>NC_139711.1:38677582-38690082 GCF_964188405.1 Protomyctophum parallelum | reverse complement strand
TTCGACTCCCGATCCCAACGACCTTTACTGCATGTCACCCCCCATCTCTCCCCCCATTTCCTGTCAGCCTACTGTCCCTCCATAAACAATATAAAATAAAAGCGAAAGCCACAATATACAAATAAAAATCTACAAGCTCTACAAGCAAAGTGTTACGTTTCTGCTCCTTTCACGAATGTTCACCTATATTTTAGGCCAAGTGTTCACTCACATATTCCTGCTGATTGATCGCCTATTATGTCACGGCCAGAACAGGGACTCACTCATGAGGCTCACGTGGTTAAGGCTACACAACATGGACGTTCTGATATCACTCGTGTACCGTACGGTACGAACTAGATTATAGCTCCAATGAACGGTAAAATAATTTCACCTCACCTAATTTCTCAGAGCTGACACTGAGCAGCCCGGCGGGCATTTTTCAACCTGCTCTAACTGACAACCTCTCCATCTCTCTCTCTCTCTCTCTCCATCTCTCTCTCTCTCTCTCCATCTCTCTCTCTCTCTCTCCATCTCTCTCTCTCTCTCTCTTTCTACAGTTTCCGTCCCCATTTCTGTCCATCAGCCACCCCCCCCCCCCCCCCCCCATGCAGGGGGAGCAGTATACGGTAAAGTGGGACAGTGTGACATGAAAGACAGGCTCCAGATAAGAACAACCCGCCTGCTGCTGTGGCTGTGGCTGGCAGGATGCTGGGTGCCACGGAGCCAGAGAGAGAGTCTTGGATCATACTTCCTGTATATGCATTATTCAGGGGCCCTCCCCTCCCTCATTGGCTGTTGTGGGTTTTTACTTAGCAATGAAAGCGGGCGGCGGGCCTGACGCAACGTTCGGCAACAACGTTTTACAGTATTGTTTTACAAACTATTGTTGGGGCTGCAGTTAGAACAAGGCAGACTATTAGCCATGAAGGCCCCCGCGAGGAGCGCTGCTTTATGAGCCCTCTGAGGCTGGCCCAGGGACCAGCGGTGCTCCTGTGCAGTTAAGCACAGTGTGGGCTCTGGCTATACAAGCTGCCCCTACATTTGCACAATGCCCTTGGATAGAGGATGTGTGTGCGTGCACGTGTGTGTGTGTGTGTGTGTGTGTGTGTGTGTGTGTGTGTGTGCGTGCCTGTGTGTGTGAGTGAGTGAGTGAGACAGCGCTAGGCATGCCCGCTCATGGGCTAATGAGTGCATGTGTTAATGCCTGTGTGCATTTGTGTGCGTGCGTGTGTGTGTGTGCGTGTGTGTGCGTGCGCATGTGTGTGTGTGTGTGTGTGCATGCGCCCGAGATGTTGTTGGGTTGAGTCAGTCTCCAGGGGGAAAGAGAAGGACAAATGCTCCTTAAAAATAGCCCCTGGGCAGCTGGTGTACACAGTCTATCAGCAGTCTGTCCCTGGGGCCAAAGAGGGAGGGGAGAGAGAGAGAGAGAGAGAGAGAGAGAGAGAGAGAGAAAGAGACAGAGAGTGAGAGAGAGAGAGAGAGAGAGAGAGAGGTGAGGAAAAATAGGGTAGAATATGGATGGAATGGAAGCCGAGAAGAATGGAACGATTCTAAAAAAACAAACTAAAAAGAAATGTGGATGAAAAATATCGGAAAAGTGGAAAAATAATAAGAGGGCGAAGAAAAGAGATGCAAGAAAAAAACAGAAAAAAGACAGAGGGGGGGGAGAAAAAGGAGCGTATACGAAAAATGTAAAAGTCAGTGAACGTGGAGAGGAGAGGAGAGATGAGAGAGGGAGTTCCGTCAGTCAGTTTCTGTCTATGGAGGTCAGAATAGAGAGAGAGGGGGGGGGGGGGGGGGGGGGCTCCGTCCCCCCGCACACATCTTCAGTTACTAATATACCAACGTTAGCTCCACTAAATGGCTCCCAGTCGGCAGCCACAGAGACCCTCTCAGACCCACCGAGACCCTTTATGGAAATAACTCTGCCCCATTTGCTCTCCGTATAACCTGCTGTGTGTGCGTGCGTGCATGTGCACGTGTGTGTGTGTGTGTGCGTGTGTGTGCGTGTGCGTGTGCGACGTCGGTGAAAATGCAGACATAATGGATTGATGGTTTTTACAACTGTTACAATCTGCAGGGACTAACAACCTCATGGTGTAATTAGCTATATTTAGGGCATGGAGCTGAATGTGGTGATTCAAGGCCGAGGCCCTATGCTGTGTGACACTGTATTGGCCCCCACAACACTGTTTTTTATATTTATCCCACGATTTTGCAACCCATTTTTTCACCCAGTGTCAATTATCTAATGTAATCCTGGCCGCTATACACTTCCTCTGCCAACCTGGGAATGGCAGCGGACTGACCTCATGCTGCCTTCTATGCATGAGGAGTCCAAGCCGCTTCTTTTCACCTGACAGTGGGGAGTTTCCCCGGCCGGACGTAGCGTGTGGAAGGAACACGTTATTCCGACCAGTTCCTTTCCCCTCCATCAGGCGCCCCAGCTGGCTAGGAGGAGGTAGTTTATAGGGACCAGGATTACTGCATGTTTTTATTTTTTGAGGGTACCTACCCTAGGGGACACGGGGAGAACATGCAAACTCCACAGAAGAAAAGCCCTTTCGCCAACCCCGCCTCGGGTATGGGCACTGATGACACGGAGGAGAGAACACGCCCACAGCGTCCCCAGCGGGAATCGAACCCAGGACCTTCTAGCTGTGAGGCGTCAGCACTACCGACTGTGCCACCGTGCCCCAGGGGCCCTATGCTTTGTAACACTGTACTGGCCCCCATATATATATATATATATACACTATATATACACACACACCCACAGTCAAATCCTCAATGTTAATGTAACCACAGAGAATGTTTCACTGTACACTAAATTAATGAGATCACATCATCACTGACAAACAAAAACAACACCAGAAACAGTTTGGGTCATAGATACAGCAGAGAGTGAACGTTTAAATGATAATATAGGTTTCATAGATAGGATCATAAACAGTTTGGGTCATAGATACAGCAGAGAGTGAAGGTTTAAATGATCATATAGGTTTCATAGATAGGATCATAAACAGTTTGGGTCATAGATACAGCAGAGAGCATATGAATGTTTAAATGACAAACAACTACAAGGAGCCTATACACCCCCCCCCCCCGCACGCACGCACACACGCACGCACACACATGCAATCATCAAAACACCAATTAGAGCCACAGGCCAGGAGACGATCGATGCCTCTGTTTGTGTGCGTGTGTGTGTGTGTGTGTGTGTGTGTGCGTGTGTGCGCGCGCGCACCGTGTTGTGTGTGTGTGTGTGTGTGTGTGAGCGTGCGTGCGTGTGTGTTGTTAGTTCCTCCCCTGAGCTAATTGAGCTGTTTTTCCTCAACAGTTGTGCGCTCTTAGGCTGTGGTGGACAGATGCCCTTGGGCACAAGGTGTGCATGTATGTATGTATGTGTGTGTGTAGCTACTGTGTGTGTGTGTGTGTGAGTGTGAGTTTGAGTGTGAGTGTACGTGTGAGCGTGCATGTGCGTGTGAGCGTGAGCGTGAGTGTGCGTGCGTGTGTTTGTGTGCGCGCACGTGTGTTTGCTACTGTGAGGGTGTGCTCCAGTCTGCCATGGCGATTACCAGTTTGTCTGTGCATTCCGCTATCCGCTATGAAAATATGTGTGTTTGTGCGCGTGTGTGTGTGTGTGTGCACGCGCACATGCACGTTGTATTTAGTGATGTCCAGGCGTCATTAGCTGGTCTGTGTGTCACGCTGGGACGCCTCAGTTGAGCTCTTTATAAATCTTTGTTTAGAATACCTCAAACACATGTGCTCCGCTGTGACTGACGGACTATGAGCGGGTGCTGATGGAGGAGGTGTGTGTGTGTGTGCGCGCGTGTGCGTGTGCATGTGTGTGTTGCGTGCTCGTGCATAGTGGTGATGGAGCAAAGCCGTCTTGACTTGACAGAGATGTTATTCTCTGCACCCCGGTGTCACACACACACACGCATACGCACGCGCACGCACACACACACACACACACACACTCACAGGCCATAGCTTGCACTCAATGTCATCATTAGGGTTGGGAGTAAAAAAAGGGGAGGATCTACTTTGTTTGTGTGAAGGGGTGTGTGAGTGTGTGTGTGTGTGTGTGTGTGTGTGTGTGTGTGTGTGTGTGTGTGTGTGTGTGTGTGTGTGTGGGAGGGGGGGGGTTCTGATTCCATGTTGTCTGTGGGACAAAAGGTCAGGGGTCATGCAAAGGGAGCTGTTCACCACACCCCAAACAACCCACACCCGCATGTAGGTTATATACTCATCAAGACCATGCAATGGAACCAGTATAAAATATAAAATACTGGTTCCATTGCATGGTCACACAGTAGGCTCCAGTAGAACCCATAGTATAACATGCTGGTTCCATTGCATGGTCACACAGTAGGCTCCAGTAGAACCCATAGTATAACATACTGGTTCCATTGCATGGTCACACAGTAGGCTCCAGTAGAACCCATAGTATAACATACTGGTTCCATTGCATGGTCACACAGTAGGCTCCAGTAGAGCCCAGTATATTATACTGGATGACATTAGGAAACGCGGAAGTGAAATTACTGCCGCCGAAGCGAAAACAAATAGTGAAACTGACTTGCGTGGCCAGTTAATTAAGACTGATATGAGGTTAGGGGACATACGTATATGTGGCCGGTTAAGACTGATATGAGGTTAGGGGACATACATATATGTGGCCGGTTAAGACTGATATGAGGTTAGGGGACATACATATATGTGGCCGGTTAAGACTGATATGAGGGGGCCCAGGCCGTAGCGTAACGGTCTGGGCACCGGACTGGTAATCCAGTCGCAGTGTGCCGCGGGTTCGACTCCCGGACCCAACACGGCCTTTACTGCATGTCATCCCCCCATCTCTCTCCCGTTTCCTGTCAGCCTACTGTCTGTCCCTTCAAAAATCAATAAAAGGCGTAAGCCGCAAAAAAAATATCTTAAAAAATAAAAATAAAAAAAGACTGATATGAGGTTAGGGGACATACATATATGTGGCCGGTTAAGACTGATATGAGGTTAGGGGACATACATATATGTGGCCGGTTAAGACTGATATGAGGTTAGGGGACATACATATATGTGGCCGGTTAAGACTGATATGAGGTTAGGGGACATACATATATGTGGCTGGTTAAGACTGATATGAGGTTAGGGGACATACATATATGTGGCCGGTTAAGACTGATATGAGGTTAGGGGACATATATGTGGCCGGTTAAGACTGATATGAGGTTAGGGGACATATATGTGGCCGGTTAAGACTGATATGAGGTTAGGGGACTTACGTATATGTGGCCGGTTAAGACTGATATGAGGTTAGGGGACATACATATATGTGGCCGGTTAAGACTGATATGAGGTTAGGGGACATATATGTGGCCGGTTAAGACTGATATGAGGTTAGGGGACATATATGTGGCCGGTTAAGACTGAGAGAGCCTATCTTGATTTAAGTAACCTACTGGTTGATATCGGTTGATTTTCGAATCCGCTACAAACAGAATTGGGTTATTTCGTCATGTCGACATGCCCACATGCACACACCAACATGCACGCGCGCACACACACACACACACACACACACACACACACACACAGAGTGTTTTGAATCAGTGTGTGAAAAGAATGTTTAATAAACAGTCACAGAGTCAACATGCAGAGCATGTTGTTTACAAGAAAACCTCCCCTTGGTTCTGGCTGTCTCTCTTCACCATGGCAGCTGTCTGCATGGTTCTCTCTCTATCTCACACAATCTCTCTCTCTCTCACACACACACACACACACACACACACACACACACACACACACACCTCTCTATCTCACATCTCTCTATCTCACACAATCTCTCACACACACACACACACACACACACACACACACACACACACACACACACACACACACATCTCTCTCTCAATCTC
The DNA here is from genome assembly GCF_964188405.1 of Protomyctophum parallelum. Classification (NCBI taxonomy): domain Eukaryota; kingdom Metazoa; phylum Chordata; class Actinopteri; order Myctophiformes; family Myctophidae; genus Protomyctophum; species Protomyctophum parallelum. The sequence continues at coordinate 38,684,173 of NC_139711.1, read as the reverse complement.
ACACAATCTCTCTCTCTCTCACACACACACCAACACACCCACACATGAGCACGCACTCACACGTATGAACATGCACACTTCTTCTTCCTCTATATGCATTAATGCATCCAGAAATCTAAAATGCACTCATTCTCTGACACACACACACACACACACACACACACACACACACACACACACACACACACACACACACACACACACACACACACACACACACACACACACACACACACACACACACGCTGTGTCTCTCTTTGTGAAACAACTGAACTTGCCTATAACTTCCAGTTGAAGCTCTCTCTCTCTCTCTCTCTCTCATTCAGTGAGAGTGCAGGTCTCTCTCTCAGGTCCTTTGAGCTACTCAGGAGCACAGTGTAACTTTCTAGAGACTCAGTCATTGAGCTCCATCATGGTCTCCCTCCGGGGACTCCCTCCCTCTCTCTACAACTCATACTCTCTTTCCAGGACTTCCATATCAGGGGGAAGGCATCTCTCTCTCTCTCTCTCTGTCTCTCTGAGAAGCAGCCAGACAGGTATAGGAGCTGCATGGTTGTTACACGAGCTATTTGATGTTTTGTTGGTGAACGCAGACGGCTGTAATGGAGACGGTGCTGAAAGGCGAGGCCGGTGTGACTGAAGTGACAAAGTTAGTTTGGACCTCACAGCTCTTCAAATCCCCCCCGGATCACTCACACTGACCCGCCTCCTGTGTGCGTGGGCATGTGCGTGCCTGTGTGCGTGTGTGTGTGTGTGTGTGTGTGTGTTGGATGATTGGGACCTGGGCTAACACAGAGGAATCCCTCAGGTCCGTGTGTGGAGGTTCTCGGGTCCGGTCTGTTAACCTCCATCTCTCTTTCTGATCGCCGCGGCTCAGACACTCCCCCTGAGGGAAAACACAACACGCTCAAACCTCACACACAGAGAGCTCTGTGACGCACGCACGCACGCACGCACGCACGCACGCACGCACGCACGCACGCACGCACAGACAGACAGATGGATGGATGGACACGAGACATACTGTATAGTTTGAACATGCATCATGCGTCACGGTCTATATACTGTTATGTACACATCAGGTGTGAGGTTGTAGGCCTATAGCTCTTGTGTGTGTGCGTGTGCGTGTGTGTGTGTGTGCTTGCATGCATGTGCGCATGTGTGTGTGTGTGCGTGTGTGAGAGAGAGCTTGTATATATCTTTGACTTTTTTTCTAGGGATTAGTATTAGGTAATACAGTATTAGTCTAGTATTAGGGATGTCAGGTTGAAAGTTGTCTGTTGGATTTTATATATTTTTCAATGCAAGCACACACGCACGCACACACACGCCACCTCTCTGTCTGTCTGTCAGCGGCGCTGAAGGAGGCTACAGGGGTAATGTTATACAGCCCAGTGTCAGTGAGAGCGGGGTACTTAAGGTGCCATTACATTCCCATTACCTCTGCTCTCATGTCCAATCAGGGAGAGGTGATGGCCTGCTCCGTGGCAGGCTGCGCTTCACCTTGTTTCTCCACGTCACACACACACACACACACTTCTCCTTGTTTCTCCACGTCACACACACACACACACACACACACACACACACACACACACACACACACACACACACACACACACACACACACACACACACACACACACACACACACACACACACACACACACACACACACACACACACACACACACACACACACAGTCACCCTGATGGATCCATGCAGCCAGAGGGTGAATCCAGGGATCCTGCTGGCAGCAGAGCAGGGTGTCCTGCAATGGCCCATTCTAAACAAAAAAAAGGTCTTCTAAATCCTAAAAGTTTTCTGAAAATCCTATGTCTCTATGTCAGTGGCAGAAGCAAAGATTTGTGTTAAAAGTGTTCGCTCTAAAAGAATATACAGCCAAAGATTTGCGCCACACTTTCAAGCTTAATAAAATAAGCTGATCTGCAAGCTCATAGCGCGACACCAAGTGCCGCGCTATGAGCTTGTATCTGCTATTTTTCAATCGCTAAAGTATAACATAATGATGGCATAATTATATGCATGTTTTATTTGTCCAACTCGCTCGCTGTGTGAAGCATTTAGGAATTTAGGAAGACTTCTTAGTCTCCTAGAGCACCAAGACGAATTAAGGACCCAAAACGTTTGCTAATTTTAACTCACTATGAGCACAGAGCACTTATTATCATCATCTAAAAATTCAATAAATTCTATTATCTTAAGTTTCAGTCAAATTGTTTTTATGCAGCGAGCGAGTCTTTTTCCCTGACACTTTTCATTTATGTTTTCGAAACCGTCCTGGAACAAAGAAAGGTGCAAACAGTATCTCCTGTAGGCCTACTTTAGTATTTCTCCCAACTCTGAAATATGTTCTTTCTTTCACCTCTCTTTTTTTTTTGCATATCAATCTGATTTGGGATCAACAGCACTGAGAGAATATGCATACCTACAGTACATGAGAGATGTGACACATGTTAGACATTAGATATGCCGTTCCTTTCTCATCTGCAACCATTTACATGTTCGGCATGTTCTTATAACTTTCTGAAATGACGCCTCTTGCTGCGTTCACACTTGGCAGATGCAAAAGATTCAAAGACACAAGGCTATACACACATGCAGCGTATGTGCAGCTTTGTATCTTTAGAGCTGAAGTTGAAACCAGCTCAACTTTTGTGTAGCTTTGTAGCTTTTGCAGGAGCTACAAACGTCTGATGTATCTTTGCATCTGCCCGTGTGAACGCAGCATCTGAGCGTCCATCTCTCCATCGCAGGAGCGTGCAGAGAGTGTTAGAGAGGCAGCAGGGGCTGCAATCCTAAGAGGACACTTTTGGACAAAAATAGCGAAAATAGTAGATCTACAAGCTCTCAACGCGTCGCAGTAGATCAGGTATTTTCGGGGCGCAACCCAGCACTATTTAGCTAGTGGAGGTGCGGTGTAACGATATGGATTTCTAAACAAATTTGTTCAACGCAAAATGCTGTGTTCATGTTCAGGAGACTGAACAGGCTATAGGCCTGGTGGCGCAGGTGAGGTGTTAGGGTTGGCTATAGGCCTGGTGGTGCAGGTGGGGTTTAGGGGTGGCTATAGGCCTGGTGGTGCAGGTGGGGCTTAGGGGTGGCTATAGGCCTGGTGGTACTGGGTGGGGGTTAGGGGTGGCTATATTGTTTTTAAGCAATAAAGTATTTTAAACAAGCAAATGTCTCTTAAACAATTAAATGTATTTTAAGCAATGCAATGCCCCATTTAAAGGACTTTTAAACTAATTTAGTAAAGTCATTTTAAGAAAACCATTTTAATTAAATATTTCAAATTAACCATTTAAACACTTGGAATAAAGAAATTAGATAATTAGCTGATCTTTGAGCTTGTAGCTCAGCTCTTTTCCAACTAGGCATTTTAAACCTTTAACACGGTGAAACATGAATTGTTCACATTTTAGTTAGTCTTTTAAATTCTTAAAGTAAATAATTTCTAACTTTGTCTTATTTTGTAAAGTTATACTTTTAGACTTTTCAAACACAAATTAAAGCTTCCAATCACAACATGAAATACTGCAACGTCGTCCTTCAGCCTTCTCCAATCCAAACTGTATAGCAGTTAGTAAATAGGCCTACTAAATACATTAGCCCATTAAAGCCAGATTTTAAACACATTAAGCAGTATTGCAAATATCACTGATTAAGACAAAATATAATATCACCGACCATTGGCGTCTTTGGACTTGGAGTAGATCTTGCTTCTTGTCTCTGGTGTATAGTTTGTTTGAATGCTCCCTCCAGCCTTTTCAGGCGTTCCAGCTCAGCCAAACGAGCAGCCATCTTGCTGGTGCACTATGGGAGATGTAGTTACTAGAGTGTGATGTTGGAAGATGCCTAGCAAACTCTCCACTTCTGCGTTTCGACCAAACAATAGGCCTGGTGGTGCAGGTGGGGCGTTATAGGGTTGGCTATAGGCCTGGTGGTGCAGGTGGGGGTTAGTGGTGGCTATAGGCCTGGTGGTGCAGGTGGGGGTTAGTGGTGGCTATAGGCCTGGTGGTGCATGTGGGGTTAGGGTTGGTTATAGGCCTGGTGGTGCAGGTGGGGGTTAGGGTTGGTTATAGGCCTGGTGGTGCAGGGTGGGGGTTAGGGGTGCAGGCTATAGGCCTGGTGGTGCAGGTGGGGGTTAGGGGTGCAGGCTATATGCCTGGTGGTGCAGGTGGGGGTTAGGGGTGCAGGCTATAGGCCTGGTGGTGCAGGTGGGGGTTAGGGGTGCAGGCTATATGCCTGGTGGTGCAGGTGGGGGTTAGGGGTGGCTATATAGGCCTGGTGGTGCAGGGTGGGGGTTAGGGGTGCAGGCTATAGGCCTGGTGGTGCAGGGTGGGGGTTAGGGGTGCAGGCTATAGGCCTGGTGGTGCAGGTGGGGGTTAGGTGTGTAGGCTATAGGCCTGGTGGTGCAGGGTGGGGTTAGGGGTGCAGGCTATATGCCTGGTGGTGCAGGGTGGGGGTTAGGGGTGCAGGCTATAGGCCTGGTGGTGCAGGGTGGGGTTAGGGGTGTAGGCTATAGGCCTGGTGGTGCAGGGTGGGGGTTAGGGGTGCAGGCTATAGGCCTGGTGGTGCAGGGTGGGGTTAGGGGTGTAGGCTATAGGCCTGGTGGTGCAGGTGGGGGTTAGGGGTGTAGGCTATAGGCCTGGTGGTGCAGGGTGGGGGTTAGGGGTGCAGGCTATAGGCCTGGTGGTGCAGGGTGGGGTTAGGGGTGTAGGCTATAGGCCTGGTGGTGCAGGTGGGGGTTAGGGGTAGGCTATATAGGCCTGGTGGTGCAGGTGGGGGTTAGGGGTGTAGGCTATAGGCCTGGTGGTGCAGGGTGGGGTTAGGGGTGTAGGCTACAGGCCTGGTATCCTCCATTTTCCGATGATGATGATGATGATGATGATGATGATGATGATGATGATGATGATGATAACATGCACAGGGCTTCATCTGTCGGAGGGTCTCTTTTAATGATGGGCATAAAAAAGAAAGCACTGTACCAACCCCCACCCATCATGCACCCCCATGTTCTCTCTCTCTCTCACATCCTCTCACTGCCTTTATATCTCTCTACCCCCACTCTCTCTCTCTCTCTCTCTCTCTCTCTCTCTCTCTCTCTCTCTCTCTCTCTCTCTCTCTCTCTCTCTCAGCTGGCCCTACATATCTGTGCTCTTCCCCCATCAGCCCCTCTGGGACCCGTTCACTGTGTCGTTAATCAGAGCTCCTCAGCACAGCTCTCTCTCTCTCTCTCTCTCTCTCTCTCTCTCTCTCTCTCTCTCTCTCTCTCTCTCTCTCTCACACACACACACACACACACACACACACACACACACACACACACACACACACACACACACACACACACACACACACACACACACACGCACACGCACGCACGGCCTTCTCTTTCCTCTCTCCACCTCTGTGCATCCCCAGCTACATCCATCATAAAACAGCAAAGGGAAGGCAGGCCTGCGTCTCTAAGACAGTGTATGTGTAAGTGTGTGTGTGCGTGCGTGCGTGCGTGTGTGTGTGTGTGTATACATACATATGGTAGGCACATCTCAGTATCTCATCAGCAGAAATGAATTGAGACACTACTAAGAAGGAAAGCAATTAGGAGCAACGTGGCCCGGGCCTATCGTTCTCTGGCTCACGTATCGGAGCTGATGTGAATATTAGTAAAGGACATCGGAGGGGTGACGGCGCTCTGTGGATTCTCAGCGCAGCAGCGCGGCGGCCGCACGGGCGGGCGGGGGGAAAAAAAGAGGAAAAAAAAGACTGATGGTGATCGTGATGAAGTAACCCGCGAGTTTAAGCACTTTCATCTCTGGGAAAGGCCTGCATGGTGACACGCGGCATGTTTAACATGCTCCTGATGATAAACCACATGCACGGCTCCCGCCTCTGAACGCTCTCTGTCTTTGTGGAGTGCTTGTTTGTCATGCACTCTAAGGGCAATACATGACAAAAAGGGAGTCCATGCACACAAGGCAAAGCTATTATGTTATATATTTATTATGTATTATTCTAAATTAAAATAAGTTAAGCAATAATCAAATAAACTGGTATGAGATGTGACAATGGCAGTGATCAGTCATGTATGCAGTGTATGGATGTATGGAGTGTGCTGTGTGTGAATGTTGTAAAAGGTGTGCAACTGCTTGGAAAGAAGGAAAGAGAGCTGGCTTGAGAGCATGGCAGGAGAGGCCCTTATATACTCTCCCAGACCACACCCCACTCAGGTGTACACAGTTGGCCTCATAACGGCCTGCTCCACTCTGCCCTAATCACCCAGGCTGCCGGATATCCTGCTGTGGGTTCCCGGGGACCCCCAGGGGTCCTTGAGGGAGTTCCCGGGGACCCCCAGGGGTCCTTGAGGGAGTTCCAGGGGGCTAAATGGATATTAGGAACCAAATGGACCCTCATGGATCTGTAACTCTGAGACCCACACATGGAACCAACTAAACCCTAACGGATCCATTTGGTTCCATTTGGACACTCTCAGAGTTAAATTAACATTGGTTTTACAATATAAATTGGTGTCCCAGAGATAGAAATGCCATTAAATGGGGGTC
>NC_139711.1:38661678-38677382 GCF_964188405.1 Protomyctophum parallelum | reverse complement strand
AAAACATTTTTGTAAACGCGCCGCTCGCTTGGCACCCACAAAGACAAAGCGTGGCGTTGGTCTTCGTGCAATAAGCGGTTCCACTGTATCAGCCATCGTTGAGCAACTCGCCTGTCATTGTGACACATAATTCAGACATGAGAGGAACACGAGGAGATGAGAGAGGCGATGAAGATGGCTCAATGCTCCGCTGGCAACGCACCAAACCCCCGGCCGCGGCTGAACCCACGAGACCCGTTTGTGTAGCACTGAATTGTGAGTTATGTGTGTAACAGAGGTTCAAATGTGGGGTTTTTTATATTAAGGGTTCCACTGCGAAGAAGGAAAATGTATTGTATCTGCTGTAGAATTTCTGTTATTATTAGTATTATTACAGTTCTGGTTTATTTTGTCCAATAGCTTTGTAAATAATTTGTAACGTGGCCAGCTGAAAACGACATGATTGGCCCATAGGGACTACAGTACAGTACTATAATAAGCACTCAAAAGCAAGGACTCGCAATTGTTATTCACATTATTTGTCCGCCATTTTGAATTTTATGTTAAAACCTTCAAACATCTTCTTCATATAAACCACAAGTCCATGCCATTAATTTGCAGTGCATGTCCAAGGGATATGTATGAATCAGTTGTTTAAGCTATATAAAATCAAGGTACAGTGATAAAGCAACTTGAACATTTTCAGAGTGACCAAATAAATGATAGTAAACATATCTACGTGGTCTCATGGTGATACCTTGTTATAGAAGAAAATAAAAAAAAACTATACAGTATATAAAGAAAATCACAATCCCTTGCATGTTCAACGGCAAATAAATAAAAATGTGCAGAATACAGGCAAAAGGGAACATGAACACATGAACAGATGGAAAGATTACACAAAGTTTGGTCCATAGGGGGGCGTTATATTATGCACTTAAAATCTAGACTGGACCTCAATGAAAAATCTTCGATATATAATGACAATAATTTTTTGGGGTATCGGAGTAACCTAATGAGTTAGTTTGCAATTAGAGAAATCCGTTACCTAGTTACCTTTCCCAGAACAATGGCGTTACTAGTTACATTTCTTTTTTTTTTAAGATATTTTTTGCGGCTTACGCCTTTTATTGATTTTTGAAGGGACAGACAGTAGGCTGACAGGAAACGGGAGAGAGATGGGGGGATGACATGCAGTAAAGGCCGTGTCGGGTCCGGGAGTCGAACCCGCGGCACACTGCGACTGGATTACCAGTCCGGTGCCCAGACCGTTACGCTACGGCCTGGGCCACTAGTTACATTTAAGACCTATATAATATTTGCCTGTTTTTTCTGTTTTTTTCAGGAAAAATAATCAATTTGCTCTGTTTCCTGAATGAATGGGCTCTGTCAACGGAGACATGCAAGGCTGCTGCAAGCAGTGCCACCGTCGCGGCCGGCCGCAGATGTTACACAGAAATCAGTGACCCATTATGCTTTGCAGTCTGTGGTGATTGCATAATGATTGTATTGTACCGAATTCAATAGGTCACCACATCTGGCGTGAAACCACGGCTCCTGTTTACACATTCCGTTGTCAACACGTGTGCGGAATGGCATGAGATTGAGAGAAGACGGATAGTGTATTCTTTAGTAAGGCTGTAGAAGTATTCACACTATTTTTGGATTTATTGGGGAAAGGAGGAGACCAGCGTCAATGCAAATTGGTGAATCAGCGAGCAGAGCAGCTCCACAATACTGGTAGGCTGCAGTTTTTTTTGTAGTTTTTTGGGTTTGGGTTTTAATTGTCGTTAACGAAAAATAACGCAAAAATAATCTTTTCTCAGAAGGTAATCTTGTAACGTATAACAGGATTATTTTTAACGGCAGTAATCCTGCAGTAACCTATAACGAAGTTACTTTAGAAAGTCACGTTACCCAACACTGTTGATTTGTTATTCTTTTCTATTTATTTATTGAAATTAAAGCAGAGTGCCATGATTTCCCCCCCAGTTTTTCCATGTGTTTACGAGGTGAGAGAGAGTATACTTCATTAGACCCATTGGTGTGGTTGTTAGGTGCTATGACGTCTTCCCTTTGTATTTAGGGTTTCTTCCCGGGGGCTGAAACCTTGACAGTCAAACGTACCAATGAAAAAAAAAAACAGTGATATAGTGACATCACAATATCATCACGGCACTCCACCTTTAAATATTTTATTGCCACGAAATAGTAGAGAATGTGAAAAAGGGGATATTTACTCATGACCCATAAAAGAGTGTAAAAAACGGGTCCCGACCCTGTGTTTGGGTATAGAGACTGCTGTCCGTGTCCTCACCCTGCACACCTCTCTCCTCCTGCTCCCCGACCTCCTCGTCCCCCCTCTAATCCCCTCCCCCCCCGCCTTCCGTTTTACACAGGGGCCATCATGGGGGGAAGAATTTTTCATATAACATATTGGCTCCCTATTGATTCCCCTCCCCCTCCAATCCACTAATTCCCCGGCTATTTCCTAAGTGTCTCTTGTTGGGATTAAAGATCTAGGTGTGTGTGTGTGTGTGTGTGTGTGTGTGTGTGTGTGTGCGTGCGCGCGCGCGTGTGTGTGTGTGTGTCAGTGCATGTGTGCGCATGTGCGTGTCATGAGTATCTATGTGCATGTGTGTATGGCGTGGTGTGTGTGTGTGTGTGTGCGCGTGTGTGTGTGTGTGTGTGTCACTATGATCAGTGCATAGTGGTCAATGGCCTACGGGTCACTGTGGTCAACGCTCATCAACGCGGGCAGAGGAAGTGAGGAAGTGCTTAGCTTGGGTCTCAGATAAAGATTCTCATCCATCATCATCTCTCTCTCTCTCCCTCTCTCTCTCCCTCTCTCTCTCTCTCTCTCTCTCTCTCTCTCTCTGGATCTGAACACCAGACAACATCCTGCCCTGGCTAACAGAGAGGAGAACACAGTGACCCTCAGTCACCCCCCCCCCCCCCCCCCCCCCCCACACACACACACACACACACACACACACACACACACACACACCCTCCTCCCTCCCTCCCCGACCATCAGACTCCACTATAGCTGGCGTGCGCAGGCAGGAAGTAGGAAGTGAAAACAGGAAATGAAACACATGTGGTACAGCATGCTCTCTGCCGACGGGTCAAAGAGTGACAAATAAAAACACAGAGAAGAGAGGGACACACACACACACACACACACACACACACTATATGACTGATCTACGCAACGAATCGATGATGGGAGTGGAAGGAGTGGAAGGATGTGAGAGAAAAGACAGGATGGAAGAATTTAGGAGAAAGCCAGAAAGAAAGAAAGAAAGAAAGAAAGAAAGAGAGGGAACATACTTCAGGAGAACGCCAGGCCCTGCAGGGAGCTGGCGGACGAGTACTTGCTAGAGTCCACGAAAGACTGATCTACAGAGGAGAAGAGGAACGGAAAAAACACTGGGTTAGAAAGACTGATCTACAGAGGAGAAGAGGAACGAAAAAACAGGGGAAGAAGAGGAGGTATAGGAGGGAGAGAGGGAAGGGAAGGGAAGGGAAGGGAGAGAAAGTCAGAGGGTTGTTGTTATCATAAGATTAGTGTTTTGGGTATTTATCGTGTGGGGGGGGGGGGGGGGTGTATATATAGTGAGTGGTGCAACACGCGCTATAGTTTGTTGAAAACTGCAACTTTACATTTTCACGCCAGACAATTTCTCTTCCTCCTATACTGTACTGTACATTTTATTCCCAAGGAGGACGGAGAGATGCGGCACTCCGAAAAAATATTTAGACCCACACGCACAAAAATAAATAAAACAAAACGTGCTGATCCATTTTTGGCGTCGAGCCTTCAAGAGAACAAACCAGTTCATTCGACGCGTTGGAAACAGAAGCTCCAGATGTTTGTGATTCATTATCGAGAGAAATGCCACCCCCCCCCCCCCCCCGCCCTCCCCCCGCCCCCACCAAAAACAGAAAGAGAGAAAATGCAGCGCCCGCTGTTAATTGGCTCACCTTGCAGGCCGTTGCCGTTGTTGCCGCTCGTACACGTGGGCGGGGGAGAGTTCTGGGGCCGGACGACCGGCGCGAAGGCGCTCTTCTGTTTGACGGCGGCGGACACCATGTTGGCCGGCGAGAAGGAGAAGATGCCAGAGGAGCTGCTGCAGTTGGACGGCAGGCTGCTGTTGGAGACCATGGTGGGACTGGAAGGGACGACTGAGAGGACAGAGAGAGAGAGAAGAGAAGACGAGACACAAGGAGGAGGAGGAGGAGGAGGAGGAGGAGGAGGAGGAGGAGGAGGAGGAGGAGCGGGGCACACGGGAGGAATGGAGGAGACAGGAGAGGTGTAGAAGGAGAGGATGACGGCAGGAGGGAAGATGGAGGGAGGGGAGGAGGTGGGGGAGAGGTGCAGACGGATGTAGAGAGGCCGTTAGAGAGAGGGTCGAGGGCAGAGGAGGGGCAGACGGGAGGAACAGAACGGGACTGGTCAGTGGAGGACAGGAGGGAAGGACGTTTGGACTCAGTTCAGCTGATTGGAAGATCACATTTATCTCATATATAAATATATCAAACTTTGACGTTCATTCAATATTCTATAGATGATATAATAATATGATTTCAAAAGTAGGTGTAAAACTGAAAACAAAAAAGATGTTCAGTGAAATGTTGATGACTCATCGTGCAAAGTAACTCATATCTCTTGGTCAAAGCCGGCCATGGTGTTGCCCCAGCAGCTTGTTTCCAAGGCAACATGCGTGTCACAAATTAACATACCGGTAATGCTTAAAAATGCACTGATCAAATATTATAGCTACATAAAATGAATTGTGTTGGAGTATACTATCTCAAGTATGTTGTCAATTTAGATTTCAATTCAATTCACACACCCTACTGAAATGAACAGAATCCAATATGGCTTCCAAATGGTCAATAGTAAGATTACCCTAACCCTAATAGATTTCCTTTTTACTTTTGCCTTATTAGTGCCTCTTAAATTATTTATTTTAAGGCATAACTACAATTTGTTCACACACTCTTTTATAGCTGTGTGGACTTGGGATGTGACAATAGGCTGAAGTTGATGAACAGCCGTCAGTTTCATCAGTCCAGAGTTTATCTGGACAACCCAGTGGACAGTAGTCTCGCTCTGACATCATCCAATCCGTCCATGGTCTCTCCCTGGGTTTGTCTTTTGTCTACTAATACGCTAAGAGCATTTTACCCCTCAGTGATTTTACAATCAGCCGGGGCCGTATTTCAGCTGCCCTCTGATATCTGCTTCTGCCTTTATTGTTGTTATTATCCGACGCTTAGCTTTTATGGCTCTCCCCGACAAATCCTCGCAATAAAGTCATAATCCATTTATGAAGGGGGTCTAACTAATCAATTAATGAAAATTGGACCTACAAAGGCGGGCCGAGGGGCCATTGATTGAAAGTGTCTGCGTGGGGCCGATGAGCCTGTTAAAATACTTGTTAACACCCAGGAATCAAAGAGCCGAAATGGAATTGCTTCTCTAGCAATTAGTTTATTGATTTAATCAAGGGTCTTTAATGTAGAGAGTGTGTGCGCTGTGTGTGTGTGTGTGTGTGTGTGTGTGTGTGTGTGTGTGTGTGTGTGTGTGTGTGTGTGTGTGTGTGCGTGTGCGTGTGCGTGGTGGGGGTGGGGGTGGAGGGCTCTAGGTGATCTGCTCTCCAGACCAATAAAGGGGGGATTTGCGTTGGACTCGGTTCTTAAAGAAACAGATGAGCCAGCTGAACTCTGAAGACGTCCTCTCCGTCCATCAATCCTCGTTTGCACATCCTTGTTCTCTTTGTCTGCAGCCCCTTTTTAACGCCGGCTCTCAGCTTCTTCTGTTTGAAAACATTCACTTACTCCATCTTTTATTTCCTTCCTTTATTTCCCCCTCGCAGCCTTTTATCCGAGCAGAAAAACGGGGCGAGGCAGGAAGAGGATATGCATGCGGAACGTCCGATATGAACAAGATGTTGCTAGCGTATATATTCCCCCCTCAGGTCTACTACTGTAGCGTCTCTATGGGGTGTAGTATAGTGTGTTTACTCACTAGCATAGGGCGAGTTGCCTGCGGATCCGTTGAGGAAGTTGGGCGAATTGCCCAGGGTTGCCATGCCAGAGTTAGCGTAGCCATTCATGCTAGTGGAGACAGAGCTATAAGTGCCCTGCTGGGGGGTGGAGCTTGGGACATAGCCATGAGGAGAGACACTGCTCGTACTCCTACTGAAACCTAAGGACAGGGAAAAGAGGGAGAGGAGAGAGAGAGGGAGAGAGAGAACGGCAGACAGACAAGAGAGAAAGAGTAAATAGTGTGTTAAGGGGTATAGAAAATGCAACCCCATCTCACAGAAATACGGCGAAATAGCACGGAATTGCAATTCTGTACATACACACCTAGAAAACCCCAAAATCCGTACAGATTACACGACTATACTGCGACGGAGGTATGTCTTTCACTAGTACGGAAGTGCTATTTCAGCGTGGCTGGGTGAGTTCGGGATTGACATTATTTGCTATTCCATATCGGGGTTACAACTCGGTCGGGGCTGAGTCGGCGGCTCTACCGAACTTCGCAAGTTCGGTGGAGACGGCGGCGCCCCTCCGTCCTTATCTATGGGGAGGATTTCAGTGTCATATGTACGGATTATCGGGTTTTCTAGGCGTGTATGTACGGAATTGCAATTCCGTGCTATTTCACCGTGTTTGGGTGAGACTGGGTAGATGACAAGAAAAAGAAATAAACATAGCGATGCCTGCATGCAATACTGCAAATTCCTCTTCTATTCCAGGCTAACGGAAATGTCAATATAAGCCGATAGACATTTTTTCCCCCCTTTGAAAGCTCCTTTGACGGCGTAATGAGGGAATGAGAAAGACATAGACAGCAGGTAAGAGGGAATGATATAAGCGCGGGGAGGAAACGGCCCCGCAATCAAACGGCTGAAACAAGAGCCCTTTAACCTCGCTGGCTCCCGTCCAAAATGAGATATATTGATAAGGCAATTAACACTAAAAGGACTCTGCCAGCTTTCCTGCAATTTATAAGGAACACGGCCGGGGTGTTTCCGACAGGGACCTTTCTCTCCCCTGCTCTTCGGAGTGGGTCGGCAGAACATGAGGGAGGAAGGAAGACCATAAATATACATATCTGGCCCCGAACACTGACACCAGAAGAAGAAGAAGAAGAAGAAAACAGCTGGAAATGAACATTATGAGGAATTCCTGCTCTCTGCACTATTAAGGCGGGACGTGTTTAACTACAACAAGCCTCGGGACCTCCTCCTTCTACAATTAAGACATCAGCGTCGGAACCCGGCTCTCGCGTTCCTTCACATGTTACTGTAAACGCATCGACACGTTCCTTCACATGTTACTGTAAACGCATCGACACGTTCCTTCACATGTACTGTAAACGCATCGACACGCAGCGATCAAACAAAGAGAGCAGGAAGGGGAGGAAGGGGTGCATGGGGTGGGGTGGGGTGGGGGGAGGGCTGGTTGGAAGTATTGAGACGTATCCGGAGGCTTGGTCGGTCCATCCACTCGCCTCTCTCTCTCTCTCTCTCTCTCTCTCTCTCTCTCTTTCCCCCTGATACAGGTGATGAATCACCGCCGACTGCACCCACATCTCTCTCTGTCAGACGGGGGGCAGACCCCGGTCTAATATACACCCCCCCAGGACCTGCTCGTATTTCTACAACCCATGCACTCCTTTGGCTCTCTCTCTCTCTCTCTCTCTCTCTCTCATATTCTCCACTCTCTCCTCTTCCTCTCACCCCCTCCAACAACCCCTCCATCTTCCACCCCCTCCTTCCTGTCCTCCTTTTTCCCGTATCTTAAATCACTCCTTCAAGTCCTTCCTCTCCCTTCCGACTGTCCCGCGTGAGAACTACAAATTCTGCTCTTTGTGTTTTCCGCTGCTCTGTTATCTGCCTCTCTCTCTCTCTCTCTCTCTCTCTCTCTCTCTCTCTCTCTCTGGAAAGTAACTAAGTGGCATTTTGCTTAAGTACTGTACAGCAGTGGATCCCAAAGTGGGGTCCGGGGACCCCCAGGGGTCCTTGAGGGGGTTCCAGCTGGTCCCCAGCTAAATGATATAGTTTGGAACCAAATGGACCCTTATGGGTCTGTAGCTCTGAGAGTGTACAAATGTACACTTTGTACACTCTCAGAGTTAACATTTTTTTAACATGATTTTACAATATCAATTGGGGGTCCCAGAGATAGTTTGGGAAGTTTGGGAAGCACTGCTGTAGTGAAGTAACATTCTAAGGTGCTTTTACTTTACTGGAGTATTTCCAATGTCCAATACTTTTACTTCTACTCCAAATATTGTACACTTACTCCACTATGTAAAACTTTAGTTACTATAGTTACTTTGTAGTTTTTGATTACAAAACAATGATAACATACATTAACCACTTAATTTCGGCCATTTGAAAATAGCTGAGCTTGTAGATCTGCTATTTTCAATGACTACTTTTACTGTTGGTAAGTACATTTTTAATTGATGCCAATACTTTTGTACTTTTACTCAAGTACATTTTGAAGTCCAGACTATTTAGTGTGTGTGTGTGTGTGTGTGTGTGTGTGTGTGTGCGCGCACGTGTGAGTGTGTGTGTGTCTACTGTCTTGTATAGCCATTCCCTGTTCAGTTTGCTCACCCTGGTTGGCCGTTTGTCCGACGTCCGACTGGAAAGAGTTGACGGACATCATGCCAGAGTGCACGGAGCCGCCGCCCAGGCCAGTCAGCTGGTTGTGTCCGCGCGGCACCGTCGTGTACAAGGCCTCGGCGATGTCCGCCGCCCGCTTCAGAATCATCTCCTGACATCACGGAGAGAAAAAAAACAGCTGGTCAAAGACGAGATGTGACAGAATGAAACAGAACAAAGAAAGAATTATAATACCGTAAAATATTAAAGAACAGGACAATGACAGAATGGATTCCCATTAAGTGTGTTTAATAAGATGTGCTGAGCAGGAAAGTGTGTGCTGTCGAGTGTACACTCCTAGCAGAGTAAATGTACACTCCTAGCAGAGTATTTAGTATTTATTTATTCAGCACAGTATAAAAACAATACAGTGAACATACAAATATAAGAAGGGTATAAAGTGCTAGGCTGAGGCAAGAAAATCCCAAGGGAAGCACAATGAAAAATTGCACAAGAAATATAGAATATCCAGAATACATGATTGCAGTATATAACACAAGAACAAAACAACAACAACATGATTAGAATACTTGGTTATCTACATGATTAGAGAAAAGAAGAGATAATACAAATTAATATAATTAAGTGAATGGACACTACTAGCAGAGTGAATACACTCCTAGCAGAGTGAATGTACACTCCTAGCAGAGTGAATGTACACTCCTAGCAGAGTGAATGTACACTCCTAGCAGAGTGAAAGTACATTCCTAGAAGGGTGAATACACTCCTAGCAGAGTGAATGTACACTCCTAGCAGAGTGAATACACTCCTAGCAGAGTGAATACACTCCTAGCAGAGTGAATGTACATCCTAGCAGAGTGAATACACTCCTAGCAGAGTGAATACACTCCTAGCAGAGTGAATGTACATCCTAGCAGAGTGAATACACTCCTAGCAGAGTGAATGTACACTCCTAGCAGAGTGAATGTACACTCCTAGCAGAGTGAATACACTCCTAGCAGAGTGAATGTACACTCCTAGCAGAGTGAATGTACACTCCTAGCAGAGTGAATAAACTCCTAGCAGAGGGAATACACTCCTAGCAGAGTGAATTTACACTCCTAGCAGAGTGAATGTACACTCCTAGCAGAGTGAATGTACACTCCTAGCAGAGTGAATACACTCCTAGCAGAGTGAATGTACATCCTAGCAGAGTGAATGTACACTCCTAGCAGAGTGAATAAACTCCTAGCAGAGTGAATGTACACTCCTAGCAGAGTGAATACACTCCTAGCAGGGTGAAGGTATACACTCCTAGCAGAGTGAATGTACATCCTAGCAGTGTGAAGGTATACACTCCTAGCAGAGTGAATGTACATCCTAGCAGTGTGAAGGTATACACTCCTAGCAGAGTGAATGTACATCCTAGTGAATGTACCAGTTTTTGTTTTATTCTACTTCTCCCCTCTGTTTTGGCATTAAAGATGATAAAAGCTCATACACATTCCCATGTGTGCGTGTGTGTTTGTCAGTCTTTTCTACAGACCCAGCAGGGTGCCGAAACACCGCCTTTGATGCTGCCAATGTCCAAACCATGCTTTTCTCCAAGGCAAGATACAATTGTTTTGGGTTCTAACATGAGTACGCTTGTCTATGTGTGCGTGAGCATGCGTGTGTGCATGTGTGTGTGTGTGTGTGTGTGTGTGTGTGTCTGTGTGTCTGTGTGTGTGCGTCACGTGCATGACCTACCTGGTTGTTGTGCGGCATGCCGTACAAGGCCTCGACCAGATCTGCTGCTCTCTTCAATATCACCTCCTGGCGATCAAACACAGCAATGGGGGAGGAAGGGGGGAGGAGTGAGTGAGATCACCGAGCACCACACGCCACAAAGAGTTCAGTCACCTTTATTACATTTCAGCTCTCGCATTGTGCCGCGAATGCAAAAAAGTAGAGCGAGTGTGTCAGAGAGAGAGAGAGAGAGAGAGAGAGAGGAGAAAGGAGCACATGTGGGGGAAAGAGGAGAGAGAGAGAGAGAGGAAGAGAAATGGGCTTGTCCCGACACTTGGTTGGTAGCCAGGCGGTCATTCGGGAGAGAACAGAGAGAGGAGAGAGAAAGGGAGGGATGCCGTATCTGTGAATAAAACATGAGCCTCCTGTATCTCTCTATCAGTCAACCATCTATACAGCATCTCCTCCTCCTCCTCCTCCTCTGGTGCTGTCAGCAGACAGCCAGCCCATGGACACTCCTGATGTACTGTACTTCGCCAGACATCCATCTCCTTTAACTCATTTAGACCTGACGTCGACACAAAACCCCATGTTTCTATGTCCGTAGGTGCTCAAACTAATTCATGTCAAGGACCCCAAATATATATATCACATTGGCCGCCGACCCCCATCTGAAAATATGTTGTTCCAGGGACCCCCCCAGTAGCAAAGACTTGAGTTAAAAAGAAAAAAAAATTCAGACCTTACAAGTTCATAGCGCGCCACTCGGTGGCGTGCTATGAGCTTGTAGATCTGCTTTTTTTCAACAGTTAAAAAGCATAATATAATGCTTAAAACACCAATAGGGGTTCCGCGCCCGAAATGGGTTAACTCAACACCTCGCCGGGCGACAGCCGCTCGTATATACGTATACGCACGTGTCTGGCTTCATGTGTGTGTGTGTGTGTGACTCAGAGAGGAGCCCCGTGTCCTGGCCTGTATTAACCCCCTGTCATCATCTGCCTCCCTAACACCTCAGTGTACGCAGTGTGACAAATGCCCAACATCATTTGTCCAGGTGTGTGTGTGGTGGTGGGGGTGGGGGGGGGGGGTGGGGGGCGGGGTCGGGTGGTAAAGAACCCAACCGCCGAGTGGAATTTCCCACATCAAACATTTATCTATCTGTGCCCCCCCCCCCCACCCTCTCCCTCTCTCATTTCCTCTCTCTTAACCTCCCCTCCTCTCCCGTTCTCTCGCTGTATCTCTATTCCCTCCAATCTCCTTGAGCGTATGAGTGTGTGACACTGGCTATGGTCGTCAGTATATTGTGTGTGTGTGTGTGTGTGTGTGTGTGTGTCTTCAGTGTTGTAGACACCAATAACCCAACCAAACCCTTTTTAAAAGTTAATGTGCCGGGGCCAGGATATGTGCTGGAGGCGCGACAACCAGAAAATTGCAGCCCCCTCCCTCTTCTCTTTCTCCTTCTCGTGTACCCCGTACCCCCTCTCTCTCTCTTTCTCTCTCTCTCTCTCTCACACACACACACACACACACACATGCTGTGCGCTCGCTCGCACGCACACACACACACACACACACACACACACACACACACACACACGCTATGCACTATACCCCTCCCGAGTGTATCCCTCGCTGCGAACAAGCCCCGGAGCATGTGTGCTCTCTGTTCCACGACACGCCGCCTTTCAATCAGACACACACACACACACACACACACACACACACACACACACACTCACACTCACACTCACACACACACACACACACACACACACACACACACACACACAAACACACACGCGCGCTCCCTCGCGCGCACGCAGGCGCTCAGAGCGAACGAAGGCACACACCCAGGACATGACGAGAGGGTCAGCAAAGCAATAAAGATTGTGGAGCGCTGTCCAAGGTGCTAAATTCACTCAATAATGGGAGCTCTGCCTCTGTGTTAACCTCCCATTACCGTGCGCTGTCTGGAGGGGAGGGGAGGCGCGGAGGCACACGGGCTGAGTGGAGGACGCCTGCTTGGGGTGATTGAGAGACACGCGGGGCCCTGGAAGGTAAGTGGTTCCTTAGTATGTATGCGCTGCTCCGCACCCCCCCACACCCCCACACCCCCCCTCCTCTCTTCTCTCTCTGGTTTTCCTCGACGCCCCATGCCTCCCAGGGATAGCGAGATATAGCTATGGATGGATGGATGGATGGATGGAGAGAAGGAGGGAGGGAGGCAGGGAGGAGATGCAGGAGGTGAAATGAGGGAAGTCTGGCATTAGGACACAGGGCGGCTCCCCCGCTGAACGGCATGGTGGATGAGACAAACCTTTCCCTCGCTCCTTCCTCCCTCCTCCTCCTCCTCCTCCTCATCTCACTCTCTGTTCTCGGTTCAATCACTTCATTTTCCAGCTTTTTAAGATTGCCTGCATCTCTCCTGTTTTAGATGTTCTTCGCAGCATTTCTCTCTCTTTCTCCACGCCTCCCTTTCTCTCAATCATACCTCCCCCTCTCTCTCTCTCTCTCCATAGCCCCCCCCCCTTATCTCTCTCTCTCTCTCTCTCTCCATAGCCCCCCCCCCCTCTCTCTCTCTCTCTCTCTCTGTCTCTCTGTCTCTCTCTCTCTCTCTCTCTCTACCAGGCCTTCTCAAAGTTGGTGCTCTCTATACTTAAAACTGAAACTGTACTTGGTGTGCGTTCCTTTTCAGCCTATACAGTCTCTAAAGTCTCTCCACCAAAGATAGCCGATCTCTAAGCCATTGATCACGCCTCCAGGTCTTTAGTTTACTCAAGTTAGGGAATAAGACCTGGTACTTAAGACACGCAAAATACAGGCCCCACTGACTCTCTCTATGTCTCCATCCACACCCACTGTCTCTCTCCATACCTCAAGGCCCAAGAGCGTCTGGCCAACGTTGAAGTTGCGTTACCCTATACTGGCTAAAGCTGGAACTGCAGGACGTTCATGGAGGTGGACGGATGTTTCGGGGACTCAAAAGTTGACCACAAAGTTGAGACCAGAGCCAACAGAGCCTATATACTTCCGGCAGACTTCCATTGAAACAAATAGCTAGCTGTGGGCGGGGAAACAAACATATAATATTTTGGACCAAGCAAATAATTACAAGAAGAAGAAAAAGAACAAAAAAGGTGTTGTAAAAGGTGTTCGGCCCAAAACATTGTGTTTATTGTCATGATTTGTCACAACTCCAGTTGGCTTTGTCCGCAGCTCAAACGTCTTTAAATAAATACTTTTTGAAAAGTCTATGAGGAAAATTAACGGGGAATTATTTTCCCGGGTCTCTCGAGGGGGGGCGGGACTGCGACGCTCCACACCTCCCTTTCTCCATCTCTCTATAGCTCCGTCTATATCTCTGCATTTATCCGTCACTCCATTTCTCAATACGTCTGTAAAGCTATACAGAACTGTGTACATCTGTACTGTGTTTGCTTTGTTCATGCAGGACCCCAGGAAGACTAAAGGCTTTCATGTGTCTCTAATGGTGATCCTATAATACACATAAACATTAACATAGGCCTACAGTATAAACCAGTGGTTCTCAACCTGTGGGCCGGGATCCCCAGGGGGGTCCCTACATTATTTTGGGGGGGGTCCCAGATCAGATGACGGCGAAGTGAAGTGACAATTAAAAAGGCCATGTCTGAATCAAGAGTAATTAACACTAGGAAGTCTGAAAAAATTTCACTACTACTCGGCTGAAAGGTCAGTTGGACCGTGTTTTTGGTCCCCGTACCTTGAGACCCCCAAAGACGCCCCCAGGGGGGCGACACGATTCAAATGAGCCCACCCCCGTCCAAAACGGTAGAGGAATGACAGAGTTACCATTTGGGGGTCCCTGGGGGTCCCCGAACCTTGAGACCCCCAAAGACACCCCCAGGGGGGCGACACGATTCAAATGAGCCCACCCCCGTCCAAAACGGTAGAGAAATGACAGAGTTACCATTTCGGTACGACCGGCCGACCCACCCACGGACCGGCCGACCTATCCACGGACCGGCCGACATATCAAACGACCGGCCGACCTATCCACGGACCGGCCGACATATCAAACGACCGGCCGACCTATCCACGGACCGGCCGACCTATCGCACCGGCCGGCCCATCAGCCGGTACCAATTTTTTTTTACAAAAATTCGGGCCGGCCGACGCTCCCACGGACCGGCCGACTCATCGCACCGGCCGACAGGCCGGCCGGTACAAATGGATTCTGCCCTTGCTGGAGGTTGACCCACCAGTTTTGGAGATATGGCTTATAGAGTAATGTCTTGCAGAAAGACATTACAGGCTTGAAAGGTTCACTTCTGTGGACTCTAACATTACACCTATAGCTATACATGTTTAAGCATTTATTTCATATTTACGATTTCAGCTCTGACATTTATTTCAGACATGCTCTATAGTAAGTGAAGAGTCTGCCTGTGCTATTAACTCATTTTGATTAAAACAATAAAAAATAAACTGTTTTTCTGCCGCCATGACTGTCTCTGTATCAAAAAGAGTCACATATGTCTAAACTTCTCTCTTGTGAGGAGGGCAAGGGGCCTCTCTCTCTCTCTCTCTCTCTCTCTCTCTCTCTCTCTCTCTCCCCCCCATGCATCTATTAATCTCCCGTCCTCGTGGTCCTGTGTCCTGTCTCTCTACCTATCCGCCTGTCGTTAGCAGAGGGGATCTGTGCGGTGGCCATAACGCGATTAGCCCCTGCTCCAGAGTCGTCCTGATAAACAGATAAATGTGGTTAGCGCTAGCGTTTGCCTTCCCCCGGCCCTGCCGCCGTTAAGGGGAGACCATTTCCTGGGCGCCGGGGTCTCTCTCTTTCCCGTAAAGAGTCCAGGCGCACCGGCGCGACGTCAACAGGAAGGGGAACCTGATCCAGACCTCGGAGGGCCTGGCCGGCCGGCCGTGTCTGGCCGGGTGCGCTCACTCATTATCTGTTCCCAGACCCAACTGCCACCCCACCCCACCCCCCACGGCGCATCCAGTCTACCTTAGAGCAGGGGTGGGACACTTTGATGACGGAGAGGGCCACTATAGTTCCACACTCACTCCAGAGGGCCACTAGTTCCAACACTCACTCCAGAGGGCCACTATAGTTCCACACTCACTCCAGAGGGCCACTATAGTTCCACACTCACTCCAGAGGGCCACTAGTTCCAACACTCACTCCACACACTCACGGTTTGTAGATCGGCTATTTTTGCTATATTTTGAATTGAAATCCTGTTTTTTTTGCTGTTATTTTTTAATTGGAATCCTTGAAAATGAAAAGTAACCTTTTTATTTAATTTCAAGTGCATTTAGTTATGTTAACTTTATGAACTACTATACAAATACATTGGACATAAAAAAGAC
>NC_139711.1:38654178-38656678 GCF_964188405.1 Protomyctophum parallelum | reverse complement strand
ATTATGTGCTAATTATAAACAGGTGGTACACAGGGGCAGTTGAGTGATATCTCACGAGCGCTTCCAAAATCTCCAGCACTTAGAAAAATAATCACCTGCAAGGACACAAAGTATAGCTCATAACATGCCTACAGTGGATTTCTATGAAACAAACACTTTGAGGATAGAAAGAGAATAATTCAAGCTTTCCGTACAGCTGCAATGTTGGTGAGTTTGACGTTGTTTAATAAAAATGTTATGTTTGGATGAATGGAAGTTGCAAGGTAGCAACTTATATGGTAAGATGGCGGCGGTCTGCATATGGAGAATGGGTTCTGAGGAGGCGCGTCTGAAGCCTGTCCTGGACGAGGTATCCGGACATAAAACAAATACATTGAGGTCTGTAATATAGTCTACATAATATAGAACCTCACTGTATATAGCTATACTCTATAATACATCTGTACCCTAACATCTATGACTAATCTACAGTACAAATGCATCTAGAGTCTGAACACTAAAACCAAAGACAAGAATATAACCAATTGTATACTCTACTGTTACTGTAAATGAGAGCATAATATAACAGCAGATCGGTACAACAGAGAGATAACAGAATTACATACCAGGCCAGCTGGTTGGTAAATAAGAACGACCATGCACCGCGTGTATAACAAACACATCATGAATAATAATTCCCCAGGACAAACATTTGACATGATTTCCCCCTTCTCTCCCTACTGATCCTCCATGCTCTCTGTAAAGCCCCGAGTTATACCCTTGAATCAGCCACCGTGTCGCGCAACAAACGCTGCTGATCTACTGTACAAGCACACAGAAGTATCACGCTGCTGTTGCTGTGTGTGCAACTTTAAGTATGAATCAGGAGGATTTTCATCATGCTTTAAGTAACATGTGATGTGTCGAACTAGGGGGTTTTCATGATGCTAAATCCATTCCAAGCATTAGTTTTGCACAAAAAACACTCCTTGGGCTAAAAATGGCCATAGCGTCGTCACAAATGTGATGATGTGCAGCACATTTGCAGTGGCTATGGGCGTTTTGAATAGTTTTCCTTCTATAGGTTGTTCTAATGCTATGGTCAGTTGGTCACATATTATGCCAATTATGAAAATCGCTCAACATAATGCAAGTTAGCATCCGGCAGTTTCTAAATGCTGGGGACCCAACATTTCTAACATAAAACCTTGGTGTACTCAACATGTCCGGGTTCACAATGGGGCTCTACGGACTGGCAAGTAGACTAATGGTGCAGACTTGCTCAGTACATAAGTGCCAAGTGCCACAGCAGGTCACGTCGAGGGAATGAGCCAGAAAACGGAATTAGATTTCCGGCATCAAGGAACCCAGATTGACGAGCTTGCAAAGAGACATATATAGGATGGCTTGGATCCAGGGGGGCAGTCAGACAGATATTTTGTGAAGCCTATAAGGAAATCGCGATTCATATAATGGCCTGTTGTGGCGCTGTCATTGGACCCAGAAAAACCCATAGCCCCATAGAAGTCCATGTATTTGGGCTAGACTGTATTACCTTAATAAACATGGTCATGAATACTTTCTGCTTCCAGTCACTAGTTTAAAGTCTCATTTCTAATGTCATAATATTCTTTTTGGAAAATTATGGTCCCATTAATTAAAAAAATTACCATAAAGTCGCGTATGTTCTGAGGGGCGTGGCTACCGTTACAGTCTATGATCGGGATTCCCCTCCCACTCGAGTCAAAATAAAAACCAACGGAGAAGAAGGGGGGAAGTCCCGCCTCGTGTCTGGGCCAGCCAATGGCCAGCTGGGCCAAAACGGAGCCAGCCAATGGCCAGCTGGGCCAAAGCGGATCTAGAAATATGGCGATTTACATCAGGAATTACCATAGAATTACAGGCTTCATTTTACGTCCATGTTAGACCCGGGGAACGCTTTGTCCATATTTTTTACAGTCTATGCTTGGATCTCGGCTGCATGCACGGCGCAGAGACATAACGTTTAAACAAAGTATTTTTAAGCACAGCCGTGTTTGTACACAACATTTTCCTTGTCCAACGTTCTTTCTATCCATCCTGGCCAAGAATGAGCTCAATGTTTACAAAAACAGAGCACACCGTCACTCTATTCTGAGTCATGTGGGCTAGAGTAGAGAATCCTGTACACGATTTTACAAACTATACTGTAGCCTACTGGCTGTAATTATAGGAAGTGAAACTGACTTACGTGGCCAGTTAAGACTGATATGAGGTTAGGGGACTTACGTGGCCGGTTAAGACTGATATGAGTTAGGGGACTTACGTGGCCGGTTAAGACTGATATGAGGTTATAGGGGACTTACGTGGCCGGTTAAGACTGATATGAGGTTAGGGGACTTAAGCGTTATTCATAGTCTGCTTCATCGGTGGTGAAGTGACCACCGCAACTACAACATGACGTCACGGAGCCGCGGTGAAGCCCTTCTCTCTGTTTTACTCACCACCGCTCCACGTTATTACAGCTCCGGTGGTCACCTCA
>NC_139711.1:38639606-38649606 GCF_964188405.1 Protomyctophum parallelum | reverse complement strand
AATGCAAGTTAGCATCCGGCAGTTTCTAAATGCTGGGGACCCAACATTTCTAACATAAAACCTTGGTGTACTCAACATGTCCGGGTTCACAATGGGGCTCTACGGACTGGCAAGTAGACTAATGGTGCAGACTTGCTCAGTACATAAGTGCCAAGTGCCACAGCAGGTCACGTCGAGGGAATGAGCCAGAAAACGGAATTAGATTTCCGGCATCAAGGAACCCAGATTGACGAGCTTGCAAAGAGACATATATATAGGATGGCTTGGATCCAGGGGGGCAGTCAGACAGATATTTTGTGAAGCCTATAAGGAAATCGCGATTCATATAATGGCCTGTTGTGGCGCTGTCATTGGACCCAGAAAAACCCATAGCCCCATAGAAGTCCATGTATTTGGGCCCAACTTCACCTAGACTGTATTACCTTAATAAACATGGTCATGAATACTTTCTGCTTCCAGTCACTAGTTTAAAGTCTAATTTCTAATGTCATAATATTCTTTTTGGAAAATTATGGTCCCATTAATTAAAAAAATTACCATAAAGTCGCGTATGTTCTGAGGGGCGTGGCTACCGTTACAGTCTATGATCGGGATTCCCCTCCCACTCGAGTCAAAATAAAAACCAACGGAGAAGAAGGGGGGAAGTCCCGCCTCGTGTCTGGGCCAGCCAATGGCCAGCTGGGCCAAAACGGAGCCAGCCAATGGCCAGCTGGGCCAAAACGGATCTTGAAATATGGCGATTTACATCAGGAATTACCATAGAATTACAGGCTTCATTTTACGTCCATGTTAGACCCGGGGAACGCTTTGTTCATATTTTTTACAGTCTATGCTTGGATCTCGGCTGCATGCACGGCGCAGAGACATAACGTTAAACAAAGTATTTCTAAGCACAGCCGTGTTTGTACACAACATTTTCCTTGTCCAACGTTCTTTCTATCCATCCTGGCCAAGAATGAGCTCAATGTTTACAAAAACAGAGTCATGTGGGCTAGAGTAGAGAATCCTGTACACGATTTTACAAACTATACTGTAGCCTACTGGCTGTAATTATAGGACACACGGAAGTGAAACTGACTTACGTGGCCAGTTAAGACTGATATGAGGTTAGGGGACTTACGTGGCCGGTTAAGACTGATATGAGGTTATAGGGGACTTACGTGGCCGGTTAAGACTGATATGAGGTTAGGGGACTTAAGCGTTATTCATAGTCTGCTTCATCGGTGGTGAGGTGACCACCGCAACTACAACATGACGTCACGGAGCCGCGGTGAAGAGCAAACCACCGCTCTCCCCAGCCCTTCTCTCTGTTTTACCACCGCTCCACGTTATTACAGCTCCGGTGGTCACCTCACCACCGGAGCGGTGGTCACCTCACCACCGAAAATCCAGACTATGAATAGGCCTTTACTGTACGTGGCCGGTTAAGACTGATATGAGGTTAGGGGACTTACGTGGCTGTTAAGACAGAGGTTAGGGGTTGATGAACAAGTGGACCTCACGTGCCGGCACCAATAAAAGAGTCAAGTTGGCCCCCTAGTAAATGTAAGAAGTCTTAGTGCACGCGCATGTAAGATTTAGTCTTACCCTGTCAGACGTTCTCTAATCGCTAATCAGTTCTCAACAACGCACCAAATGAGCCTCCAGTGAACAATAGCATAAAGACGATACATATAGCGATATCCTCCCTTATTACAAATAACAAGGCAATTTTGGTAATTGAGAGAGGAAGTGAAATTGTCTCATTTTCAAGGGCCATAAATTTGAGTCCACGGGGGACAACATAATACGCATATACACGTGCAGGCACTCACACAAATGCACGCACATACAACGCATGCATGCATGCACCTTACAGCATGTCTAGAAGGGAGTGGCTGGCCTATTAATGGCAAAACCCACATTTGCAACAGGACAGTATTGATAACAGTTTAAACAAAGCTATGGTGTTCACCCCCATCTCTCTCTCTCTCCCTCTCCCTCTCCCTCTCCCTCCCTCCATCACACAGGTATATTTATATGCCCGGGCTGTCGCTCTGGAGAGGAGCAAATCAAAGCCAGTAAAACATAACTGCCATAAATAAATGAATACATGAGCAACGGCCCCCGCAGACTGGGATGGAGGGGAGGGGTAGGGGGGGGGGGGGGGGATTCACCCAGCAATCACCCCGCATCAGATCAGATCAATGCTCATGGAAATTTCATGAAGCTCAGAATCCTCCAACACCGCTTCATATTTCACTATAATAACCCACAGGACTGCTGGGGGGGAGGGGAGAAGGAGAGAGACGGGGGGGCAGGGGGGCAGTGGGGGGGCTATCGGAGGATAATTGAGAGGTCAGAGCTGCTTGTTACCCCTGGAAACACTATGAGAGGTACAGTATTGGACCGGCCCTATGTCCTGTGGGCCCTGACCCCTGTGTGCGTGCGTGTGTGCGTGCGTGTGTGCGTGCGTGCGTGCGTGCGTGCGTGCGTGCGTGCGTGCGTGCGCCTGGTTCTGATAACAGGCCCCATGTGGACTATATAACAAAGCTGGTCATAATATCACTCTGGAAGAATGAGGGAGGAGACCCTCTTTCCACAACGCCGTTTCATCAAGACCAACTTACACAAATTGTAGTGAAAATGGAGTAACATAATACTGAATTATGTCATACTTGATATACATCAAATAAACAAAATACACGTATGAATATACATTCATACGTGTATTTTGGTGTATATCAAGTATGACATAATTCAGTATTATGTTACTCCATTTTCACTACAATTTGTGTAAGTTGGTCTTGATGAAACGGCGTTTCACTGCTGTATGTATGAGAGTTAGCAAACATACCATTCTACATCAGTGGTTCATTTAACAATATTTTAACTCTTGAGAGCGTAAAATTAAACAAAATGGACCCTTACAGGTCCATTTGCTTTAATTCTCTCAAAAGTTAAAGATATATCTATACTTCTACGGGCCGACGGCGTGGAACAAACTCCCACTGTACCTTCGACAGGCAGCCTCTGTAGACATTTTTAAAGCACAGCTCAAGACCTGCTTCTACACTCTGGCTTTTAGTTGATATTTTAAATTCCTTGTTATTCATGTCCTCACTGTATTGCATTACTGCTATTATTTTAATGTTTTATGCCTTGCTTTTCTTAATTTTTTTCCGCCATTGCTCTGTAAAGCTGGATAATTGGGCAAACTATAGACTGTAATGATATAGTACATGGATACAATAAACAGATCTGTTAATTTGTTGATATTTGCCGTGAGGAGAGAGAGGCTCTTACAAGAACTACACATCCCTTGTTCTCTTCTCTCCCTCCTATAGCTCCCTCACTCAAGCCTCATTTGTGCTTGGTTGCATGCGGCAAATAGCAGATCTACAAGCTCACCGCACAGTCATATTTGTGACCCGCGGTGCTTGTAGAGCACGAATGACACCCCCCCCCCCCCCCACACACACACACACACACACACATCTCTCTCTCTCGCCGTCTCCCTACATCCCTCTCTCCATTCTTTGTCTCTCTCTCTCTCTCTCTCTCTCTCTCTCTCCCTTCCAGTCTCAGGTGTGATCTCATAAGCGCTGGCCAGCGATCGATGCCGCCAGTGGCAGAGGTTCAATAGCCCTGAATTACGGCTTCATTTCTACCCCCTCTCACACGCACACACACACGCACACGTGCACACACGCACACACACACACACACACACACACACACACACACACACACACACACACACACACACACACACACACACACACATCTGAGAATTGCACCTCACCCCCCCCCCCCCCCCCCCCTCCACCATCTACAAACACATTCAACGCGGCGCGCACGCATGCACACACACACACACACACACACACACACACACACACACACACACACACACACACACACACCAATCGCCATCAACGACTCCCCAATCCCGATCAATACCTTACAATCTAATTTTTATCCATTTTTCCATAAACCCGAGATTGCGTTTATTTGCAGAATCCGACAAGCTAAATAAAGCACCGCTTGAACATGTCAGAGAGACTAATGCATGGCTGGAAATTCATACGTAGAAAACAGATGAGTTGTGCTTTTCTGCTCCCGGAGAGAGAGAGAGAGAGAGAGAGAGAGAGAGAGAGAGAGAGAGAGAGAGAGAGAGAGAGAGAGAGAGGAGAAGGGAGGGCAGGGAAAGGTGGAGAGTGATTCTACAAATCAATGGAGGTGTGGATGCCAGCAGAACGTAAGCTCTAATAATGTGCTGCACAAAGAACACATAGACACTTAACAATACTAAAAGATAAAACAATATATATATATATATATATATATATATATATATATATATATATATATATATAGATATATGCACATGCTGATGTCCAATACAATGGATGCTGGATCCAAAAGATAACCTCGTAGATTAGAACTGAAAGATCTGCACAAACAAACAGCTTTAGGCTCAGAAGGGATTGTGTTTCCGGAAACGTCTACAAATGTTCCTATATTTTATACGTGACTGACTGATATTATTCACCTTGCCCGGACCGGGCAATGTGTCCCTGAGCAACAATGCTATATAGCCTATAGAGCATAGACTGTCTGACCACAAAATAATAAATAAGCACAAACATGGCACATTTCTCATTTCTTTTTTTTTAAATCATTTACATTCCAAATTCATTTCCATCATCATCATCAGGGAGCAGCAGATGCTTGCCGACCCGACCGTAACAGGCATGGCGCTCGCCAGGGGAACGTGCATGTATACACGGGGCGAGAGCTAAGCGCGGAATAGAAAATAAATCTCAACTCGCAGCGTTGGTTGTTGTGTTGGTGTGTGAGTGAGTTCCCTAGTGGCCTGAGTGTGGAGGCGAGCGAATGCAGAGAGAGCACCTCCTCCTCCTCTACCTCCTCCTCCACCTCCTCCTCCTCTACCTCCTCCTCCTCCTCCTCCTCCTCCTCCTCTACCTCCTCCTCTACCTCCTCCTCCTCCTCCACTACCTCCTCCTCCTCCTCCTCTACCTCCTCCTCCTCCTCCTCCTCTACCTCCTCCTCCTCCTCCTCCTCCTCCTCCTCCTCCTCCTCCTCCTCCTCCTCCTCTACCTCCTCCTCTACCTCCTCCTCCTCCTCCTCCTCCTCCTCCTCCTCCTCCTCCTCCTCCTCTACCTCCTCCTCCTCCTCCACTACCTCCTCCTCCTCCTCCTCCTCCTCTACCTCCTCCTCCTCCTCCTCCTCCTCTACCTCCTCCTCCTCCTCCTCCTCCTCCTCCTCCTCCTCCTCCTCCTCCTCCTCTACCTCCTCCTCCTCCTCCTCCTCCTCTACCTCCTCCTCCTCCTCCTCCTCCTCCTCTACCTCCTCCTCCTCCTCCTCCTCCTCCTCCTCCTCCTCCTCCTCCTCCTCCTCCTCCTCCTCCTCCTCCTCCTCCTCCTCCTCCTCCTCCTCCTCCTCCTCCTGCTCCTCCTCCTCCTTCTCCTGCTCCACCCAGCCTGTCTCCAGCTGGAGAGCCAGGCCTTTTAATCAAGAGCAAGACACCACCCGGGCTCAATAAACGACGGCATTCACAAATAGGAGCAGAGGCAGTAATTGACCACCTCACGGCTGCACCCCAATTTTATTGCCAGCTGACTGCGTGGTGTGCGTGTGAGTGTGAGTATGTATGTGTGTGTGTGTGTGTGTGTCTGTGCGCGTGTGTGTGTGTGTGTGTGTGTGTGTGTGTGTGTGTGTGTGTGTGTGTGTGTGTGTGTGTGTGTGTGCGCGCAGGCGCCTGTGTTGTTCCATGCAGATGTGTGCATGTGATGCAATGGATGCCTCCACCAACGCTATGTCAGTCTGGATGTAATTGAACCAAAGCAAACACAGGACTGATACTGTGTGTGACCATGTGCACCGCAGTATCACACACACCCTGAGGAGCTGTTTGACTCATTAATGTGGACTCTTAAAAACAGGAGCACACATACAACAAAACAAATAATGCAACATTGTGCACACAGAGACAAGTGAACAACAAGCAATACACAGTAATAATGAAAAGTAATGAACAGAGACAATGACAACAGCAGATATGCCTGCGCTTCTGGCCACTGGGTTTAGTGACCCCGTTCAGCCATATATATATATAGCCTACCTGGCCCATCTGCCCATCTGTCCACTGGCTGTCCCTCAGTTGACCCACACATATTTTGCTGCCAAGAATGTGCATTTGGACTGTTCTCCCAGAACATATTGAAAGTTTTAAAGTATTGTACAGTAACAACTAAAGTATCTTTAATGTTTATGTTGTACTATTACTACAAAACAATCTAAAATAAAGGGATTTAAGATCATTAAAGCCGGGCTGTTGCCCGAGTCCTACTTCCGGTCTAGGAGGACTGGCCCCATGAAGTGAACGCAGTTTGCGTAACTCTGTCTATATCTAAGGCTCTGGTGATCTGGGATCAGCTGGTTAAAATTCTGCTCCTGTCCTGACAGACTTTTTGTCTTGTTCATGGTCGCTGTCTGCTCTCCTCTTTAACGGCTTCATCCACAGCCCAGCTGACTGATGCGTCCGCTCCACACGCACCCTCATCTGCACCCAGCGCCCCCAGGAACTACCCTTAATGTGTGTGTGTGTGTGTGTGTGTGTGTGTGTGTGTGTGTGTGTGTGTGTGTTTGTGTGTCTGACTGAGCGATTTAGCATGCACGGTTCTGCATGTGAGGGTGTGATGGTGAAACCAGGGGAGTCTTTTAATATCAGCCACGGCTCTGGCAGACACGGCAGCGGAGCGGACATCGCTGCATACTGAGGAGGCAGCGATTGCCTTCTGAGCGACAAGTACGATTCATCAGCAACCACCAATCTATGACCAGTTGTATACTCCTATGTCACGCACGGCACGCACGCACGCACACATGCACGCACGCACGCACGCACGCACGCACGCACGCACGCACGCACGCACGCTGTCTCAGTGGCATGCAGGCATAGCATTAGATCTCATGCAGGGAGCATTAGATCTCTGCATTGCTTGGAGAAGAGAAGAGAGAGCAACGTTCTGATGGACGATGTAAAGACAGCAATAAGCGCAACGTGATACACAGCCAGACCCTGAACACGCACTACACTACGAGTGCACACACACACACACACACTACAAAATAATACAGATTATTTAATAAAAATTTGTTTTAAATGAAAAATGTAGTACCTCTAGTCTAGAACAATTGCCAAATCAAATATGATCTTAAGTAATCTTAAGTAAAAATAAACTTTACATTTTTCCACATTTAATGTGTGTACTAATTTGATTCAGTCATTTAGTTGTGAAAACAGACAGTTGGAAAAGAGTACAGGCTATTTATTGATAGAATTGAATACTATTAACAGGCTTTGGGCCAAACCCCTATAGCTTGTTTCCATTGTGGTCCTCTGTATAATATTGGAATCGGTCAGAATCGGTATCAGCAAATATGACCCTGCAAATAATCGGAGATCGGATATCAGTCATAATTTCATAATCGTGCACCCCTAAAAATGATCTGGTAATATGAGAGAGAGCGAGAGAGAGAGAGATAGAGAGAGAGAGAGAGAGAGAGAGAGAGAGAGAGAGAGAGAGAGAGGTGTAGTACGGCTTGGTGATCAAATGTTTTTTATGGTCGCCGAGAAATTTATTTCTGCATGCATTACTTGTCATGCCAATAAAGATTAAGGAAATTGAAAAATGGAGACACACAGAGAAGGAGAGAGAGATAAGGGGGAGAGAGAGGGGGGGGGGGTATTTGGGCCCCAGAGGTGGGTGAGGCAGAGGGCACAGAGCGAAGGAGAAAGTGGGAGCTGGATTATAAAGTGGAGCATAGGAGAAAGAGACAGAGAGAACCGTAAAACATTCTTTCATTCTTATCAGCTGAGCTTAATTGCCTTTGATGAGTCTAATTGGGAGCTTTCTGAAGTCTAATGGCAGAGGAATCCTCAGAGACACACACACACACACGAGCACGCACGCACGCACGCACGCACGCACGCACGCACACACGCACACACGCACAACGGCCGCTATAACTCTCTCTGCTAAATCTCAAAACTCAACTCCCCTGCCCTTTCTCTCTCTCTCTCTCTCTCTCTCTCTCTCTCTCTCTCTCTCTCTCTCTCTCTCCCCATCTCTTCCCCCCTTTCTTCTAGACTGAAATACAGCTGAGAGCCGTGGTGGAAACAGTACTGGAATGTTTTACTCTAGTAAAAGTATCCTGGAATGTAGAAACACTATAAAAACAGACTTGTTTTTACAAAAGTACAAAAGTATTGGTATAAAAACGTATACTTAAAGTGGCAAAACTGAAAGCAGTTGACTGGACTAAGCCTGCTTTAAGCCGTTGTTTGTAAGCTCAACGCATTGTTGAGCTTTGCTGAGCTTGACAGGGCTTGAAATTAAGGCTTGTCGCTTGTCTGAGACAAGTATTACATCTTCCCAGACAAGTGCATTAAAATGTTACTCGTCCGTTGGACAAGTGAGTCTTGGTTTTTCGCTGTGACGCTCATACCAGCCAACAATATTGTCTGGCATTATTGTCTGGCTTTCCTAATCATCACCTTTCCAATATTGTTAATAGCCCTAGAATGTCTGGAATCTTACATTCATTTAATGTTTTCCAAATTCCAAATACACAGCCATATATATATTGTCCTCTAATTTCATATCCATGTGAAAGTTCTGGCAGAAAACATATGTCATGTAAAATATCGCCACTTTACATGAGGAAAAGCTAGACTGAAAATTTAAAAAAATCCTTTGGGAACAGTCGATGTTTGGGAAGCACAAACATTATGGCGCACACAATTGACAGGTGTTGTGATTGGTGTTGGGTAATTGATCACACAACCTATTTTGTGTGCCCCATACATTTGTGCTTCCTAAAGTTTTGATATGTTCAGTCCTGCAGAGAATCTGTGCAGCTCGTGGACAAGTGGGGCTATTTGACAAAATACACATTGTCTGCCAGAACTTTCAAATGAATATGAAACTAGTCCCCAAAACGAGTCTCAGGAATGAATTATTGGGTGGGTGCACAGGCAGTGCTATAAGTTTAAATGCCGACGCGGTCAGTCTGGTAACCGTGCGCGGATAGGACCGATCTATGGCTGTGTATTTGGAATACATGAAATATATGTAAGATCATAGACATTCTAATCTAGGGCTATTAACTTGCAAACTTAATATTTAATATTCACCTAATATTCATGTATTGTATTACACCAAGTAAAACCAACTTACAGTTAATTGATTTAAAATGTACAGGGCCTATTTTGTGTGCTCGTGCTCCGGACAAGTGACTTTTGTGCACGGACAATGAATGGGAAATGTACTTGTCCGAAGGACAAGTGCCTCAAAAAGTTAATGTCAAGACTTGCAGTAAAACTAATTTAATTGGGGACCACCTGGAACCCCCTAAAGGACCACTGGTGGTCCCCAGACCACTGGTTAAGAACCACTGCTCTACACCACTGGCCGAGAGTCTCTCCATTCAGTGACATGTGGTACGTACGTCTAACATCCATGGTAACTCCAGAGGATACACCTATACGCTATACCTGTATAGATTGCACAGTGAGGGCTGTGTGTGCCCGTGCCCGTGGATGCATGCGTGTGTGTGTGTGTGTGTGTGTGGTAGCAGCAGCAGCAGTATTGGTTATGTGTTGACTTAATTAGGTCTGTGAGTCGCTTGCTTTCCTCTCCTCAGCAGAAGTTGATTAGCAATGCCAGCTGTCCCCGATGTAATTCAGTTGCACGCACGTGCGTGCATGCATGTGTTTGCACACGGGCACGCATTATGATGCATGCGTGCGTGTGTGTGTGTGTGTGTGTGTATATACATGCATTTTATGCGGCTATACATGTGTCTGCGTGTGTGTCTGTGTGTCCGTGTATGTGTATGCATGTGTGTGTGCGTGTGTATGTGTGTGTGTCTGTGTGTGTGTGTGTGCACGCGAGTGCTGCCAGCTGCCACGCCGCGCTGCCAATCCTCC
>NC_139711.1:38622106-38627106 GCF_964188405.1 Protomyctophum parallelum | reverse complement strand
AATACTGATCAGAAAGACTTAGGATGTTAATGTGATCGTCTGTGGGTCCGGGCGGGACATGAAATCAACCCCCTCTCAATCGGTTTGCTCTTCATTGTTCCCGAAGGTTGACTTGAATGACCCACACAATATGATATATATAAATACATAGATGTGTGGGTGTGCGCGCACACGTGTGTGTGTGTGTGTGTGTGTGTGTATGTGTGTGTGCGTGCGTGTGTCCGTGCGGCCGTGTGTGCGGCCGTGCGTGTGGCCGTGTGTGTGCGCGAGCGCTCTCTCTTATTCAATGTCTGGAAAGACGAAATGAGAAAATAAGTGGATTAGGGAGTTGGGAATCAGCACGGGCCTTAAATCATGTGCACATGTCATTATGAAGTATTACGGGCCTTCGGTCTGCATGCGTGTCTGTGTGTGTGCATGCACGAGTGAATGTCTAAGTGTGTGTGTGGGACGGATGTGCGTGCGTTTGTGTGTGTGTGTGTGTGTGCATGTGTGCATGATTGCAGGTATATGCGTGAGTAGCTGGAGGACGGTGTGCACATGGGGGTGGTGGGAGTCGGGGGGTTGGGATGGGGAGGGGAGGGGAGGTATAAAGGAAGGTCTCTTAGGAAATAAAGTCAGTGTTGGCTTTAAGCAGAACAGACCTCATAAGAGACTGTGGAGCTGCTCTCCCTGCAGAAACACCCTGAGGCACACACACCTTAAGGGTATTCGACCACAGGGGAATGCTTCCTCTCTCTCTCTCTCTCTCTCTCTCTCTCTGCCTCTCTCTGTCTTTCTCTCTCTCTCTGCCTCTCTGCCTCTCTCTGTCTCTCTCTCTCTCTGAGCGCGAGTTAGAAAGCCCACCAGAGAAAAGAGTGAGAAGCTGAGAGAGAGGAAAGGCTTTGAGGGGGGGGGGGGGGGGTATAAGAAGAATAAAGAAAAGGAAAACACGTCTGAGAGGAAGGTGTTCTCACAAACATAGGAGGAGACGAGACAGAGAGTGGTTGAGGGATTGAGACTGTCCGCCAAAATAATCATCATAACTATTTGAACTGGGGACCCCCAAAATAATCCTATTTATATTTGAACTGGGGACCCGAGCTGTGAGGAATTGTGAGCAATATGAAGGAAAGCATGGGTTGTTTTATATTATACAACAGGTCGTTTCGAGGAAGCAATCTGATTGGTTGAAACGGCCTTCTAGCCAAACGAGCACCACTCCACACCTAATCAAAACAACGAATTCAGCTGCTCTGTTCTCCCAGAGCGCAGCAAACTCGGCTATAGGCTAGCCATAGTTTCTTGGGACAGTTGTGGTCGTCATCTGTCATTAAAAAAATATGTTTTTTCAGCGATTTTCGTAGTTTTACGGGTAACTGCGGGCTCGTTCCTGCAGCATCGCAGGCGTGCATTAATGACGTTAAACCACCCCCTCTGGTGTAATAGTACTTAAACATACCGTGTTCCAGGTAGGACGGAGTTCCTTAAACATATACCGTGTTCCAGGTAGGACGGAGTTCCTTAAACATACTGTATACCGTGTTCCAGGTAGGACGGAGTTAAACATACCGTGTTCCAGGTAGGACGGAGTTAAACATACCATGTTCCAGGTAGGACGGAGTTAAACATACCGTGTTCCAGGTAGGACGGAGTTAAACATACCGTGTTCCAGGTAGGACGGAGTTAAACATACCGTGTTCCAGGTAGGACAGAGTTAAACATACCGTGTTCCAGGTAGGACGGAGTTAAACATACCGTGTTCCAGGTAGGACGGAGTTAAACATACCGTGTTCCAGGTAGGACGGAGTTAAACATACCGTGTTCCAGGTAGGATGGAGTTAAACATACCGTGTTCCAGGTAGGACGGAGTTAAACATACCGTGTTCCAGGTAGGACGGAGTTAAACATACCGTGTTCCAGGTAGGACGGAGTTCCTTAAACATACCGTGTTTATAGGACGGAGTTAAACATACCGTGTTCCAGGTAGGACGGAGTTAAACATACCGTGTTCCAGGTAGGACGGAGTTAAACATACCGTGTTCCAGGTAGGATGGAGTTAAACATACCGTGTTCCAGGTAGGACGGAGTTAATATACCGTGTTCCAGGTAGGACGGAGTTAAACATACCGTGTTCCAGGTAGGACGGAGTTAAACATACCGTGTTCCAGGTAGGACGGAGTTAAACATACCGTGTTCCAGGTAGGACGGAGTTCCTTAAACATACCGTGTTTATAGGACGGAGTTAAACATACCGTGTTTATAGGACGGAGTTAAACATACCGTGTTCCAGGTACGACGGAGTTAAACATACCGTGTTCCAGGTAGGACGGAGTTCCTTAAACATACCGTGTTTATAGGACGGAGTTAAACATACCGTGTTCCAGGTAGGACGGATTTCCTTCCGACGGGTCCAGTCTTCTGGCCCGACGGCCGTGTTTGGAGTTGTTGTGCACAAACATGTTGTCTGAGACGGCCAGCACGTGTCCCTCCACGCTCACCGTAGTCGACACCACCACCTGCAGGAAAACGTATGCACATTTATTACTTGACCCGTATACAGCACGGGAACCCCTTTTGGTGTTTTCAAATAATTGACAGTGCATGGACAATGTTTGTCTGTAAAATGTAGCAGAAGGAAGAGTAGAAGGAAAAGTATAGAAAATTGGAAATACTCCAGTGAAGTAAAATAACTCAAAATGACAGAATAAGTCAGTGTTACTATAATGCTGAGAACACATTTCACTGCGGTAACGTGTGTGACAAATCGAACGACTGTGACTTTTACTTTACTTTCCACCACCTGAGGAGTGGAAGTGTGTAGGAGAGAACTCCGGCACGGACCGTGGTGGATCGGACCACAGTGGATCGGACCACATGATGCTCTCCAATGTGTTCATCGAGAGAGAGAAACACGATACGAGGAAAGAAACCCCGGCACACGGAATGAATGCATGTGTGTGGGCGGACTGGAGTCTGTCTCACCTGGAAACGCCTCATGTCTCGCGGGTTCCCTGCATTCTTCAGACAGTTCTGGTTGCACTTCAAGAAGAACTTGAGGAAGAACCTGGAGAGAGAGAGAGAGAGAGAGAGAGAGAGAGAGAGAGGTGGGAGTGAGCAGAAGAAGCACATGTCTGTCAGTGGGAGTACAATATCCTGGTTGGTTTGAAGAAAAAGCAACAAAGAAAAAAAAGGAAGAAAGGGGGGGGGGGAGCACCAAAACAAAACACTTCCACAACAGGAGCAGTCAGCTTCCATCCATCCATGTGCTGTTTATGAATACGGGTCATTTTCTATGTAAAAAATAGCTCAGGGACACACAGCGAGATCTCTGCCAGAGTACTGTATATCCATCTTATATATGGCTGCCATCACAGCATGCTGTAAACACACACACACACACACACACACACACACACACACACACACACCCGTAGGCACGCGAGTGTGCGCGTGTGTGCGTGTGTCGTAAAGGCGCATGATGGAGGTTGCATAGCCGGAGCTGGTATATGTAACGTTAGCTGCTGTGTGTTGCCATGCCTGCCCGCCTCCTTCAATCTCAGCGCGTTGGAGAGGCAGGGACCACATCAACAGCACCTGCCATGCATTATTAATGGCCTGAGATGGCAAGTATGGCTACCCACATCAATACTTAATGAGGGGTGGGGGGGATGGTGGGGGTGGGGGGGGGTGGGGGGGAGTGGTGTGTGTGTGTGGGGGGAGGGGGGGGGGTGGGGGGGGGGGGAGAGAAGCTAAAATAAAAGGAGTGGAGCGTAGTTGATGGCTAGTATAGCAACCACGACCCAGCCGATGATTGACGTCCGATGCTGGTTTAGTTCAACGAAAAGTATCCGTCTTAAATGGCAAGTGGTGCTTATAGCGCATTTATCCAAAACGCTTTACGCACGTGCATTCCATTCACTCACACACACATTCACACATGCATGGAAGGCACCAACCTGCCCATCGGGACCAATTAGGGATTCAGCGTCTTGCTCAAGGACACTTTCACACTGACTCTATCTGGACTGGGGGAGCCCGGGATCGAACTGGAAACTCACGCTATCCCATCCGGCCGCTCTACCCCTGAGCCACTGTCGCCCCATCCTTCCATCCTCTGCCCTCCCTCTTCATCTCATCTCACCTCTCCTCTTCTGCATTCTCTCTCTCTCTCTCTCTCTCTCTCTCTCTCTCTCTCTATTCCCAAACAGAAAGCGTATCAAATGAACCATGAAGATAAACAGTGCAGTGTACACACATAAACAAGAACACTTAAAAGGGGTGGGTGGGTTGGGTGGGGGGGTTAACACTACAACATTTCCCCCTCAACCCCCTTCATCCATCCCTCCCTCCATCCTTCTCTCCCTCCATCCACCCCTCCCTCCATCTCTCCCTCCCTCCCTCCCTCCCTCCCTCCCTCCCTCCCTCCCTCCCTCTCTCCCTCTCTCTCTCTCTCTCTCTCTCTCTCTCTCCCTCCCTCCCTCCCTCCCTCCCTCCATCCATCCCTACCTCCCTTCCTCCCTCCCTCCCTTCCTCCATCCCTCTCTCTCTCTCCCTCCCTCCCTCCCTCCCTCCCTCCCTCCCTCCCTCCCTCCCTCCCTCCCTCCCTCCCTCCCTCCCTTCCTCCATCCCTGCCTCCCTTCCTCCCTTCCTCCCTCCCTCCCTTCCTCCATCCCTCCCTCTCTCTCCCTCCCTCCCTCCCTTCCTCCATCCCTGCCTCCCCCTTCCTCCATCCCTGCCTCCCTTCCTCCCTTCCTCCCTCCCTCCCTTCCTCCATCCCTCCCTCTCTCTCCCTCCATCCCTCCCTTCCTCCCTCCCTCCCTTCCTCCATCCCTCTCTCTCTCTCCCTCCATCCCTCCCTCCCTCCCTCCCTCCCTCCCTCCCTCCCTCCCTCCCTCCCTCCCTTCCTCCATCCCTCTCTCTCCCTCCATCCCTCCCTCCCTCCCTCCCTCCCTCCCTCTCTCCCTCCCTCCATCCCTCCCTCTCTCCCTCTCTGAGGAGATCTCATAGAAGTGCTGACA
>NC_139711.1:38609399-38616899 GCF_964188405.1 Protomyctophum parallelum | reverse complement strand
AGTTGAAGTTGATGTGCTTCTCCAATTGGCCTACTGTGTGTTGTGCTCCTGATTAATGCGGAATCAAATGTTGTTAAATATATTACCTTTTGTTGAGTCAATGTTTTGAAACAGCAAGTCTCTGCAGATGCTGTTTGTATGTAATCCTGCTTATCCTGAATGTCTTGGACTTAAATTGCGCGTGCGTCCTGAAAATCTGGGAATAAATTAAACGGATAAAACACTGCCTTACGTAAGAATACCTTTAAAACTAGTACATCTGCAAAGGTTGGAGTTGGAGTTGCACTGAAATATTTGACATTATTTAAAACAGGATTGGACAGATATACATGGTGGGAGGGAGACAAAGGACATAATATGGACGCAACTACGTGCCTAAACTGTTTATTTTACTGATTTATTTTGCACATTGACGTGCAATTCCGCTATTGAAATGGAATGTGGTCTGTATGGAACACATATTTGCTCAAATCCTTTCACACACAAACAGCTAGGCGAGGTGTACTTTTCCCCTACTTTTCTCAAAAACGATTCGTTCAAAACAAATCAATCCGAGTGTAGACTTAGACGTCGAAGTCGTATATTTCCCCGGAGACGGATCGCACGGCACAGCCATGACTGTCTGACTCCTATAACAGCATGCAGAGGAGGAATATCAGTGGCTGTCTGACTTCTATAACAGCATGCATAGGAGGAATATCAGTGGCTGTCTGACTTCTATAACAGCATGCATAGGAGGAATATTAGTGGCTGTCTGGCTCCTGTAACAGCATGCATAGGAGGAATATCAGTGGCTGTCTAGCTATAACAGCATGCATAGGAGGAATATCAGTGGCTGTCTGGCTATAACAGCATGCAGAGGAGGAATATCAGTGGCTGCATGGCTATAACAGCATGCAGAGGAGGAATATCAGTGGCTGCATGGCGGGCAGCACCACTCGCCACCAAGCATCATACGGAACATGTTTAGTCTACGCTCAAATGTTTCGGGGGGAGGAGACAAAGGAGCGAATGGAGGGAGGAGGTGAGGTGTTTAGGTCCCCAGGTGAGGTCCGTAGGAGGGGCGCGGGGGGTGAGGGGGGGGTTAGGTCATGGTGATGGTGTGAGGGGGGGCTGCAAGGCGTGGAGACTGACAGGTGGCATTACCCTGCGTCATGGCTGGTGGGACAAAGGGACAAGAGGGCACGATGGTTATCGAAGCACAGAAATGTCAGCATCTAGACACCGCTGTGACACGCACACGCGCACACACAGCGTCTCTCACACACACACACACACACACACCCTCACACACACACACACACACACACACACACACGCACACGTACGTGCGTGCGTGCGTGCGCAACGACAAAGCTCCCGGACGGACAAAGGGAGTCTGGAGTCTTTTGAGAGTGAGGCAGAGATGAACAGATTCCATCTCTACCCACCATTTAAAACAGGACGAGAAGAGAACAGAGGAGAACAAAGCGCATGAAAACGCTATAAGAGCAGCATGAATATACACTAGAACTATAGTGAGATTGCTGCCTTTTAAAAAATCGACTTCACACAGTTAACGCAGCCTTTATATGCACTTCCACATCCAAGAAAACAAATTAATTTACTTACATTGCTTAATTCCCTTTATGTGTGGGTGTTTTACAATCTGCCTCACTCTCTCTGTGCTTTTCATTAAGGCTCGACTATATAACATTGTTTTGGCAAAGCTCAGAAAATGTCCATATTCTAGTTCATTCGACCCCATTGATTTAGCGTTTGGTTAAATATTCACCACTGTGGATGCAATTAACATGCTGTTAGTGAATAATTGATCACGTCTTAAGCGGCCATAAAACTCATGCATATTAATTATTGAAACAGGAAATATAGAAAGGAAAAAAAGGGAGAGAAGTAAAAAAGCAAAAAAAAAAAGTCTAGCTTGTTTTGCTTCAATCACCCTGCTTTCATTTGTTGGCTTTGTTTTGTTTCTTCTGCTGCTTCTGCAGGAAGTCATGTGAAGTGCGTGCGTGCAAACGTGTGTGTGTGTGTGTGTGTGTTGTGTGTGTGTGTGTGTGTGTGTGTGTGTGTGTGCGCGTGCGTTGTGTGTGTGTTCACTACAGCATGCCATTCCATAAACACAGCTTTTATAGATACCATTATAGACAGGGCTGCACACAACTTTTTTGGTCTAGTACTCAGAAGAGCACCTGGAGGAGTTGCTTGGTGCTCCTAAAATGCGGCGACCCGTCTCGCCGGATGGATAAAAGAGGGATGAATAACTTATAGCAAAACAATATTTATTGGATGAGTGGGGAGTCAATGGAGGGTATTGCAACTCTAGATTTAGCCCTAGAATGGCTCTTGTTGTAGATTCATCCCATTATTAAAAATATATAAATTTGCTAAAATCTAGGTCCATGTGTGGTCCAGCCCTATGGAATGCATATTATAATAAAAACAAGTTAACAACTTAAGGATAATATGATATGAGCATCAAAGCAATATTTAGATTTTGTATTATTTTGTATTTAAATAACCAATCTACTAGCTCACAACGTGTTGCGACACGTTGTGAGCTTGCAGATCAGCTATTTTTTTAACATGCGACACATCGTACGGCGAATCATACATCAGGCTTCCCTAGTTCCCTTTTGTTTTTAGATGAGGCGACGTACGTAGTCAGACAGTCAGACACACACACATGGCTCCTCGGTGAAAAAAATAAACAGTGTACACTACCCGACTTTACGATAATAAGGGACAGTATGTCGAGACACGGTGTTCATTAGCCCTCCAAGCAGAACCCAAATGCTACTGAAGTTTCTGACATTTGTTCGACCCAGTGCATTGGGTCCTGTTCCACGTCGTCCATGCCACCTGATTAAAACATTTACTGGCTCATGTTTACATGTTAAAACGCCTCCCCGCGGCATGTGACGCCATTATTTTCCTTGAGTTATTCTGAATTCGGTAACTTTAAGTAGCTATACATCCCGGTGCGAATATCTCCTGTGGCGCGGAAGCCGTTAAGTATTTTTAATATATGTTTGCCCGATTTGGAAGCTTGGATTCTTCTTGTTTATTGACACCTCATTGTACCGCCTATCTGGCTAGCTAGTGGCGCTATAGCTATGACACAGCAGATCAGAGGCAGGGACGTAGCCTCACAAGCCAACCGCACACCGGGAGGCGGTACAATAAACGGTAAACAAACAAGAAGAAATAAAGCGACCAAATCGGTCAAACAAAGATTAAAAATACTTAACGGCTTCCGCGCCACAGGAGATATTCGCACCGGGATGTATAGCTACTTAAAGTTACCGAATTCAGAATAACTCAAGGAAAATAATGGCGTCACATGCCGCGGGTCCTATTTTAGAGAGAATCTCCACATCCGCATTTAGGAATTTCCATACGAAAATACACTAGCGAGCAGGGACCCAACGTAAAACTAAACAAAATATCAAAAAAGTTTTACGTAGGGTCCCGAAAGGGGCTAGGTGTTCATGTTGGGCAGCAGCAGTGCCAGTCCGCAATGCTTTAAACTCTTCCCACTCCACTATGTCGGAACTAAAACCTTAGTACCCGTAAAAAGTCGGTGGCCGGTGCCTAGGCTGTGAGAGACGCTAATTTATGGTTTCTGCCTCGGATTCGGGTTTTGAGACGGCATCGCACACGAGCAACCATGCTGCTCCAACAGCCGGAAAACAAACACAAGCACAGCGGCAAATGGGAAGAGTGCAAAGCATCCAAAGCATGACCTTTTACACCGGGGACTACAGTAGTTTGCTATCTGAAACGGAGAAGAGAAGACGAAACTATTTGTGTAAGGTTTTCCTGTCAACCGCCCTCCGCCTCCTCCCAGGCTCCTAGCACTCAGAAAGAAGCATGGATCCTCCCCCTTATGAGTAAGGACGCGCTGTGATTGGGCCAGTAGCCACTTTGAGTGGCAGTCGGTGGGAAACGCTCTCGCCACAACATTTTCTAGTATTCTGGCCATAATAATCATTCTGGGCGGCCCCAGCTGTTGGTACGCAGAAGCGCTTCCCGGCGCTTGATTGACAGCGCATTTTTAATTTTTACCGCGCATGCGCACCTGCGCACCACTTATGTGCAGCCCTGATTATAGATACCATGTACATTATGTTACATTCAATCACATCCTCCATAGTCTTTACACTCATGCACGCACCCTGCACATACACACGCACACTCACACGCACGTGC
This sequence comes from Protomyctophum parallelum, assembly GCF_964188405.1. NCBI lineage: Eukaryota > Metazoa > Chordata > Actinopteri > Myctophiformes > Myctophidae > Protomyctophum > Protomyctophum parallelum. Next base: position 38,612,690 of record NC_139711.1, on the reverse strand, counting down.
ACGCACACACACACGCACGCACGCACGCACACACGCACGCACGCACACACGGCTGGCAGGGTGTCAGCTTGACAGAGGTCTCAGTGGTCTGAAAGAAGAAAGTGTTTACCTGAAACAAACGAAACCACAAGTGAACCCACCCCGGTCCCCGTGCACTGCACTCACTCAGAGAGAGAGAGAGAGAGAGGGGGGGGGGGGGTGCACCTCTAAAGAACCACTGAAACAGTTCCTCGTCAAGAATAAGTCCTGGGAGCAGCCAGCCACACGCTCTAGGAAAACACTCATTTGCATCTGAGCAAATGTATTTATTTACCACACAAAAGCACTCTGAGGTGTGTGTGTGTGTTGGGGGGGAAGGGGGGGGGGGTACACTTCCCACTATCTGTGTGTGTGTGTGTGTGTGTGTGTGTGTGTGTGTGTGTGTGTGTGTGTGTGCGTTGCAGTGGGATCCGATCTGGCGGTGACAAGCCGTCAGTTTGTGTGGTGACATTAACCCTCTCTCGTCGTCTCGTGCGTCACGTCTGCTGGCTCTGTGAAGTCGGCCTGATCAAAGAGACGCCACTTTGGTGAAAGATAAACAGATAAATAAATAATAAAAAATGAGAGGGAGAGTGAGGGAGAGGCCACCGCTGTAGACGGTAGAACGACAGCCGCGGAAACTGCACTTCATCTCTCTCTCTCTCTCTCTCACTCACTCTCTTTCTCTCTGTCCCTCCATCTCTATTATTCTCTTATCAGCCTCTATTTGTTTCCCTTATCTCATCTCTCTCTCCATCCATCTTTCTTTCTCTCAATTATCGCTCTCTCTCCTTCATTCTTTCTTGGAAAGCGAAACTAAGCCACACGGTCCAGTGTTTAACATGAAGTGAGTTGGTTGTAGTAATAATGTGCAGTAATCCAATCCGCCGCAACGCATCTCTGTGTTTATGGAGAGCGGAACACGAGCAGAGCTGTTATATGGACAGAATGATGGAGCTGGGTCCGGGCTGCATGCACACTTCATCTTATTCCTGTACTTACTATTCTGAGGGTGGAAGAAGAGAGATTGAAAAGGGCTGTGGAACATGCGTGTGTGTGTGTGTGTGTGGGGGGGGGGGGGGGGGGGCTGATAAAGGAGTGGTAAAGTGATAAAGGAGCCGAGAGAGAGAGAGAGAGAGAGAGAGAGAGAGAGAGAGAGAGAGAGAGAGAGGTGTATCCCAGCTATACTGTATGTGTTTCATCTTATGTCTTGCAGGTTCAGCTGACGGTGAGATTCCTCAAACACACCCTCAGTGGTCAATACAGAGAGAGAGAGAGAGAGAGAGAGAGAGAGAGAGAGAGAGAGAGAGAGAGAGAGAGAGAGAGAGAGAGAGAGAGAGAGAGAGAGAGAGACGGGGGTTGAAAGAGAGGATGCAGGGAGAAACAGATATAAAAACAAAGAGGGACAGAGACTCAGACAGACGGACAGAGGGATAGACGGACGGACGGATGGATGGATGGATAGAGTGGTTAATTCTCTGGCTGTGGGAAAAGCAGAGCAACCAGCTCAGACTGACCTGGTTTCTGTAATGACTCTGATTCTCCTCTACTTCCTAAAGTCTCACTGGGACCCAAGCTGCATAATAACACCACACACACGCAACCTCACGCATGCACGCACACACACACACACACACGCGCACACGCGCACGCGCGCTTTTGCACACGCAAACAGGTCTATGGGGAGCTAATTATTCTCACCTGTGTTAATTATTGCTGTAAGCCAATCAGCAGACTCTGTGCTAATTAGGCAGTGTTAGGTCTGATTAGTGAAGCGCGGCACTCTGCAGCCTCCCTACCACTGTTATCTACCACCGCAGTCCCCCCAGGCTAGAGCTGGAGAGACACCAGAACAGGTGGACAGTTGTGGATGTATGGCTGCCGCTGTGTGTGTGTGTGTGTGTGTGTGTGTGTGTGTGTGTGTGTGTGTGTGTGTGTGTGTGTGTGTGTGTGTGTGTGTGTGTGTGTGTGTGTGTGTGACTGTGTGTGTGTGTGTGTGTGTGTGTGTGTGCATATTTCACATAATGTCCCTGTTAATAATTCAGATGACTGAAGGACAGATAGTGTGTAGCGTATATATGTGAATTCACAAAACAACAAAAGTTCCCAACGTGCTTAAGTCCACCTGCAGGCTCTCTCCATCTCTCTCTCTCTCTCCTCCCATGCAGGGAGAACAGCTGCAGTCAGTAATATCTGCACAACCAGCGAAACAATGAAACAGTCAAACACAGCGATGCCGTTGCCTCATTCCAAGCAGTTCCAGTTAATTGGCCCTTGTCTGAGGTCAGTCTCTCTATCTGGACACGGTGCCCCCTGTGCCCTTTGAGTTAATGAGAACTGATCCTGGATCAGATGTGTCACTAATGCCCCTCTCTCTCTCTCTACCTGGACCGGCCCCTCATTGATCCACACATCACATCATGCAGTCTCCCTCCTGACACCTGCAGGTTCCTCTGCATGGTTCTGTGTGCAGTGGTGCACACTGCACAGTATATGCTATCTGAGTACATATACCTATACCTCTGGTTCTGTGTGCAGTGGTGCTCAGTATATGCTATCTGAGTACATTTACCTGTGTACACAGTACACTACTTATAGGTACATATTTGGAGTATTTTGGGTTGTGACACGACTTTCGCTCCGCATCACTTCAAATAGAAATACTGTACTTTTGACTCATTTCTGTAGTCCGCACACCGATCTTAAGCTCCCCCAGGATCTTTATTAAGGGGGCCATATTAGAAAATATTAAAACACCCGAGGGCCAACTATACATAATTTAGCTTCGGATGCATTTAACTATTTAACTATCATCATCAATATTTACCAAATGTAACCAAGCAAGGTAAAAAATAAATAAATACAAGGAAAACTAAATAAATTATACTCATGGGAAATGCCCAGGTTAAAAATCATTAATGTAAAAATGTTCCATACTGTTCAGAATACAATTCACAGGAATATACGGCTCACAGGAATCTGTGAGCCGTATAAAATTGGCCCCAGTGCCCGCGGGCCACACTTTGGACACAGCTGATGTATGATGATAAGAGCGCCCCTCGCCGTCACTTCACACGGGTGTGATTTTGACATTTCTTTGTGGAAATGTTCTACGTTGAGGTGACGAAGGCCAAGATGAAGGGAGGAGACCCCCGGGGCAGACCAAGGCGCAGTTGGAATAAAATACATCGACTCACTGGCCTTGGAACGTCTCGGGATCCCCCCCAGGAGGAAGTCACCAATGTTGCTCTGCATGGAGAGGGAAGTCTGGAG
>NC_139711.1:38599399-38606899 GCF_964188405.1 Protomyctophum parallelum | reverse complement strand
ACTGTTATCTCTGCTGCGTTAGACAGGGGGACCGGCTTTAATAAACGTTTGTAGTAATGTGATAAATGCCAGGTTTGCTCATTTGTAATTTAGACAGCAGGACAGAGGGGGCAACCGTGCGGGAATCTAATTGTTTTCCCTCTCGGGCTTGAGTCGAGAGACGTTCGCGGCGGTGGAGAAAAAACGATTTTCCTTTGTATCGCGCTTGCTTATCTTTCCTCTTACTCTGTAGCGTAGGCCTATGTCTCTCGATATTTATGTTCTCTATATCTCTGTATGTCGTGAATATTTTTCCGTCTTTATAGATAGAGTACAGTGTGTGGAGTGGCAGGAAACATGGCGGGAGGGAGAGAGTCCGTCAGGCTCGAGAATCGAACCTGCAGCTCGCTACATGTCTGGCTGCACCAGAGCCTGTTCTATATGTGTGGTATGTGCCTTAAAGGAGAATTCCATACTAAAAGGCTTTCTTACCTTTCTTTGTAGTTGTTACGTCCCCACCAAAGAGGTCCAGGTGTTATTTTGTGCAAAAGCTCCTTATTGGCTGTTTCCCCTACCATAAGCCCTAAATGAATTGCATTGAATTGAATGGGAATTGAATGGGGCTATGGGGTGTTATGCTAATTCGCTTATTTCCATCACTCAAAATTATAATTTCTTTGTATATATCCTCTCTTCATAATGTAAATAATATCCCAAGCGGCACACTTTACTACTTCATTCGATGGAAATAAGCGAACTAGCATAACACCCCATAGCCCCATTCAATTCCCATTCAATGCAATGCAATTCATTGAGCGCTTATGGTAGGGAAAATAGCCAATAAGGAGTTTTTGCACAAAAAAACACCTGGACCTCTTTGGTGGGGACGTAACAACTACAAAGAAAGGTAAGAAAGATAAGAAAGCATTCTAGCATGGAATTCTCCTTTAAAGGACCTATAACATAAAATTCAACTTTTTCAATTTATTTTGTGATTTTGGGGCTCCAATGTGTGTTTTCTATCCCCACAAATAACCAATTTTGAACAATCAGGCTTTCATATCATATGGGTGTTTTAATGGAAATTGCTCTCAGAAACACTCGACTGATTTTGGTCTCATCGTGATGTCATCAATGTCACCCTTTGTATAATTCCTCCTTTTCTTCAGTCTTCAGTTGCAAATTTGCATTTCCACTTTGTTTACAATGTCCACCATTGTTGATTTTCCAAGCTGGCATGGAATGGAAACAAGCCTGGTTTTATCTAGCATGAGTATTATAATGACTCAAATATTAAATAATCTGCATATCAGCACCCTCTCCACCTCAGGACAGTGTGGTACTGCAGCTAAAACTGCTTTCAAAGTCCAGAAAGAATTGCCAAGGCCTGGTTATATCAGAGTGGTGATTGAGGCTCAGACCATTAGAAATAACTTTGAGGGACATAGACAATATGATTATTAAATATTAAAAGCAGTTTTAAAATGCATGTTATTTGCGCTTTAACCGCTAGGCCAGTGGGTTTCAAACCTTTTCATATCAAGGCACATTATTTATTCAGCATTTGAGCCACGGACCACCATTTGATGACATTTAGCCTCTCAGACCCAACACTTGGAATATTATTGTTATTGTTGGATAATATTTTCTCCACAATTCCATGCTGTATTGATGTTGGTATACCGTTAGGAGAGATAACTGGCAAAGGTTCTCTGATTGTGTAGACGTCTTGTAAATTAAGTAATGCAGATGTTTAACAATAATTTAACTCTTGAGAGTGTAAAATGAAACCAAATGGTTTCATTTTACACTGTCTACACTGCAGTATAAGGGTCAATTTGGTTACCAACTCCATCATTTAGCTGGGGACCACCTGGAACCGCCCCAAGGACCGCCCCAAGGACCGCCCCAAGGACTCTGGATGTATATCTACTCTAGTATGCTCTTACTTCTGTGTGTCTCGATGTCACTGTTTCTGTATGTCTCTGCTGTGTGTCTATAGGGCCTTTGCAAACATGAAGAGAGGAACGCAGGTCTCCTCTAGGTCTGCTCCAGAAGGGCGCAACAACGCAAGCAAAAAAAAAAGAAGAAAAGCTAAACAGAATCCAGGTCTGGTGAGTCGCGGGCGTGTGCACGTAACAAGCACGCATGCACGCAACAAATTCACGGGACTGCGCTCACGTAAATACGCTTGCGTTGTCGCACCGCGACTTCTCCGAGCAAAGACGCTGCAGGTCTCATTGAGAATGAACTATAGGCGCGTTTTATCGCTCCCCGTTTGCAAGGCCCTTAAAGCTCTGTTATGTCTTCAACTTGGCATGTCTCCAATTCCATATGTCTATGAATATAGACATCATATAGACATGTTCCAGTATGTCTATAAATGTGCACATCTCTCGTGTCTTTCCATGTATAGTCAGTAGGCTTCCAGCATATCTCATAATTCATCCCGCATCTGTGTCTAGCTTTTTTTTAACCACTATAAACATGATTTTAAACTTTAGCTGTCGAAAAATGTACAAGCTCGTAAGAGCTTGTAGATCTGCCTTTTCTTTCTTCGTAAAAACATGGTGCAAATCTTTGTATATATATATATTCTTTCACAGCAAACGTTCTCATAAATTTGCTTCTGGGGGGTCCCCGGAAAAACATATTTTCAGATAGGGGTCGGTGGCTGATTACATATCATTTTTGGGTTCCTTGACATGAAATAGTTTGAGAATCACTGATATAGAAACATATTCATAAAAGTGTCATGATTTAGAATCTGGACTCAGGTCTCAATGGGATATTTTGCAATCCATCCATCCATCCATCCACCCACCCACCCATCCATCCATCCACCCATCCGTCCATCTCTCTGCCCCTCCCTCTCTGCATGGTCTTCTCCACATGTCTCTCTCTCTCCTCCTCCTCCTCTCAGCAGGGTGCTGAATTAACTGTCCTGCTGTCAAATAAAGAAAGGCGGTCCACGGCGAACACTCAAGCGCCACGTCTCGTCCTGCCTCCGCGCCGCGGTTTCATCTCCCTTTCATCCTTGCCCACATCAGAGGCTGGGCCGCGCTAGCATGTGTAAACACCTTGTCATGCTAACACAAGCCCTGTGACAGAGAGAGAGACGAGCTTCATTAGCGCCATGTTTGTGCATTTGTCTCCCCATGCTCTGTTTGTGTGTGTGTGTGTGTGTGTGTGTGTGTGTGTGTGTGTGTGTGTGTGTGTGTGTGTGTGTCCGTGCACATGCGTATTTGTGTGTGCGAGTGCGTGCGTGCGTTTCATGTTTGTTTCTAGTCTGATTGATCAGGATCCCGTGGGGTCACTTAGAAACACGGAGGGCAGATGATAGAAAGTGTTCTGGGGTCAGCGCTCTCTAATTGGAGAGACGTGTAATAATAAGTGTCTCAGGTACTTTCTAGTGGTTCTCCACTTGCAAGTGGGACCCCCGATATGACTGGAAAAATACAATATGAAATGAAATGACAATAAAAAAGTGATACCGATAAATAAGAACTTATATATGTATAGGTTCCATTGATCCAAGGAGGAACATGGTCGATTTGATCGATTTGATCATTACAATGAACGTGCTCTAAAACGCTTTTGAGATTTGAAAGTGTGCCCTGATCCCGAAAACCTTGAGGACCACTGACTACTATAGAGAGTATTATTATCGCTATATAACCATCCATTGTGTTCTTATTATCCAGAGTGACTCCAGAGAGACATCTGGCAACCAACAATAAAGTTAAACTTCTATAGTAGATATCAAACCTAATGGAACCAAATGAATCTATAAGTCTACGAGTGAACAACATCTATCTATGAATGCACCACATCTCTGTCTGTGTACGTACGTATACGGACGGCTTTAATGCACGTAACTCGAGAACCGTTCGCCCCAACGACTTCACACACATGCATTCCACACCCTCACAGGGAGTGCAGTGCCCGCAGTCGGACCCACGGTTGTCCAGAACCGCCACAAAAGGCCTCTGCTCGGACTCTGGACAGGCTCTGTATATGGAGCTGGCCTGTTCTGACAACACTCATACAGAAATCTCCATATATGGGCATAAAAGGGACACAAACAGATGGGTGGAATGTAGCCGGGTGGGGCATATTCATCGCCAACTTCCATCGTTACCTACTCGGTGCTCTACAGCCAGGCACCGGTCTAGTATCATACAATATGAATATAAATCAACAAGCGTTATTATCAAGCCATGTACAATATGAGTATAATCTCAACAAAACACAACTCTGAATGTGCAAGTGTGGGAAGACAATATAGCCTGAGGAAATGAAAAGGAGAGAGTGAGAGAAACAGCGATAAGACAGAGAGTAGAGGGGAAATAAAGGCCTGCATAGTGTTGTTGTTAATTGTTTTCTAGAAAACAAGGTTGCAAAGGTCTGCGCTTTTCAGCTGAATGTCACCTCATGTAAATCACCGCTCTGCGCTTCATGGAGGAGCCAAAAAAACGGGAATAATTAGCATGACAGTCTTAGCGATGCACAACAGAACAGACACACACACTTGCACGCGCACACACACACACACACTTGCACGCGCGCACACACTTGCGCGCGCATACACACACACACACACACACACACACACACACACACACACACACACACACACACACACACACACACACACACACACACACACACACACACACACACACACACACACACACACACACACACACACACCCCACATATGCATACTGTGCGCAGAAGAACACGTACAGTTCTTATTAAGTGAACACCTACACAGAGTTATATCTGGAGGTATGAGTGGGAAGACCAAAGAGTTATACAGGTAGAGAGAGACCAGACAGAGAGAGAGAGAGAGAGAGAGAGAGAGAGAGAGAGAGATAGAAAGAAGGGACAGATAAATAGCAGCAGACATAGACACAAACACTGAAGGAGACAAGGAGAGAGAGAGAGAGAGAGAGAGAGAGAGAGAGAGAGAGAGATAGATAGAGAGAGAGAGAGAGAGAGAGAGAGAGAGAGAGAGAGGAGGAAGTGAGTGAATGCCCCCCCCACCCCCCCCCGGCGAGGTCAAGCCACTCGGTAAACAAACAAACAGACGCAGGCGGAGCACACAAAGGAGGAGGGGGGGTAGGGGGGGTGAGAGAGTGTAAGACAACAAAGTCTCTCTGTCTATCGCCTACGCCTCACTTTGTCTCCCCTCGTCGGTTACATAAACAAAAACAAAGGCCTTTAAAAGAAAAAATCATCATCGTGGCTGTTTGAAGAGCGACGCTGACATGCACCCAGGGTCTCATTTGTTCCTGATTAACGCAAAGTAAACAGAAAACGCATCAGCAGAGGCAAGAAGGGGGGAAGGGGAGGGGGGGGAGACTGCATCATCACGACTTTGATCCCAAGACGCCGATGACCACGGTTGTCGGCACTGTGCCGTAATTAAACGTAAAGCCCGGGACGTCAATGTCCACGGCTTTACGTTTAGCAATTACGGAGGAAAGAGACGAGTCCCTTGAAGACGCACGCTCTTTCTTCTCCAGTTTGTTAGGCTCGAATTAGCCGAGCTTTGTGTCGTCGTCGTCGTCAGATGGAGTGCAACGCCAGAACGCAATGAGAACTATAATATCGCCCGAGAGGATATAAGAAAACATCACGAGTGTGATTAAAGTTTTAAAAGAAAAGCCAGTACTTTCAAATTAGGTCCTGGATGACATATCACCATGCACTGTTGTGCAGAAATCTATGAGAATATTTGGAGGATTTGTGGCATAATTAAAATGGCATAACAACGCTGCGCACGCCCATTCCTCATTCCTGTACTGTGTGTCCTACATAACAAGTACACACACCGGCAATAAAGTGGTTCTGTTGAGTTCCGAGTTGTTTAGCAGTGGAAAATGTCTCTAAACTTGCTAACCCCGTGACGATACTTATCTCTCCACCCTCCTCCTCCTCCTCCTCCTCCTCCTCCTCCCCCCCCCCCACCCTTGCGGAGCAGGTTTTCCTTCCATTGTGGTGTTTGAAATGGAGAGCGCTGCTCTGAGCTCCATCGCCTCTTCCTGAGCGGATTGATGGAGAACAATCAGCAGGCTGCGCGTCTCGCTCTGGACCCAGTGGGTCATCGCCGCTCATCCTGGACACCTGGACCACCACATCCTGGGATTTCGGGGAGTCGGGGGGGGGGGGGGGGGGGGGTATAACCCGTTCAGGACGGGAAGGTGTTTTAAGCATTACGTTATATTTTAGCCATTGAAAAATAGCAGATCTACAAGCTCGTAGTGCTGCATTTTTCCTTTTTTTATCGTGAAAATGTGGCGCAAATCTTTGAATATATATTCTTTCAGAGCCAACGTATATATAACTCAAATCTTTTCTTCTGGGGGGGTCCCTGGAACTATATATTTTGAGGACCACATACATAGAATTCTGGGGGTCCTTTACATGAAATAGATTTGAGAACCACTGACACATAGAAACATAATGTTTTTCAGAAAACTGTTATGATTTTAGAAGACGTTTTGTAGGATCTGGTCTCAGGTCTAAATGGGATAGAAAGGGGGGTGGGGACCTCCCTCCGGCCCGGGAGCTACGGGGTGCAAGAGAGAGAGAGAGAGAGAGAGAGAGAGAGAGAGGAGAGAGAGAGAGAGAGATAGAGAGAGAGGGGGAGAGAGAGGCACCAAGCTGGGGTGCGGACGTGAAATGTCCACACGACGCCACAGCGAAATGGGTCAGGAGGATCTAAGACAGGGGGTCCACAGAGCTGACATTGTTATCTGGAAGCTATATGTTGGTCCAGTAAGACAACGTGTGGGCCCCAGTGAGGCTCTCCAGCGTTGAAGCACTCGGCCCTAGTGGTTGGAGCGTGAACCGCAGGCGGACCCGTGGATTCAGGACGAGGAAACCCTGTGTATAGCTGGGCTTTAACATTGACCGCCCGGTTGCGACTCCGCATTTGGTGTCAAATGCGGAAGTAGACGGTTCTTCCGGGTGCTTCAAAACATCACTGAGCAACTTCCACTGACATGAATAGCGGGGGCATGTGTGTGTGTGTGTGTGTGGGGGGGGGGGGGGGGTATCGCTCCGGTTCAGTCTCTATGCTTCTATTACTCTATGGTGGGCCCTGTATGCACAACCTCTGTTCATTTTCAAGCTGCAATAGAAATGTATAACGTGTTGCTGTGAAAGGATGTCCGATTGTCAATTGTTGCACATTGTGCATGTACACACACGCACATGCACACGCACACACGCAGCAGTGACCCAGTGAGCGTTAAGAAAACAACGCACTCACACACACACACACACACACACACACACACACACACACACACACACACACACACTATTGCTCTTCACGCCTCATTTGAAAAGCAAATTGAGCGCATCTTCTAGAGTGAGCTACTGAGTAAATCCTGGAAAACGTTACACCCCCCCCCCCCCCCCAACAAACACACACACACACACACACACACACACACACACACACACACACACACACACACACACACACACACACACACACACACACAG
>NC_139711.1:38594048-38599199 GCF_964188405.1 Protomyctophum parallelum | reverse complement strand
CAGAATGACAACGCACTTTGTGTGAGAGAGGGACAAAAAAAAGGTTTTTTTTTAAAGTCACCGGCCGTGACCGGCGTTTACGGGAGGCAGCCGCTGTCAAAAAGACTGTGGTGGAAAGTAACTAAGTACACTTACTTAAGTACTTATGTATACTTAAGTAGCCTACAATTTTGAGGTATTTTACTTTACTCGGGTATTTTCAATTTCCAATACTTTTACTTCTGCTTCATTTCAGATGCAATTACCGCGACTCATTGTGAGCTTGTAGATCTGCTATTTTCAAATTACACATTTAAAATATTTAATTGGGACATTCATCACAATTAAATACTTGTACTTTTGAAGCCAATACTTTTGTACCTTTCCTCAAGTAAATGTTGAATTCCAGACGTTTACTTCACATGAGTATATTTCTATATTGCAGTATGGATGGACACTTTAACTTTACAAACTTTGAGTACTTTTTTTCCACCAGGGCCGTGTGGCGTTCACACGGGAGGCCGCTGTCAGAAAGCGCCCCGTGCAGCGAGCAGCGTCGCATTTCCACCGTTCCAATATTATCCGTAAATTGCTCGTAGTGTTTTATGCGCCGTAATAAACTTGTTTTACCTGAGTCTGCACTCAGCTGGAAAGCATTAGCTTAACTGGCTATAAACCGTGATAGCAACACCGTGACTCACACAGCACTGACTCACACAACGGAAGCATGCTTGCACGAATTCACTATTCCATGTCATGCATGTGCGTGCGCGCACTCGCGCTGCTTGTGCATGTGTGGGTTCATTGTATGAATAAACCACAAACCCCAGATATGTATTTATTTACACAATAAAATCATCAGTGTCGATTCAACCTCCGAGAGCGTGTAGAATTGGAACCAAATGGACCCGTTTCATTTGGATACGCTCTCTGATTTATGTGCATCCAAAAGTGATGTGCTAATTTAGTGTGTGTGTGTGTGTGTGTGTGTGTGTGCGTGTGTGTGCGTGTGTGTGTGTGTGTGTGTGTGTGTGTGTGTGCGTGTGTGTGTGTGTGCGTGTGTGTGTGTGTGTGTGTGTGTGCGCGCGGTGTTGGGAAATGAAAGCCAGCCAGGAGCCAGGGGGTGAGAGCACTGCAGGGCCAGATGAGAGAGAAGCCAGGGCCCTTTTTACAGCTGCCGAGACCTCCAAACTCCCCCGCTGTCAATCAGCGAGGCCGTGTGTCCCCTGGGGGCAGCGTTTCCTTAGCCCCCCCCCCCCCCCCCCTCACCACACACACACACACACACACACACACACACACACACACACACACACACACACACACACACACACACACACACACACACACACACACACACACACACACACACACACACCTTCCCGGGGGGGACCACCGCAGGGGAATGAGAACACAGCCAAACAGATGCACAGAGCTGCAGGTCAGTGTGTGCGTGTGTGTGTGTGTGTGTGTGTGTGTGTGTGTGTGTGTGTGCATCTGCACATATACAAACGGATACAGTGCACTTGTGTGTTGGTAAGTTGCTGTCTGTGCATTTGAGCACGTGCGCGTGCATGCACACAAACATATGAGTGTGCGTCGTACATGAGCTGAGGGGCAGGGGCACACACGCGTGCGTGCGTGCGGGAGTTTTGCGAGGCGGCCGGCTGGCACCTGAGGGAGAGCAGGTCTGCATATCGATGAGGCAGCATCTTTGCCTCTTTGCCCCTGAGCCTTACTCAAACACACACACCACCACGAGCAGCTCAGGGCCAGGGGCTTTTCAAAGACCCCCATAACAACCCCCCCCCCCCCCACACCACCACCACCCTCCAACAACACACACATACACACCTAAAAAACAGCTTCTGAAAAGAAGAAGAATCACGGCACAAATCTGCTGAGACTCGATCATCTCAGCCCCCAAAGAGAAAGAAAACACGACGCGACGCACAGAGGGAGATCACACGGCCGTGAGGAAAAGAAAACGCAGCGAGTGTAACTCACAAATCGGCATGAAAAATAAATAAATATATATATATATATATATAAATATATATATATATATATATATATATTGTTGCCCTCAGGGTTCCGTGTCTCCGTTTGGAGCCTCTCTTTGTCTGGGAGGGAAATGTCAGGCCAGTGATAGGTGGTCCAAGACACAATAGGCAACCCACTGTGAGAGACAAGATGGAAGGAACAGGAGAGAGAGAGAGAGAGAGAGAGAGAGAGAGAGAGAGAGAGAGGAAACAGAACAAAAAAAGGGGGGGGGGGGCAGTCGTTTTGGGCTTTTTTAATTCCTTCCATCAGCAACCCCAACACCCCCCCCCCCCCCCCCATTTTTTGTTCTACTGAATAAAAAAACTGAGGTGCCAAACCCGGAGGGGGGGAGGAGGAGGGGAGGAGGGGGGGGGGGGGGGGGAAGACTGGAGCAATAAAATAGTGAAGACCTCAACGTTCAGGCATCAACATGTATTAAGCATGAAGGATCGCCCGTACTGTACTGTACTGTGCGTGCGTGAGTCCGTGCGTGCGTGCGTGCGTGCGTGAGTCCGTCCGTGCGTGCGTGTGTGAGTCCGTGCGTGCGTGCGTGCGTGCGTGCGTGCGTGCGTGCGTGCGTGCGTGCGTGCGTCCGTCCGTGCGTGCGTGAGTCCGTGCGTGCGTGCGTGCGTGCGTGAGTCCGTCCGTGCGTGCGTGCGTGCGTGCGTGCGTGCGTGCGTGCGTGCGTGAGTCCGTCCGTGCGTGCGTGCGTGCGTGCGTGCGTGAGTCCGTCCGTGCGTGCGTGCGTGCGTGCGTGAGTCCGTCCGTGCGTGCGTGCGTGCGTGCGTGCGTGCGTGAGTCCGTCCGTGCGTGCGTGCGTGCGTGCGTGCGTGAGTCCGTCCGTGCGTGCGTGAGTCCGTACGTGCGTGAGTCCGTGCGTGCGTGCGTGCGTGCGTGCATGCATTCTCACCTCCTCAGTGGCACAGTCATGGATATGAAAGTGAAACTAAGCTGAAGGGACGTGAGGTGCAGCCAGTAAACCACATTAGCATCAAATGCAAATGAGAGGGTGGCTAATGGCTGGACAGGTGCAGGCTGCATGGGCCTCTAAATGACACACACGCGCTCGCACGCACGCACACACAATAACATACACACACATGGGCAAATACACACGTATACACACATACACACACACACGCACACGCGGGCAAATACACACACACACACGCACGCACACACACAAATGAGATGGATGAATTAAACATGGGTGGGCTAGGCTTGGCTCCCTGGCAGGCCTGACATAAAGTCAATGACATACATTATTCACTAGCACACGTTAGCCCAGCCAAGGCAACACATGACCTCTCACCCCAGGAAGTGCATCCAAACATAACGACCAAAACAATGAGGGGGGTTCCCCCGGATAGCACAGAATGGGGGGGGGGGGTGATGGGGGGAGGGGGGGGGCAGGGTGGGGGTTGATAATAATAAATATAGCAAGGTATGAACTTTGGTTGAAATTACGGTCGTGCAGGTTTTTTTAATATCATCTTTTGTTCTTTCTTTTTTTCATCTCTCTCAAATCTGACAGTGGAAAAAAAATATATATATATATATATCTGGCACCGCTCGCTCGGTTGTGATTGGATTTCCCTGCCCTCGAAGTTGTGCAGAACCAATCAGGGCACAGTATGCAAATATGGGGCGGGTTTATCTCCAGAGGCATTTTTATTTTTAAATCCGTTCCTTGTAAATTCAGGTTCCACACGGATATTCCAGACTAATAATCTACACAGAGCCGTGATTCCGTCCCAGGATTTATTCATTATTTGGTTCCCTCATTAAGATGCCAGGATGCCCCACGCTGGTTTTCAATGTTTCTGCGGGTCTGTTGACATGCAACACAACAAGAGTCTCAGAGAATACACAGTACAATATTCTGTATTCATCTATTCTAATGGCAGCAAATCTGGTTCCAGCATGAAAGTCAGTGTTTCTCAAAGTGGGGAGGGACAAATGGGCAAAATGAGTGTTTAAAAAGCAGGTGGCTTGCGTACATCCAGTTCCTGGCTGGTGCTGGACTAAGGTGAATACAGTGAAGAGAAGAAAGTCCGCACACAGGTTTGCTCCAGGCGGCCTTCATCAGGTGATCACCATCACCTGATGTATGCCGCCTGCGGCCGAAACGTCGTGTCTTATAACTTATGTTGTTTTAAATAAAAGAAAACACCATTGGAGCAAACCTGTGTGCGGACTTTCTTCTCTTCACAAAATGAGTGTTTACTCACTTTAACCTCTATATAGGCCTACGTCGGCTGTAGTCTCTCTGATGCTGGCATTCAAAGCAACCAAAGGTATGGCTGCCCCATATCTTGCAAGTATGATCGAACCCTACAAACCCTCCCCCACTTTTAGTGGAAGTACCTTCACTAAAAACGCCGGGACAACGCTCCACACGTCCCAAACTCTTCTCCCTTCAAAACTATGGAATGCATTTCCCATTACAATCAGAACTGTAGCCTCGCTCCAAATCTTCCGCCGTATGTCTGAAAACCCACCTTTTCAGACTCCATCATGGCCCGTAGCACTACCCCCTTAGATAGCACTTTATGTAGACTTAGATAGCATTTGATACAGACTTATAGCATGTTACATATATAGACAGCACTAGAATTGTATTTTATGTAGTCATAGCACTTTATAGTATGTATAGTATAGTATGTATAGTTTATATGTATAGTTTCATTATCCACTGTTACGTTCTTAGCTTATGCATGTTTCATGATAACTACTTTTTATGTATATGTGATGTATTGCCATGCTTTTTGTTCTTGCTTATTGTAAATCGCTCTGGATTAAATTGTAAATTGTAAATTGTAGGCACAACATGTTTTCAGATGGGGGTCCGCTGGGGTCCAGTATGAGGAAACCATCGTGTCACTGGTTACTGTTACTGGTTGCATTTCACCGGCCGCTCTCCACTGGCTCACAGTACAGGAAACAACCATGACATCATGCTCCCCGGGAGGAGCACTTCCTGTCCGACATTCTTCTCTCAAGACACATACACACATACACACACACACACCCACACCCACACGCACACACACACACACGCACACGCACACGCACACACACACACACACACACATGCTCACACGCACACACACACACACACACACACAC
>NC_139711.1:38586548-38589048 GCF_964188405.1 Protomyctophum parallelum | reverse complement strand
ATGATGATTATATAGCTAGGTTTCTCTTTAGCTCGTTGTGTGCTGACATCACGGCAAAAAGGTGCTTCTCACTCCTGTCTCTCCTAAACCGTCTCCCTCTCTGCTTTAAATGTTTTGTGGCTTTTTCTATAGTGGGATAGACAATAGGCTGACAGGAAATGGGGAGAGAGATGGGGGGGTGACATGCAGTAAAGGCCGTCGGTATCGGGAGTCGAACCCGCGGCACACTGCCAGACTGGGTTAGCAGCCAAGGTGCCTGGACAACTGAGCCACGGCCCAGGCCCCCTCTCTGCTTTTCTACTGTCTGTGTCCCCTACGCTGTCTTCTTCTCAGCTTTCCTATCGCGACGGTCTCTTATGCTATCTCCCTCTCAGCTTTCCAACAGTACCATCTGTCGCTCCTTGTGCTTTATAGATAAATCAAAGCAGAGTGGAGAGGAACTTGGAACTCATGAACTTTATCTCCTTTTCAACAGCAGGAGCCTAATTCCAGCTTTGTTCCAGAGCCTGAGGTATAGTGGGGCAAGAATATTCCACTGAGGTAGTACTAAACAATGGTCCAGTATCTGTCCAAGTGACCATGCCATAAATGTAAGCGCATTGTGAAGGATGCTATATGTTCAAAAAGCGTATAATGTGGCTTGAAATACCAAACAACGACCGTGGAATGCCAAAATTTGTCAGACGATGGCGTGGCTTGATAATAATGCGGTTGTGATTAACACAAAGACAATGTTAGAAATTGAATTTGGTTCCCCATCTGACTCTCATAAAGTTCCTATTGTTATCCATAATGAAAGAAATCTAACAGATTTTCATACAAATTCTTGGGTGTAACAATAGATAGACCATCTGTTATCCTGGAAAGACCACATTGAAACAAAGAATTTATTTTCTCCACCGCCTTAGGTCTTTTGAGGCGAGTAGGCAAAGTCTTCTTTTGTTTTTGTGATTATGAGTGTTCTACATAAGTGGTTCCCAAATGGTGTGCCGGGAGACAGCAGGACCAGGTGTGCCTTGGGATTTTGTGAAAACAACACATATTTACTATATATATATATATATACAAAAATATATGTATTTACTGTTTAAATGCAAATAAGTTGTCTCTCTTTCTTCTTAGCCTGGTCCCTCTCTCTCCACGCACACACGCAAGCACGCACGCACGCACGCACGCACGCACGCACGCACGCACACACACGCACACACGCACGCAGAGTCTCTCCCTCTTTTCTAACTTGTATAACTCAAATGGGTGTTGTTGCTGCTTTAATGTAATTTTCCAATGTTTAAAATGTATTCTTGGATTATTTTTATGTCAAACTTTTTAAATTAGGCAAAAGTTATATTCCACATACATGTGTTTTTTTTTACCAACTTCTCTTTGTCTGAATGTCTGCCCATAGACAACTGGAAATCAATGTAGTTAATAAAAGTTGATACATGGGTCTACTCTACCGTATTCAAAACCTTGCTTTTCAAAATGTGCTAGGACCATACAACATTATTTTTGGAGTGGTACGTGTCTCTTTCTTTTGTTATTTTTGAGGGGCGCTACAGTAGCCCCTCCTATATACAGCTTTAATGTTTGTTTTTAGTTCAATGTTTGTTTTAAAAACGCCATTGACAATGGAGGGGAAATGCATTTTGTCCCCAACACAAACATTAAATGGCATTAACAATAAAGAGAATTTGGTGGCACCGTTTGTTTGACATCACCATTACATCGCCTAATCAACATGAGTTAGACTTTAATATATTAGCGCCCCTCACTTCACACGGGTGTGATTTTTAAGGATTTTTAATGTTGCAAATGGAGTTGCTGTGATACAAGAACATGTTTATCATCATCATCATCATCATCATCATCATCATGACCAGCAAGGAGCCATGTGTGTTCCTATAGGTCATTGTTTTAGTATGTTACGCATCATGCCGTTTCCTTTTAACGAGAGGAAAACGCTGTAAAGAATAATCGTTTTGTTCTCTGAATTATGGCTTTGTTCTTTTGGCAGTAGATAGTGTTTATGGCCAGCGAGGATGTCCCGATTGAAAAACATCCTTGTTCCCAAAAGGTTTAATATGTGTCCTATAAAAGTCACAGTCGCCGATAATATTTTGTAGTGTAGCTTATGAAACATTTCGTGCATATCGTACGAATCCAAATGTAGACCCTGTCGAAGTGTTTCATTATACAGTAGCTTTCACTTTTGGTTGTGGTTATAGGCTCTAGGTTTAGGGGGTTAGTTTCCTTCATTTTAGATATGGTTATGCACCGTTACTGTAATTATGGTTAGCATGGTTCCTTTGGTTGAAGTAAGGGTTTGGATCAGGCTTTGTGATAGTTAGTTTTGGGAGCCTCCTGCTTTGGCTGCAGGGTGCTACAATAAACAGCACAATGTGGCTTCATGTGTTCATGACACGCTTCCACAGATGAATGTTGTGAAAATAGTGAGCTTGTAGCTATTTTCAGCTATTTCCACAAAGTGTGCCTCTTATTT
>NC_139711.1:38491548-38581548 GCF_964188405.1 Protomyctophum parallelum | reverse complement strand
AGTCCCCAGATAACTCTGAGAGTGTACTGTAGACCTATACAAATGTAAGCAAACAGGGGGTCCATTTGGTTACATTTGTATATATATACACTCTTGGAGTAACAAGCATGCAGGTCAATTAAGGCCCCCAGTGTTGCAATGTAGGCTACATGAAGTGTGAATGTGAAAGTTTTTCTCTTCATTTTTTTTGGTCCCATTTTGGGACAATTCTGAATGACATCAAATTTATTTTAGTTTGAATTGGTTTTTTTTTAATCGACATCAGCTCAACAAAGTGATTCATGGTTCCTTCGTTTCCATTAAAAAGCCTCAGTATTCATTTAACTCTAAATTAAATCATGTTTTAGGCTACACATATCTCTGAGTTCAAGGAGGGTTTACTGGGCACCCATCAGGCTGTCAGAGTCTGATTATGGGCTATCAGGGATGTTTGGTTCCTCAGTAAAAAACAACAACAACAACAACTGTGTTTTGTTTAACCATATTATACCAAAGAGGGTTTTTTTCTGTCAAGTTTCCAACAAAAAGGCTTTAGCCTACTTGAGAAAATAAAGCCAACACAAACAATCATGCATTCCCAGCTAAATAACTCTAAATATAGGCCTGTATAAACATGTACATGCACTAAAACTAAATTCATTACTGCGCTAAAAGACTAAAAATAAGTCGTTAAAGTAGCAGCCCGAGAAGTCGTTAATATGGTGCCGGTTGCGTTTATTATTTTTTTGCTCAGCTGAGCCTCGCTGGAAAGTGGAAACTATATAATACCTACACACTAAAACTACAAAACAATTCACTGGGAGTGTAAAAATTCGAATAATAATAATAATGTAACAGTAGCTATATTAATAGGAAATTTAGGAATAGCTTAATAATATCCTATTTGAAAAAAACGTAAATTTAAATCACACAAATAAAACATTTGAACCGTTGTCAATTTTAAAAATCTATTATACCGCCTAGCTCTCTGACTGACTTCACAAAGGCTAATTTTGTAAGGGTTTGTTCGCTTTGCCTGTCATCTCACATTCACAACAACAACAACACCACCACGCACACATGCGTTTGATATCGCCTTGCGTCGTGATCGCCCAAAGAAACCTACCGTTACTGTAGAGGAGCTGGAGTCTATAATGGATGCCATTGTTTGTCTTTTCCCCCGAAGTTTCCTGTGAAAATTGAACCCAACACACACACATAAGCAACAACGGTCACTGCGAGCACACACAGTCACCTCCAGGGACTTTTAAAACTTAATTTATGCCCCCCGTATAGTATAGTATATAGGCTACGGCGGTGTAGCATGCCGAAAGAAAGGGCAAGGCGACCACGCACCGTCGTATACAGTGCATGGCTTTCTGAGACAGTTATAGCCTATATTTCATTCATATTAAATAGGCTATATATATATATATATATATATATATATATATATATATATATATATATATATATAGTATGTGTATAATGCACAGACAGTCAATTTTGCACTTTCATGAATCCCTGTAACATTTTAAATCTGTTAAAGCAAGTTGATCAGTTGATCAGAACAAAATCGCATGCAGTCATTGAGAAAAAGAAAAGAAACAGTGGGATTATATAGACTGTTTGTACAGAATTTATGTCAGTGCCTCTCAGTTAAATAGGCTATACTGTAATTCCAAATTTGTATACCGAGGGGGGAAAAAACTCCAGAAATAGCCTATACTTTCAAAATAGGCTTATTATGCACAACCTTATGCACAAACAGCTTTAGGCGGCGCAAAAACACACATTAGGCAGGCTGTACTGCAGTATATAGCTATTGCAGGCCATAACATGCCCTCACTGACAACATTTTGTGTGTAATACCTTTGTGGAATTAATCTCGCGTTGAAAAGTCTATATTTGTATAACAGAACGGGGGGATTTGAGCTGCCGATTCGAGGGTCAAAGTTATGAATAATAAATAGGCCAATAATGTAGGCTATGTGCCATATTGGATAACAGCAAAACGCTATTTATGAGAAGAACATTCGTCAAGAGCTGTTATAAAAACAGGCGTATACAGCACTAAAGCAGTCAAATTGAACTTGAACTTCAACTTATAGCAGGCCATGGCCTAATGTTTTAAAATAGTGTAGCCTAATACATTAATAAATAAATAAAAATCCCACGAGGAAACTAAATTGTACACGCGGTGTGCAGCCGGTGCAATTATGGTCAATTAAAACCGTCCGTGCACGCACGATAGCGGTGGATTATTATATTATTATTTATTATTATTAACCTATAAAAACTCACCTTTTCTTTCTCGACAAAATCCACATAGGTGGTTCTCTCTATTTCCACGGGCTGTCCCTGTCTGTCGTACAGAGCCAGCACGAAGTGGAAGAAGTTGGACTTCCGAAGGTTGGAGGGCGGCTGCTTCTCGAAGTGTGCCCGAGCGAGACCCACTCCACTGCGGACACAAGCACACGCATGGTCGGAGACAAAATGAGTTAAAAAAAAAAAAAACCCACAAAATATAAAATTCCACTAATAATAGCATAGGCTATATAGGACCTATTCGAAATAAATAAACATAATCTACACTGCCGAAATAGATTGTCAGTTTTAAGATAAAGCACATAATATAGCCTATAGAACGCACTTCACTTCGTTCACCTAACCAGGCCATATAGTCAGACTATATGGCCTATTAAGATTAAAAAGGGGGAAATGTCACGTTATATAGAAGACCAGCAATATTACATTTTACAAATTTAACCCGATAACAAGTTCATAATGTAGTAGCCAGGCCTATCAATAGCGTGAAGGATACGGTTAATTAGGCCTATAACGTGCGGGACATTTTCAGTTTTTACACCAACTCGGTCACCTTCAAATTCGATGCCCTTTTCCCCATTATGGAATTATGGAATTGTAGATTATGTGGCTATTTAAAGAGTCCATTCAAAGTATAGCCCAAAGACCCAGTTAAACCTCATGCACGCTTTATGGCGACGGTGACGAAATTAGCCAATCAAAGTGTATATGAGCGAAGTTATTCCTCCCAATAGTGAATTAATTAGGCACAAAAATCGACGCCCGGAACACACTTTTCGAACCTTGAATTGAAAAGAGTGCATGGAAAAAATTAAAACCCCAAAAGCATTTAAAAAGGGGGGTTGGGTCTTGTGCTATATACATGATGCGGGCTATTATTCCACAATAATGACAAACCGCTTTTAATCAAAACGTGTCAAGGTTGTTGAGCCAGACATGAAATAACTTCTCTAGTGCGGTTCGTTCATCCCCAAGCACAGACAGTCACACACAGCTATACGTGTATAGATCCTCTGGGAACAGCATTGATGCCCCCAGTGAGACAGACAAGACGCGCTCCGTCTCCTAATAATACCCAGAAGGAGCGTCTCATGTCTCCGTCTCTGTCGCCCAGATCAGATCAGATTCAGATCGGCTCCTCTCTCCTCTCTCTCTCTCTCTACGCCCCGGATCGACTCCCCCGGAGAGTCAGCGGCTCAGCGCTGCGGCGGAAAGCCGCCTCGGGCTCACCTCTGGGCGGCTGTGTTGGCGTCCAGCACCCCGGCGCCCTGCATCCATGTCCGAACTGCGTTCATCCCGGCCACCATGGGCTCTTCTTTCATACTACTCCCACTCCGGTGTATGCTCTCCTGGATGCCAAACATCAAAACAGCACCTTCTCTCTCTCGTCGTCACTATCTCTCTCTCTCTCTCTTCCTCTCTCTCTCTCCACCCCTCTCCCTCTCTCTACCTCTCTCCTCTTCTTTTTTCTGCTGCCTCCCCTCCTCTCCTCTCCTCTCCTCTCTTCTTCTTTGCGTTTGATCGCGCTGTCACAGAAGCGAGAATCGATGTGGCGCGGAGCAAAGTGGCGTCGTGGTCTATTTCACTTCGTGTTTAGTTTTTGTTGCGCTGCTCCTCTCACACAAAAAGTAAACAAAAACATGCGACATGTGTGGAAGGAAGACGGATGGGGGGGGAGCTGTCAGCATCCAGGGTTATAGCTGCCTGCTGCACCACATGTCAACAAATAGGAGAAGAGAGAAAAAAGAGAGAGAAACAACAGCAACTATACGGAGGGGGAACGATGCGAAAGCGATAAGAAGGGGGAAGCTCAGGATGAGAGGCTCAGAGTTTGCGACAGTCCCCCGGATCAAGGTGCAAGAAAGAAACCCGGCAAAACGTCAGTTTTTTGGGGGAACAAACAGTCCGCAGCCAGCGAGAGAGAAAAATCAAAGAGATCCTAAACACGTTTTCCCTATTCCCTTTCCTTCCTTCCTCCCTCCTCCTCCTCCTCCTCCTTCTTCGTTCCCTTGTTTTTTTTTTCCTTTCTTTTCTTTATTGACTAAAGTCTTTTCCTCGGTTCGGATGAATGGAAATCACAGTCCCGGCGTGTATCGGCAGATGATGCGCTCCCGCAACTCGGGGGTGATTTGCGCTCTTTGCTTCCCCTGAGGAATCACTTTGGAGAGGAGCGTCTCTGGGATTCCTGACGGGAGCGGGGTAGGGGAGAGGGGGCGTGGCCTGTGGACGAGGGGGCGTGGCGGACCGGGCGACGGGGACACGCCCCCTACAACACACAACACTGGTGGACAATCAGCTGTCCACTGAACCCTAACTAACCCCGCCCCCCGTTCCTTTACTGCATGTGTCCCGCCCAGGCCACTTAGCCAGAAGCTGTGCACTGTGTGTGTGTGTGTGTGTGTGTGTGTGTGTGTGTGACTGTGTGTGTGTGTGTGTGTGTGTGTGTGCGTGTGTGCGTGTGTGTGTGTGTGTGTGTGTACAGCCTATACAGTGACTGTCAATTCGATCCGTTTCTGCTGATCAATTAAGCAACACAGGTGAGGACACATGTTTGATGCTCAAAATAACCGCCTGTCTCTTTGGCTCCACTGACTCTGACTCTCTCAGGCTTTTATATAAGCCTGTACAGTAGCTTGAAGATCAGCTTTTCGGCAAGCGACACGTACCGTAGGCGCACTGAGCTAAACTAGGCTTCAGACTTGGGTGCATGGGAGATATGGAGATCTGCCTGGGACTGATGTTGTGTCACTTTAGCCTATCGGTATTTGCTTTGTGGTAATTTGAGCTGCAGCTGACAGACTACATCTGTCTACAACAAAACAGACCAAAAACACAGAATCCCTCCTTTTCTTGAGAATTAATTATAGGGAATTAGAATATAGCCCCTGGGCTCACTGATTATTCTATTGACTTTATTGGGAGAATCACAAAAAACTATATAAACATGATGTTAATAGTTTAACAGCAAGGCCTATTTGTGAGAGATACTGGTATGAACATTACATTCATATTAGAACATCATTTAATATTGATGGGATCTCTTCTCAACAGCACTATTAGCTCATCCTTAGTTACAATCAATAAACTATAATGCATCTCTTTGTCTATATAAAATAGGAAACATTGTCTGTTTTTCTCCTTAAATCTTATCTTGTAACTTTTGGGGGAACATAAACTGTTGTTGTGTGTAAAGTTGTATATTATTGACCAAGGCAGATCAAGAGAGAGAAAAAACAAACAAACATGAATTGTGCAAAAATCCTGGCAGCACTTTGTAGATTCCTGTTAAAAATCTGTTGAACACATGCAGTCTCCGACACTGGTGTTGAACATTCTTCAGACATACTGTATGTCAGGGTTAAAGCAAGTAATGTGTAATTGTAAAAAAGTTAAATAAAATAAAGCAAATTAAAGCTTGCTCAAACATAGAAACAAGTACACAATGTGCACAGTCTGCCTGTTCACATAGCCATGGAATCTAATAAGTACGGTATCTAGTACCGTATAAGCATACTGATGCCTATATTTACATCTATTTAATGGTTCACAGTTTATGCTAACCTGGTGGGTCCAATTGCAGAAAGGCCAGGCCAGACATTAAGTATACTGCTACTGGTGACAGACTGGCACTGTACATGATACGTATTTATTTATATTAACTAATGTTTCATACAGTACTATCACTGGCCAGGTCAGGTTTGATTTGAAGTCTTCTCTTTCTATTTATCTGATCTTTATTATTTTTTTAACCATACCACTTATTTTCTATCTCTACGATACTCTTACCTGGCTGTATCTGTGTCTCATCAGTGTCTACTGTGGTGCAGCAATGACATCTACATTTCAATAAAGACATGTTTATCTATCTATCTATCTATCTATCTATCTTGGTCAGCAGCTCCGTTTGAGGTATGCATGTTCAGTCCATGTGTGTATTGGGTCGTCATTTGATTATTTTAATGAAAAATAATTCAATACTTTGTCCAGTTTGGCAGGAATGTCTTAATATAAAGTAATTTGAGCAGTATTTGTATACCGTTTCCTCCGAATTGCACAGTTCTGATTTTCATTAAAGCTTCGGCGCAGCGGGATGTTATAACAAATGCAGAGTTCGATAGGCTAAGTGTCAAGGTTAGACACCAAACCCAATCATCCCATCATAGCGGCTTATTTATGTTTATTTAAATAGCTGTTTATTTATGTCCCCTGCTGGGGGAAGAGAAATGTGAGGAGTCCGACATGTGATGACACGATACAACAGATAGTGACAACAACGTGAGACAAAATCTCTCTCTCTCACACACACACACACACACACACACACACACACACACACACACACACACACACACACACACACACACACACACACACACACACACACACACACACACACACACACACACACACACACACACACACAGTCCATTTTTAATCAATAGTATGATTTAAACTAACACTGAGGATTTTACATACAGCAGACAGACAGACACTGTGGCACAAATGCACAGACAGACAGACAGACAGACAGACAGACAGACAGACAGACAGACAGACAGACAGACAGACAGACAGACAGACAGACAGACAGACGTTAGGGACCATCCTTCAGCACATTTATTTGATGGTGGGCAGCCCTCTCTCACCATGAACTGTGTGCCTCGGACGGCATGCAGAGCACGGGGTTGAGGCCCCGCGGGATGGCTTGTATTTATATGGGCCAGCAGCAGCAACACGGCCTGTTAGCCCAAATATCACTATCACCCCGTATCCAAAAACAGAGCTGTCAGTTGATCCATGCAGCCATGTTAATACCCCCCGATTAACGAACTCCATGACGCCCGGCCAGACAACAAGGTTTGCAAAATATCTCTGTCCATAATTACACGCGGTCGAAAGGCCTCGGCTAATACGAGGGCGAGGACGACACGCAGTACTAATCCACACTGTTGAGTCAGAGTGTACTAATGTAACCAAATGGACCCGTGATTGTTGGTTACATACATTAACACAAGAGGGTTTTACTAAGCAGAGAAAGAGAGATTGCACGCATTAGGGACACATATCAGTATCGGCCAATATTTGCCGCTATCGGTCAATTTCGATATCGGCAAATAAAACTGACATCGACCGATGGCAGTAGCCGATATTCATCTGTTGTTGATAAGCATACATTTTGCATTGGCTATGTTGGTGTGTTGGTTATCTGTAGTCTACCAAGCTGTAGATTCTGAACATGCATTTCTTGTATTGAAGATGCACTCGTTTCCCTGGCACAAAAGGGGGAAATAAAAGCAACTAAAACTAAATAGGCATAAACATATATCAAAATCAGTATCGGCTATCAGCTAAATTGTTATTTTAAACATCAGTATCGGCCAAGAATGTCCATATCGGTGCCTCCCTAGCACACGTGTGTGTGTTTGTACTGGAGCTGAGGGGACTTTGAGTGTCTGTTGAGTGTCCACGGCTATGCCTATAGATACCAAACATATGGGAATGTTATTAAAGATCTTGGTGTGCAATATACCACGACTGGACACTTTGAATTAATTGTGACGTGGAAAAGGCTAGTTGGAGACATTAACACCCGTCTCCTGTACAACCGCCAGATGTTCTCGTAAATCAAGAGGTTGGGCTGATGATAATAATGGCCTGATTGAATTGAAGACTCATAAAATGACTTGCTGTAAAAAATCTGGCATATGCCTATGAGAATGAGCCTTCTGTCTAACAATATGTTCTGTAGGATACATAAAAGGGGGCCGCACTATTATGTTTTAAAACAATTCAAAACTGTAATTATATTAGAGAAGCTAATACCAACCACTCTCTATTTTGGACATGCTATTATGAGGCGAATATGGTCATACACTGTCCAAAAATAGCAGATCTGGCTCACAATGCAATGCATGTGATGCGATGTGAGTTGTTTTAAACTATTATGTTAGTTAGACAACTAGCTTATATAGGGCTTTAAGTGGTACCTAAATAGCATACACTAAATATAGTATAGTACAGAAATAAGATAATGTAAGTAACGGTATCTGTATTATCACAATTATTGTTGTGATAAGCAAGCAAGTAGGCCTATTTTTGTTCAAGCTGGTAGGCTAATGAACTGATAAATCTGTTGGTGACAAATTAATGAATTGTAATGACGGTACAGTAGCTTGTGGTCACTGATACTGACTTTCCTCTCTCTGTGCATGCATGTGTAGGCTATATTAAGCCATGGTCTTACACAGTCTTCTCCTTGTGTACTCCAGAAGCCTTCATTCTCGCGCTATTCAGTGCAATACTGCCATCTAGTGAGTTAAATCAGACACTGCCTGGTCAAACAGATGAACGCACCATGAAAGTTCTACGCTGCGCACAAGCAAAACACTTCAACTATTAAAGCAGAAGAAAAGTGTCGTCCGTCGTGTGAATCTCGTGCTAAAGTTGAGATATTTTACTAAACAGACGTTTGCTGCCACAACTTTCAAACTACAAGACACAATTAGGTGAGTACATAAGCAACGCCACAACAAATGCTGTATTATCTGGGCCATAGGCTAGCCATAGCGTTTCAGGAGTGAGAACTCCTAAAAGCCAAGGCGAAACAAACAAACCGATCAAGTTATTTCTCTTACTCTCACACTCACCTTGCTCAATATGCTAGGTTGGGATGGCTCAGGGTAGAGGCCTAGAGGGCAGAGTTGCAAGTTGCATGTGCAACGGGCCTGGTCATGGGATTAGTGCCCAAACAAACTTCCCATGCATGATGTAGCCTACACCGACCGCAGGTGTTTTGTTTTAAAAAACAACTACTTCAATAACAGGCACGATTACAGCATGCCTGGTTGGGCACTATAGAGGCCCGTATCATGCGCATGCATAAAGTGAATGGCAAATCGAGTGTCAAAGTGACAGGCAAAGTGAGTTTAACATTGTTTAATGTCGTTTAATGCAATTAGATATAACTTTTCTGTGTGGATGTATGGGCTGTCGAGGCCAGAAAGTAGCTTTTTGCTACTCAGTAGGCGTTCCTGCATAACTTCCTGGTTTGATGATGTCACGCGCATACCCTCTATAGGGAAATCTGGGGACCATTACCATATTTTTGGAAAGACTGGGTACTGGCCAGGCTACTGCCCCAGGGGAAGAGTGGGCACCAGGGAAAACTGGGCACTAGGGAAATGTGGGCCCGTTGCCGTTGGGGCGCATGGAGAAGAGTGGGCACTAGGGAAATGTGGGCCCGTTGCCGTTGGGGCGCATGGAGAAGAGTGGGCACTAGGGAAATGTGGGCCCGTTGCCGTTGGGGCGCATGGAGAAGAGTGGGCACTAGGGAAATGTGGGCCCGTTGGGGTTGAGAAGACTAGGCACTAGGCAGGTCAATCTGGGCAGTGGCACCAGGATGACTGGGCACCTGGAAAACTGTAATGCATTATGCTCAACAAATTACAAAAACAAAATATGATAATATAACTGTTAATGTATGCATTTAGCGACTTACAATAAGCAAGAGCGTTATTACATAAAATGCATAGAAATAGTCATCTAGGATCATAAGTAAACTTCTGACATAAGAAGTACGAGCGTCATGTTAATTTGCTGCTGAGAGCAGCTTTTGAATGCTGCTCTCAGGGCAGCTCAGATGCTAGTATACTGTACTTACACGGTACCAATGTTAGTTTGCTGCTCTTAGGGCAGCCTAAATGCTATACATACAAGTTTACAACCATGTTACCGCAGGCCTATAATTTGTTTTTACCTCACCCTACCTCTTCTTCTTTTCATTACAGGGAAGTGAGTAGCGAGTTCACCACAATCTCCTGAACAGCATTGTCATGCTTAATGTTTTGTTCGTCATATAACAGCACCGCACACCAAAATTAGGCGATTTACAAACTCATAAATGCACCTTTTATGTTGCATTGCCATGCGTTGTGAGCTTGTAGATCTGCTTTTTTTGGCACACAACACTGGTGTACCGCAAAGTACAAATCATAATTTACAGAACTAGTAACCTATTGTTCTGGTCTGGATTTTTTTTATGTCTGTATGTTTGCATGGGATTTTCTGACATGGAATTTTGACCAAATAACTTTGTGTCCAATTGGCAGGAAATGTCAATGGAACTGTACTTTACGTACTACACTACAC
The DNA here is from genome assembly GCF_964188405.1 of Protomyctophum parallelum. Lineage (NCBI taxonomy): Eukaryota > Metazoa > Chordata > Actinopteri > Myctophiformes > Myctophidae > Protomyctophum > Protomyctophum parallelum. Next base: position 38,571,093 of record NC_139711.1, on the reverse strand, counting down.
CGCAACATGACTGTACCTTACTGTGCTACACGGTGCCACTACAGTTGGTCAAAATGGAACATTTAATTCCCAGTCTACTTCATAAACTTCCCATCATAACAGAAAAAGGGAAGAATGCGAACTCAAGTTTCCAATGCTGTAGCCTACATTTTAAATTCATACACTAATGTAGGCCTAATTTTATTCATATACATTATATTAGTAGTTCTATAGTTTTGCTTCTTATTGCTTGCTCTCCGGATACACCACTTGGACATATATGGGCTGCAGGATGTTTTGGGTAATGGAACATAGTTAGTGAATGACAAACTCCATTCTAAACAAATTATTGAATTCATAATATTTTATTTCAGTCTTCATTCAATAATAACAGAGGTGAGGTTAGGTCATGTGTATAAAAATATACATACACTATACATACATAGTATGTACATAAATTAGGCAGAAAACAAAATCTGCAGTCTGAAACAGGTGTAGGCTGAAGCTACAGCTTATAGCCTGTATAATGTGTGATAAATATGAAAAAGCTACTCCTGTGGAAGGGTTATCGTATATTCATTTACTATAATAACAATTTAATATAGGTATGGTTTTGCCCCCTCAATTCGTAATTAACGTTCCAATTTTGGGGCTCTGGCTTGTGGACTATAGAACCGGGCCGGTTCAACCCTGGTAGAATAGGGGCCACAGTAATTATTCTTTATGGGACTACAGACTGTATTCTCCCTGTGGATACAAGAGGCACTGTCTTACAGTGTATATTAGAGTATTACTGTTGGTTAACTTGGGGCATGCATTCTGGTGGAGATTTGTGCTCCACTCCCTGTAACTACACCTAAGATTCCATGCACGGACAAAAGAAGCTGTCTTTTTGCGTAATTTCCTGGTTTTCCAGATTCCCGGAAAAGCTTGCCCCAGCAGCATTCTGCCGTGTGGGTGGAGCTTCATTTCTGTCCACCAGCTGTCTTAAAAACCCGGAAATGAAGCAAAAGACAGCTTCCTTTGGCCGCGCATGGGAGTTCAAGTGTGCCCAGGCTGACTGTGTGCGCAATAATTATGGATGTTTTAATATTGGACTCATACAAACAATAGGCAAAAATAACTCGGAAAGAATAAATAAGAAATAAATAGGTGAATGGAGAGTAGTAAATGTATAAAAGTGTTGGAAATCTATCGAGAGATTTGTCCTCTGTTTCGTCGATCTTTCCTCTTGTGCTTCCGCTTTTCACGCCCTTGCCTATAATCTCACACACGCACGCACACACACACACACACACACACACACACACACACACACACACACACACACACACACACACACACACACACACACACACAGAAACACACCCTATAGCACGTTATCATTATTTGCATATTGTTCAAGTACTGTTTGAACCATATAAGAACATGAGTATATTATGAGTACTTGGATTTACATGATTAATGGCAGTGGTGTAAAGTACATTTACTTAAGTACTGTACTTAAGTACAGTTTTGAGGTATTGAGTATGTATTGAGTATTAAAAATTCCCAATACCTTTACTTCTACTCCACTACATCTCGGAGGCAAATATTGTACTTTTAATCCACTACATTTATTTGAAACGTACTAGTTACTTTGTACATTTTGATTGTTATTACAAAACATAGCATTACCCACTTCAGCCTTATGGATTTAGAGTGGAACATTTGAAAATAGCCGATCTACAATCCGATCCTTGAAATGAGACATTCTGCATAATACTTTCTTCTACTTTTGGTACTTTATGTTACATTTTGATACAAATACTTTTATACTGTCACTCAAGTAAATTTTTAATTCCGAACTTTTACTTGTTTTTCTATATTGCAGTATTGATACTTTTAAGCACTTTTTCCACCACTGATTAATTAATGGTATACTAAAAATAATCCAGCATGGAATTCATAATGCAGTTTTTCACCAGCAGAGGGCACCAACCTGTAGTGGCTCCATTCGCTCCACTGTGAGTTGCACAGAGCATCCTGAGCTCGAACGCACACGGTGGTCCTTCGCTTGACTTTCACCTGATGTATATCCGTCAATAACGTGGTCTTAGAAATGAAAAAGAGACAATAATATAATATTCCATTTCAATATATTCATTACAGTGTACAGCAGTCAGTGGTTCTCAACCTTTTCTGGATCAGAGCCCACTTGAAAATCTCAGAAGCCAAGTGGTATGGTTAGGTTCAGATGTGTGGGCCGCGTGCATGTTCAGAGCATGTCGTGATCAATTCATTGATTGTGTTCTGTCTAACTTAATAATAATATTAATACATTTAATTGTATTGAACATCCACATGGGAATCCCAGAGTGCTACATGGTTAAACACATAATCAATCATATGTAGTCCATTGGGTATAGCCGGAATGCTTGCCTTAAAACACACAATTTCAACACAGGGGTCGGGGGTCGGGGGAACCCCAGGGGTCCTTGAGGGACTTCCAGGGGGTCCCCAGCTAAAGGACAGTTTGGAACCAAATGGACCCTTATGGGTCTGTAACTCTGAAAGTGTACAAATGGAACCAAATGCACCCTAGACTTAAATTAACATTGTTTTTACAATATAAATGGGGGGCCCAGAGATAGAAATTCCATTAAATGGGGGGGGTCCATGTCAAACTGGGGGTCCTTGAAATTAAACGGGTTGAGAATCACTGCTAGAGCCGTAAAAAACTCTTATGGGGGTCCCTGGCATATCTCTTCAAAAAGGGGGTGTGCGGGCTAATTAGTGTCAATTTGGGTGTCCTTGACATGAAAAAGGTTTTCAGACTCACCATAGTAGGTTGCGTGCATGGATTGGTACAGTCTTTACAGGCTCGCCTGACCTCCGCCACCTGGAAGCTGAGGGGGAAGTAAGAGTAGGGTCTGTTCCACGAGTCGGGGTAAGCCCACTCTATCGTTGTGTGGTTGACTCGACTGATCGTCACTCTGCCAGGTTTCACTGCACGAGAGACACAGAAACCACAGAAACCACACAGAAACCACAGAAACCACACAGAAACCACAGAAACCACACAGAAACCACAGAAACCACACAGAGAGAGAGAGAGAGTCAAAGGTGACTTGTAGCTTTCATTACTGTAGATACGAATATGCAGTGGTGGAAAAAGTACTCCCATTTTTACTTAATTATACTGCAATATTAGAAATACTCTTGTTACAAGAATAAAGTCTGGAATTCAAAATGTATCGGTACTTGAGTAAAAGTGCAAAAGAATTGGCATCAAAGTGTACTTAAAGTACCAAAAGTAGAAAGTACTCAGAATGTCAGAAATTTCTAGTTTTCAAATGTATACAAATATTTAGAAACTACAAGCTCATAATGCGTCGCAATGTGAGCTGTGCGTCGCAATGTGAGCTGTGCCAATCAGGCATTTGAACTTCACGACAACATCATAGGACATACGACCACTGAAACCCTCTGTACTTACTCATTTTCAACATTGAACTATCTCATTAATATACCTTAGAGTTGTTGTGTGGAAATAATAAAAAAAAAATCCATCCCTATTGTTTAGCCTTGAACTGGAGGTCTAGAACTTGGGGTCATGTGATCAGTGACATCACATCGGTGTACTCTGCACTGCAAGATAAAGTTCTAGTCTAAACAGAAGGGGGGGGGGAGGACTTCTTTATTATTTCCACAAAACAAGTTATATTTATGATGAAAAGGAGTGGTATTCTGATTAATTGACTGCAGTTCCCTAGTAGTCCGGCAGATGGGGTGGAGGGGTGGGAAATTTGGTACATTTTTATTGGCCTAAAATATTGTCTATATATAATACATTGATTATTTGATTCATGAATCCACTTGCTGACCGGCTGATGGTATTGGGCAATTTTGTTATAGGGGTTTCTTGTGACCTTACCATTAACATCCTATGGCAGGCAAAAATGTCAAACTTTCCTTTTGCTTTAAGTAGCATATGACATGTCAAACTAGGGGTTTTTCATGATTCCTTGGGCTAAAAACATGACGTCATGACAAATGTGATGAGATCAGCACAAAATGTGATGAGGTCAGCACAAGTGGCTATGGCTGTTTTTAGCCCAAGGAGTGTATTGCAAACAATGTCATGTGACAAAATGACAAAATTAAGTGCTTAGATCGCTATTTTGTGTTTGTGTATGTGTATGTTTGCCCCCAGAATCGGACACTAGAGTTCATTTGGTTAAATGGTTGGACAATGAAAATGCCATCTTTAAACCAAACCATCGTTCACATCTCACCTATCCCAGACAGGTAGAAGTTCTGAAAGTATTCCTCCACCAGGAAAAGGCTACTGGTGACATAGACGCTGAGAGAGATGCGCCGCGTCTCCTCTGCGTAGGGACAGTGCTGTTTGTCCAGGCAGGACAGACGGTGTCCGCTGCTGTCCAGTGAACAGACGATGTCCCCTGCCGGTGAGGAGCACGTCCACCGCAGCCCACTGGGATCCACAGAGCACTGCGTATGGTCATCATAGCCACTACGTACACAACAGGATGGCATTTATTTGGTTTATAGATACTGTTTCAAAACAACACCTGAATATGCTGCTGAACATTGTACATATCATGTATATATCTGTATATTATGCACAGTATACTGTATGTAGGCCTTTATTTGATAGTACAGTAAGCTGACAGGAAATGAGGGGAGAGAGATTGAGAGTGACACGTAGCAATGGTTGTCGGGATCGGGAGTCGAACCCGCGTCACGCTGTCAGGCTGGGTTAGCAGCCTAGGTGCCCGGGCCGCTAGGCCGGCCCAAGCCATATATCTTTATTTGTTCTATTTAACCCTTTTCTATCTCTTTCCCTTTGCTCCCATTCTACCTCTCTCTCTCTCTCTCTCTCTCTCTCTCTCTCTCTTCTCACAGTCACAGAATACTACAAAACATTAGATAAGATAAAACATTTATGATTTGATAAACAATAAAGTTATCAACACTTTTCCAGCTAATATTTCTTTAAAGACTGCTTGTCTGAGTCTCCCAAAGCTCTTTATACAAGTGATTACTTTTATTTCAATATGAGTATGGAGAAGCATTTGTCTAAATGATGAGCATTGAATACATCACATCTTCACTTCCTTTGCTTACCGTCCAGCTCTGACAAAGGTGACTTTCCCTGAGCGAAATGGATCCCATAGCCACGAGCAGTGGAACTCTCCATTGTAATTCTGTGCAGAGCAGTCTAAGTAGTCTGTTGGTAAATAATGATATACATGCATATACTATTATATACACAAACAGATAGTAGACATTGTAAAAGTATAGATGTACATATGTACATGAATACAGTGTACAGGTATACTGTACATATGCCAAACATGGATGAATAGTATACTAGCTATATCAAACACAAAGAAATCATACACAATCATACTTTTAAAGATTTCTTTCTTTCTTTCTTTTTCTTTGCTTTTCTGCCATTATTGATAGTTTCAAGTGGAGATTGACAGGAAAGAGGGTGAGAGAGAAGTGGAGAGACATGCAGCAAAGGTCGTCATGAACGGGACTCGAACACGCAACACGCTGTCAAACATACTTGTTTGAAACATATTCATCTTTTTTGCTGCATGAATGTATATTATTTTGATTGGTAAATTTGGCCAATGTATTAATCCATTATTTTCTGTATATTATTATGGACTTTTTTTGGATATCTTTATACTGTATAAGGGAGAGCTGTTCAGGATAGCACTAGTAGATAGGCAATCCTATTAGGAAAGACATAATTGTAAACTGTATAATGTATATTCTATCCCAGGGAAGGTGCAACTTGTATTTATTTAGCTTATACATCACCACATTTGATTCACCTACTTATATTACAACTACTAGGCTGCTACTTTTATCTTTTTTATTATTTTATTACCTTTTTATTTACATATGGACGGTATGCTGCTACCACCACAGCCAGTCTGCCAGTCTTGCTAACATGGTCCATACCTCCTTGGCCAGTCTTCTCCTGTAGAATCTTCCTCTGGTGGAGTTCTCCATCCTCTTGGATCAGCACCACGGTGTGGTTGAGCAGGGACCCGTCCTTGCCGTGGCAGGTGTAGTTGCCTCCGCCCTGGCTCTCCTCCAGCCGCACGACGTACGAGTTCCCCCTGGTGGGTCCTTCTTCCTCCACCCCCCCGTCCTTCATCCAGGAGATGTTGTCGACATCGTCTTCATCACCGGTGTGGGTCAAGCAGGTCAGCGGCAGCTGGCCGGAGGAGCCGGTCACCTCCACGACGACAACTAAAAGAGCAAGTACCTTTTTGTTTTTGAGCTGCAGTTAAACTGGATTTATCGGATGTTTTCTACATGAGATACATGTCTATTGTCGTCAGTGCCTTACCCCTTATCCCTAAACCTTTTTTTTACAAAAAAAAGAAAAAGAAAAAACATTTTATTGTTCAACTAGCCGAGCTGGTACTGTAGATAGGTTATTTGAACTATTCAAAAATGTAAAAAAAAAAGGTAAGGCAATGATGAAAATAGGGCCCTTATAGAGACCAAACCTACCGTTCGGCAGTAGAGTCCATTGATTCCTTGGGTTTTGAACATGGACTTGTTGTAGAAGTGCGCAAAAGATGCTGAACACACACAATCTCATCTGAACAAAGGACAGAGATGGTAGTTAATTAAATACACTATAAACCTTTGAACAAATCTGGACTCAAGTTGAATTCACATTATCCAAGACACCAAATCCAGTTCCTGAAACATTAGGCTTACTTCATTACCATAACATTATAAAGTAGTAATAAAAACGTCTAACTATTGAATTAATACAGTAGCTACCTTGATTGGCGCTGGTGGCCACCACCATTAGAATGCTACAGTACATTTGCATGTGCTTTTATACACGCTGCTGACATTTGAGTCGAGGAAATTTCCCCATTCAAAAGAGTAACTTCACTTTCCATGGAGAGGAATACCAGAGATGATAACGTCACTCTCTCACTTCCTGTCTGTTTTGTCTGTTGGGAAAGTGAGTTTTAGGTTTAAGTTAAGGTGGCCCATTCATTGTGTGATCTGCTTTCACTGAGTGGGTTGAATTCTCATTCATGCCTGTTGTTTTCATAGGGAAGTTTAAGAATGCAGCGTTGTTGTCCAGTGGTGGAAGAAGTAAAAGTAATTGTTACTTTTACTTCTTCCACCACTGGACAACAACGCTGCATTCTTAAACTTCCCTATGCCAGATACCAGAGTATTGTGCATTTATTTTACTAGACCTGTACGTGACCGTCGGTCACCGGCCTACTTGGGAACGATATAATACCCATTGTCGCGCCCGTTTTAACTATCTGTCTGTGTCCCACATGGACTGTGTCTGCCTGTGTGAAGAGTGCAATGTCTGCCTGTGTGTGAGAGTGCAAACTGACTGTGAAAAGTGGACTGGTTAAGACAAGTAATCAGTTGGCAGGTGTGGGGTTGCCATGGCAATCAATTGGCTGAGGCAGAGGCATATAATGACACGCCCCTGATCTAAATCTGATACATAGGCCTACTCTCTCTCTAGGTCGTCCTCAGACGAACCCTCCATCGTCGATTCCAGTCATCCCGGTTCGGGCAGATTAAACACTGCTTCAAAATGAGATAAGGTAGACAGTTAATCCCTAGCTGGCACAAAATGAGTAAATGAGACAGCTCTCTTCTCAGGTGAGCTAAGAGCAAAACTACAAAAGTAAGGAAACAAGTTTATGTTCTGTTTTCTGAATTATTAAACATGAAAACACATGACAATATAGCCTCCCTTCATCCCCCCCCCACAAGGCTCCAGAAAAACAAAAGGACCAAAACCTAAATAACAACTCGGCTAAATTCATTCTTAGCTGAGTGCTACCCACCCCTACCGAACCTAGCTGTTACAGCAGTTTGCAGTATGTTCCCAGGCTCCACCACCATAAACCATAACCCTAAAGGCAGAACCAGGAACATAGGAATGACCACACAGAGAAGTGGAGAGTCCTTTGAAAATATTGAAAATATTTCGCCTATAATGACATGCTATCAAAAGGGACACCAGGTTGAAACATTAACATTTTACATTTGAGTTAAATGCAGCATGCAGACAAAAAAGAACGAGGGAGTGAGTGTTAAATACACAATTATAGTGTTGGCAAGAAAGAACGCATCAAACTAATTGGCAAAGAAAATGCCAATAATCTATTTGTAAGCAGAAGGGTGATTAAAGTGCAAGTGCAACTCTGGTGCTCTGTTACAGAGGAAGTATAAAGGTTCGTCAGAGCGGGTGTTAAGATGACTCTAGGTCCCATGGCATCCTATACGTATTTTTGGTTTTAGCTACTCTCGAAATTGGCATTCAAAAGCAGAAGAGAGACTTCTAGACTAACCTCTAGTAAGATGCCCTTTAGTGTTGTTTGTATTACTTCCCTGTTTGTTTCTATGGTCTCTCTCACGTGAGAGAGAAAAATAGAGCGAATATATGTTTGGAGTGTTCTATCTCACTCTTCCCCTTTCAGTTGCTATGAATTATTTTTCTGCATTTAATCTGACAAGAGAATAGCATGTTTGTAGTGTGCATATATGGCCACTAGATGTCAGTAGATTACAGGAGGGTGAGGCAGTTCTCCTGTTCCCACTTTCACTTTTCTTGGAACTGTACAAGAACAATCTGTAAACTGTGGTCTCTAAACCACCAGCATATTCTGAACACTCCCAAAGGACCAAACCCATATCTCCCCACAACAAGACATAACACTCATTTCTATTTAAGTGTTTTATGTTTATTTATCTTAATACCAGATTTATGCTCTACTTATTTGGATGCATGCCAGTGTCCACACTGAAAATTAAATTTTATGGACTGAAATATTGAAATACCTTTTAACAAGGCCAAGTATAACCTCTTTCAAATGTTAAAACATTTACCCAAGGACCAAATGTAATTATGTGTTATGAGAAACAGAGATTTATTCAATCAGAAGTCATGTTCCAAGGCCTGCTTCATGCAGGTCCTAATTTATCTGTTCACGTATACCAACTATGCAAACAGTTTGATTTAAGTGACATTACATCAGAAGTACGCTATCCTGACCTATAGATCTTAAATATGTTAAATATTAAAGTGTTTTATTTGAAAGCCGCTGGCGACTCTTAACCCATTGATGCCAGGTGCAACCTATACGTTGTTCTACCCTTGATGCCGGCGCGCTCTCTGTGTCTCATGAGCTATTGCTAGACATATAACAACATAACTATTAAAAAAGAAAAAAAAGCAGAATTTGAAGGTTTTCAGAAACCTTAGGTCAGGTCCTAGAAGGCGTTCCCAGATCCCAGATCTACAAGCTTGTAGCAGAGTACTTCTACACTGCAGTATTGATACTTTTACTTCAGCCTCCCAATGTATGAATGAATGAATGAACCATTGTAAAGCGCTTTGAGCACTTGGAAAAGCGCTATAAAAATGCAATTCATTATTATTAATTCATTATTTACTTAAGTAAAAAAAATTGACTGTGTGATAGTTACTGTAGGTGTAGGACCATGTGATCTCTGTTCATGAGGCTCAGTGCTGGAATGCCTCCAATGTGCCACAGAACACTCTGCAGTGATGTCATCCTGGGAGAGAGGGGGGGGGGGGGGAGAGGCTATAAAACAAGAATATGTTCTAAAGACTTCATGGTCCTAGCAGGCCTTTTTTTATTAGATCCCTGTGAGAGTGTGTGTGTGTGTATGTCTAAAAGTCTAAAATAGGGCACATGTTTAAGACAGAGGGGGTGGAGATGGAGAGATTAATGGGTGATGGTATGGATGTCTTGTGTGTGTGTAAATGGTAAATGGTGCATTTATATAGAGCCTTCATCCAAGGCGCTTTACATAGATTGTGCATCACATTCACCCATTCATACACCGATGGTGGCGGAAACCATGCAAGGATGTCTTATGGTTTTGAGAGTCACCTTTCCTCTAGGAGCACTGATGGAGCTGAGTAACGTTTCTTGTGTTAGTCAGTGCAAAGTAATCTAGTAAGAGAGTGGCGACACTAGCGTTGACTCCCATTGTAACAATGGAATACTGTATGTGGAAGTGCTCATTCTATCTCAATGGGATAGTTCCAATGTTTGGAACTATAGCCCATAGGCCCAAAGCGTGTCGCCACTCTCTTACTAGATTACTCTGATTTAGTGTGCGTATTTCAAGATTCAAGAGATTCTTTTCATAATATGCTCATACATACATGTGCAAAGATAAAATAAATGATGCGACCGGCACACACACGCTGCAAAACCGATGCGTCATTGGTAGCCTGGGTTCCAGCCTGATTTGCAGTGCAGATCCGCGGATCTGAAAATGACATTCTCAGATTTCAGATCCGCGGAACGCAGCGAATCAGGCTGGAACCCAGGCTAAGTCACCGGTCCTACTGACTTGGCATTCCTGTTCTTCCTTGTCTTACTGTATACCACTGGCTGGGATACCTCCCATGAAACTTGAAAGCAGAGGAAGTTTTCATTAGCCGGGTTATGTTGCTCAAAAATGGAATGTTACTCTAAATATACAGTTGTCAAAGTGGTAGACTTCACTGGTCTAAATAGTTCATTGTATAAACTCGCATAAAGACATTCATTCATAGATGTCACATTACACATTATAAATAAACGTCAGGAACAGGTGTACTACCTGTTTATATAGTACATTCAGTTGGCTAGATGTTTAAGACAGCATCAGATCGTAAATATACTCGCTCATGCACGCACGCATGCACACACTTGCAAACAACAGTCAGCTGATTGTGTGAAAAGTTACAATAGAGTTAAAATGTCCAAGCATGTCAGCCTGCAGTCTGCATGACTGAATAAATCCTGTCTTGTTAACCATAATTGACCATAATGCATAGTCCATCTTGCCAGCAAGGTGGTAACTAGTTGCCCATTCAGTCGGCCCATTCATCCAAACAGAAAAGTCCTATCTGATTGTATTGAACAACGTCAAACTCACCAACATTGCATCTGTAGTAGCCTAGTAAAGCATGCTACCTAAAGTATGATGACATTTGGAATTTTTGTCCTGATATTGGTGGTCTATGGTGTGGTCGCGATTTTTCGCGATGTATCCGTCAGAGCAGACCTCTCATTCTGTGGACCTTAATGACCAAATTAATAGAAAAAACACAAATAAAAAGTAGGTCATGACATCGCAGGTTCATCTCTATTCCTTGAGCTTTTGGGCCTGTGGCGCCCCGGCTATAGGGCAAGCTTGAATTATTTTCCTTGCAGATTATGTTCCTTGCAGATGATTATTTTCTTTTAGTTGTAAATTTTTGTGTAAATTCAAAACAGGTGGTATACGCAGGGCACTAACAAACTCCAACACTTAGAAACACATCACCTGCAAAGAATGTCTTGACACGAAGTAGCTCATCACATGTCTACGGTGGATTTTTAATGAAACAAACACTTTGCAGATTGAAAGAGCATAATTCAAGCTTTTCGTACAGCTGCAATGATGGTGAGTTTGACATTGTTTAATACAATAAGTAAGTAAGAACGGACTTTTCTGTTTGGTTACGTATATGGGCTGTCAATGGGAAATCGCACCTAGTTTACGCCTTGCTGGCAAGATGGACGCGGTGTGCATATGGTCAATAGTTCTTCTTCAGTAAATACAGGACTCACTGAGTCGATTATGATGCTTAAATTAAGCAAGACATATCTTTTGTTGTGTGTTAAGAATCAAGTGTTGGTGAATCTGTCTTAATCATTGTATATTGATTTCAGTGAGTTAAGCGCTGTCGGTGTGTGTGAATGGGTGAATGCACACTGTAAGGCACTTTAAGCGCTGTCGGTGTGTGTGAATGGGTGAATGCACACTGTAAGGCACTTTGGATGAAGACACTAATACAGTATAACCAGTGGTGGAAAGTAACTAAATGCATTTACTCAAGTACTGTACTTCAGGTACGTAAAATGTTGAGGTATTTGTAATTTACTTGAATCTTTTCAATTTCCAGTACTTTTACTTCTACTCTACACTACATTTCCGTGACAAATATTGTACCCTTACTCCACTACATGTATTTGAAAACTTTAGTTACTTTGTAGATTTTGGTTATTATCACAAAACGTACATTAACCACTTCAGCCCTATATACATTTCGGCCATTTGAAAATAGCCGATCTGCAAGCTCGCAATGCGTCACGATGTCACACATTGTGAGCTTGTAGATCGGCCATTTTCAAAAAAATATTTTTGATTTTAAATGGGACATTCTGCATACTCTTACTTTTCGTACTTTAAGTACATTTTGATGTCAATACTTTTGTACTTTTACTCAAGTAGGCTGCATTTTGAATTCCGGACTTTTACTTGTAACGGAGTACTTCTATATGGTAGTATTGGTACTTTCACTTAAGTAAAATCTGTGAGTACATTTTCCACCACTGGCTATAACTGTATAAATGCCTCATTTTCCATTTATTAGCAAAGATGTATTTGTATGAGATCTGTGTGTTTATCATAAACATATTGTAGGAAATTGTCCCTTCGACGTGTCATAGTTGTAAACGCAGTTGAACGTATTTCTTCATTCAACGCACATTCATTCTGCGTCCGTTTTATGTAGGATGTCCATGTGGACAGCTGCTGCACCTGCACCGGAAAATGAAACAAGAAAAACATGAACCCCACATGAACCCTGGGTGTGGACATTCATCTGATGACACATATTGTCCTATGTGTCATGAGTCCCTCTGACTTGACATTTTTGTTCTTCCTTAACATTCTGTACTTCCTTTCCATTGCTGGAAAAGCTCCCATGAAAGCAGAGCAGAGGAAGTCTTCATAAGGTTATTTGGCTCAATAACAATCTCACCTCAATCTCACCTCTATTTATCACGGGGAAAGGTGAGTGAGCACAGATCTTGCCTGTTCAACGCCACTGCATGTTTAACAACAACACTGAAAGCTTAAATACTTTTGCAATATGTGGGTAGGTAGTCTAGGCCTACCATTCTAAACCGGTGGTCCGTGCCGTGGGCCTCAGAGCAAATGCCACTGGGAGTGGCTGCCAAAGGTTTCAATTATTAATTAAAATATATCAGGTAGATTACTTTGACACATTTTGACTTTGCAGACAAATGACCATCATATCTTAATGTTGTTTTTAATAAGCCCCTCCGATCGGCGCTGGTCAGCAGACTTGTGTGGATCGTCTTCCCCAGTGTACGGGAAAACAGCCGAAATTCAATCTATGTGGACAAACCTAATTGGAAATAAGATTGAGCATACAAGCCTTTTGAACTGCTAAATATAGTATTCAAATTAAATGCCCTGGAGAAAAGTAGTTTGTCTTGCAGCCATGCATTATGCAAGTATAACGAAGTTGACCTACTTTTTACCAACACATTTAAAGTAAGATTTCGTTATTTGAATGAGCATCAAAGGGTTGGATTGGGAGTAAGTCCTTGTGACATACTACGTGCGTTATTTCCAGGGCCGGGGGGGGGGGGGGGGGCTTTGGGAATTCCACTAATTTTCAACATTTTGTCATTAATAACCTTAACCTTAGAGCTGTTGTGTGGAAATAATAAAAAGAAAGTCCCCCCATTTGGTGTTTCCTAGAACTGGAGGTCTGAAAAAACCACCACAGAGACAGGAGATGTGTTCCTGCCCTATGAACCACATCTGGCTCGCCACGCTTAGTTACTACAATTATTTCGTTGACCATCATCTTGACGTAATCCACGTGGGCCTTGAGTTACAAAAAGGAACCTGACCTGGCTTAGGCTCTATGGTAGCATAGCATGCATTACCTGTAACACAGTGTAGCTTGTGGGTAGCATCAATATAAAATGGCACAACGGATGAGTTTTCAATTGCAGTTTGTCTATCTCATCAAAGAAAGGAAATAGGTGGGCATAATTCTATGTCAAGTCCCACTGACTTGACATTCTGTTCTTGTTTAGTTAACCACTGCTGGGAAGGTTATATTGTACAGTAGGCCTAAATCAATTTTGTCAATCAATGTTCACACATTTTTCAAACTATTTATTGAGGTGACAGAGTACAGCTCACAACTCAAACAGTTACACAATATTAGACTTGTGTCCATAGTGTCTACTCTAAACCATGTGTACAGTAATACAAGTCATAATACAATTTATGTACTATATTGTAAAGTGTGAAAAACCCAAATAAAATGATGAAAAATGTGTGCAGGAACCAGCATTAATATTCACCAGCATTGATTTAAAGAATGGCCATTGTTTAGCAAAAAAAAAAAAAAGATTTAATCAGCTCTGGGTTATTGAATAATACATTCACGCAACAGAAGTATAGAGAGTATGTGCATGCATTAAAGTGAGTGGCAAATCGAGTGGCAAAGTGAGTTTAATGTTGTTTAACGCTTTTCTGTTTGAATGTCAAGACCAGAAAGTAGGGTTTTTTTGCCACTCAGTAGACGTTCCTGCATAACTTCCGGGTATGATGCAAGGAAGCTCTTAGAAGGAACTGAAGTGGTCACGTGACTGGGCTGCGCCATGACACTTTCATGGACACTTTCATGGGAGCCAAACTCACACCGGTAGTGCAATGAATACATGGCAGTGAATGGAGCCGGCTGGACCAGCTCATAACAAACATTATTCATGAACGATTGCGAGCTTTGTCATATAATTGGTTCAGGAATATGAAAGAAGACATAAGTGATATCACACGTTTTTTCCGAGTGGTTGTTTTTCGACTTAATAACTATTTATTTTTATTGAGGTATTTATAGAAGAGCACATAGTAAGTTTTCTGCCTGGGCTGCTCTCTGCTCTTTGAAAAAATAAATCACATTAAGTAGTATGCACATAAAAAAATAAGACAGCCTAAAATAACGTGTTATATATATTATTTTATTTTCCAGAAGCGATCACTTTACAAAAGGTCTCAGTCATTCATAAATAATGTTTGTTCATGAGCTGGTCACTGAGCTCTCATTGGCTCCAGTGCATTCTGCCGAACTTCCGGGTGTAGTTTGGCTCCCGTGAAAGTGTCCATGAAAGTGTCATGGCGCAGCCCAGTCACGTGACCACTTCACTTCCTTCTAAGAGCTTCCTTGGTATGATGATGATGCCATGCGGATACCCTGTATAGTGAAAATAGCAGTACATATTATGTGAACTTCACTGAGTGTGTGTGTGTGTGTGTGTGTGTGTGTGTGTGTGTGTGTGTGTGTGTGTGTGTGTGTGTGTGTGTGTGTGTGTGTGTGTGTACGGGACGCTTGGCGCTCCTCCTGCAACTCAGGTGTCTCCCGCTGGGAGGAGAAGACATCCCTGAGACGCGCAGAGAAGCGCAGGCAGCGGCTTGAGCGCGCTGCAGGGACTATCCACCCAGGCTCAACACACCCCTGCCCCACGTGTGGAAAAGTGTGCGGATCAGCTATTGGTCTCAACCGCCACATGTGGGCGCATGAGCGCGCCAGGCGCTGAAAACCCCCCCCTTACCCCCGGGAGATATGAAGTCATCATCGACTACGATGGACTGCCATAAGCAAGTGTGTGTGTGTGTGTGTGTGTGTGTGTGTGTGTGTGTGTGTGTGTGTGTGTGTGTGTGTGTGTGTGTGTGTGTGTGCGTGCGTGCGTGCGTGCACGTGAGTGTGCGTGCGCGCGCGACTACATCATTCTATAGATGTTGCAAGAGCTTTGGAGGATTGATTGTATTTAACCACTTACACTAAGCCTCATACTGTATACTCAGCCAGAGACATGTATAGTGGCAGAGAAATGTTGCTGTCTGTCAGACTATTTATGTTTATTTTTCTGATTGTTGCTGCTGTTTATAATTCTGTGTGTGTGTGCTGATCTTGTCTTGGTGTTGCATTGCCTGTTTGTAATCAGCTGTTTAGGGCTGTATTTTGCGTGTCTTAAGTACCAGGTCTTATTACTTAACTTAAGACTTGGAGGCGTGGTCAATGCTCTTTGGCCACTCGGAATAGCCAAATAGTATTGATCACACCTCCAGGTCTTAAGTTAAGTAATAAGACCTGGTACTTAAGACACGCAAAATACAGATAATCTCCAGCTGTTTTATAACTTGAATTCACCCCTTTCCCTCAAGAGGCATTTGACGTTTGCCAAGCCGCCGTTATAATAAATAATAATAAAAAACTAAAATAGGGACACCATGCAGGTTTAATGTGGTTCGAGGATCAGCATCCATTAGAGGGTTAAGCAGGGTCAGGTCAGCGAGCAGACATGTCGGAATGTCAACTAGTTCAAGTGTGACTCAAGTGTAATGAACTGAAGTGGGAGATTAGAAATAAATACCAGCGTAGCATTGTGTTGGCACGGGTCCAAGAGTCTGTGAATGGTTCTGAGCCACTTTCATTACTCTGGCTAGCATAATAATGGCCATGACTTCCTTCATCTGAAGTAGTTAAAATTCATAGGGAAACATCACCCTTTTTGCAAAAACAAAAAAAATAAATGTTAATGACGCTTAGAAGATTTAGAACACTTTCCTGGGGGTTTTTATTTGTGTAATCTGTGGTTTTAAATATTTTAAATTTTAACAATGAGCTCTGTGTCTCAGTGTCTCTGATGTCATGGACACCGGGCTCACTTACTTCCTGGACTACATGTTGTCTCAGTAAGACCCAAGAGGCCAAATAAGAGAGGCCAACTTTGCTTTACTTCCTGTATCTGCGTGAAGTGGGCGGGGGCAATATTAGGAGACGGGAAGAATGTTGGAGTCTATTCATTTCCAATGGGAGAATGAACGTGAACACAGCTTATGAACCATTCCTTAACTCCATTGGTCACTGAACTAAATACTGGACCCAATCATCACAAGGCATACAATATTTACAAGATATTCATACTTAAATGGCTTCTTTTAGCGAGACAAATCAGGAGTAAATCTACTTTGTTATCGACTTTTATTTATCCCAGCAACAAACTCTCGCGAGATTTGAGAGGAGTCAGGAAGCCTCTCTCTGTCCATCTGCAATTTGACGGACAACACATACAGTAGGGGGCTCTGGAATGTGTGTTCCAATGCTTAATATACATTTCCATAACTGTCTTAGACTCTTGATGATGGGGGCTGATTTGGGAAATGGGAATCATGACATTTGCCATATAATGCTTGCTCATCCACATGACGTTGTCAGCCTGGGAGGCAGGGGGGTCTAAAATATCTAAGTGATTAATTGGAACTGAGCAGAAACATGTCCGTAGTAATGTGAGCTCCAGTACCAATCAGAGACATCGACGTTACCGGATATTACACTTTATCCTTTAGTCAAAACAGACGTGAGGAAAATGGATGTGTGTTGTGTTCCACAACAGATGCCTCCGCCACATATTTTGGCCTAACAATAACTCTCCAATAATGAACTTTACAAACAGACAGGGAGCCGGACCCCGGAGCATCACCAAGGATATTACACACCTGATGCCTGAGGTGGCTGGGAGGAAATGAGCTGAGAATGGAGCGACATCACGAAGGTGGCCTTAAGATGGACACCGCCAGGCAAGAGATAACCTGGGAGGCCCCAAACCACCTGGCGCACAACTGTGACACAAGAGCTGGAACAGATGAATCTGTCATGGGGAGAGGCGCTACATGCTGCCAGGGATCGGATGAAATGGAGAGCGCCCATTGAAGCCTTGTGTGCCATAGGGGACGAAGAGGAGTACGTAAGTACACTTTATTGTTGGGGGTAGTGAAACGCGTTATTAACGTGTCAAATTTAATATTCTTCTTAAAACGTAAAAGTAAATGGATTGCCGATTTGCCGTGGGCAGAGCATGCACTCCTGAAAATAATCACTCCCAAGTTTCTGCTTCCATAGCAACGTAAACAGAGGCAGAGCAGCAGACTCTTATTTGGAACAGACTGCAGAAATCCATCATTGACCAATCAGAATTGGAACTATACAATAACACACACACACACACACACACACACACACACACACACACACACACACACACACACACTTCTCTCATGTAAACATGCCATATTAACAAATGGCTTGAAATGTCTGTTCCCTACATGTCATGTTAAATAACAGTCCTGCGTCATCAGCTCTGTCTGTGCCCTTTATTGTGACTGATTTGATCAGTGAGTTCAAAGAACATCGCCAGACGATCCTGTGCATACTGCTGCTCAATTACAGGATGCATGTTCAGTATGTTCAGTATGACTGGGCTCTCCTTTTTCTGTTCTGCCGCATATATTCTGGACCACTGTGGGAAATGGTTCAACCTAATATTCAACCATATATTCTGGACCGCTGTGGGAAATGGTTCAACCTAATATTCAACCATATATTCTGGACCGCTGTGGGAAATGGTTCAACCTAATATTCAACCATATATTCTGGACCGCTGTGGGAAATGGTTCAACCTAATATTCAACCATATATTCTGGACCGCTGTGGGAAATGGTTCAACCTAATATTCAACCATATATTCTGGACCGCTGTGGGAAATGGTTCAACCTAATATTCAACCATATATTCTGGACCGCTGTGGGAAACGGTTCAACCTAATATTCAACCATATATTCTGGACCGCTGTGGGAAATGGTTCAACCTAATATTCAACAATATATTCTGGACCGCTGTGGGAAACGGTTCAACCTAATATTCAACCATATATTCTGGACCGCTGTGGGAAATGGTTCAACCTAATATTCAACCATATATTCTGGACCGCTGTGGGAAATGGTTCAACCTAATATTCAACCATATATTCTCGACCGCTGTGAGAAATGGTTCAACCTAATATTCAACCATATATTCTGGACCGCTGTGGGAAATGGTTCAACCTAATATTCAACCATATATTCTGGACCGCTGTGGGAAATGGTTCAACCTAATATTCAACCATATATTCTGGACCGCTGTGGGAAATGGTTCAACCTAATCACTGTCATTGTTGGTTAGTCATGAGATAAGATAAGATTCTGTGGTAGAATAGTATAAAACAGTGAACATTTATATTGTACACTGACCACGGTGCAGGTCTGTATGTATACAATACAAATACAGAACAATTACTGTGGAATCTCACCAACCAATTCCCAGAGTTAATCAGGGGGGGTTCAGAGAGTTCACAAAGTTTAGACTTTCATAGTAAATGACAGACAGGAGTAGTTATTAGCCATGTTGTCACTCAGGACTCTTGGCTGGTGTTTCGTAGTTTATCACGGTGTCTCAGAAGGCTGGGTTAGTGAGGGGCAGCCTAGTGGAGGAGAGAGAGAGGGGGGTTGAATTCAGTATCACCTTCTCACAGACACGCTGCAGAGCTCTTTCCTCTAGCTGAATGGGTAGAGACTCCAGAGAGGCTGTCTGGTAATCAGGTCACTGTTTCACCTCCTGGTGAGAGATGCTCGTCATGACCATGGCATCTGAGCAGAGCTGTATATCAGCTGAAACTGATGAACAAAGGTCTCCCCTCCCTCCCTCCCTCCCTCCCTCCCTAAAGGTCTCCCCTCCCTCCCTCCCTCCCTAAAGGTCTCCCCTCCCTCCCTCCCTCCCTAGTTACTCCAAAGGCAGCTTTGGCAGAATGTTTACATCACTGACTGCATGCGCAAAAAGCCCTGGGCTCATACATTACATTCATGTAATCTTAGATGAGAACTCAATTTGAAGAAAATTAAACATTAACATAATGATGGTTTATCTCAGAAAGCTTGTCAAAGGACATAACCGGTACGGGACATTAATGATCCATAATAATCCATATTAATGAGCCCACTAATGAGCCCATAGTGTGACTGTGTACTGTAGCTCTAAATGAGTAACAAGGTCAGATGTGTTGCTTTTTGTCAGAATCCTCTCAGCAGAGAACAGAACATGCTCTTCGATGAATGAATGAAGTGGGTTTTCCGGGAAGAAGGCGTCCAGTGTGCAGCCACATTGACTGTCTTTTCAGACTGAAAGGAGCAATTGATGTGCCTTATGATTCATTGTCAATGAGAGGCGAGCATCAATGAACCAGAGATTGATCCTTTTCCGTGTGTGTGTGAGCTCATGAGAGAGTTTGTGAGAGTCATCAGGACATGAATGAATGGGAGCTATTTAACGTTTCATTCAGATATATTTGAATAAAAGTATGTTGTTTGTATAGGCCTATATAGCTTATAAAAAGTAAACAGTTGTACCGGCAGCAGGGTTAAAGTAGGCTTGTGCACACACAGAAGCTGATGTTGATTACCTGGTGTTTGCCTGCAATCAGCTGCAGCAGGTGGCATATTTTACATTGATTATTTCTATTGTACATTGTGAAGCAGGGGATAATTACAGTATGGTGAATGACACTGCAATTTTGTCCTAAAGACAGGGAAGTATAGGCCTAGAGAAAGATAGACATAGATACGTATGACTCATGTTCAATATCCTCAATGTGGATGCTGACACTTTCTGGGTCTGGGTCTGGTGTCAGTGATTAAAGAGGAAAGTGGAAGAATCAAATTACTGATGAGCCAATTTCAACCAACTTAACCCTTTCCTAATGAGATACAGTAACAGGTGATCCCATTTGCATATATGGGCTAGTTATAGTGGTAAATCTAATACATTCTCACTGATTGTAATCTATCTAACCTTACTGTAAAGGACGACTGGTTGGTTATATCTCATATGATGGAAAATAACTGACTCGTGGCAAAAATCAAACGGGACTCATAATCGGTGACCTTGAGGCATTTGTGTCAGACTCATCTCCTGCGTTGAGACATCCGCTGGCCAAAAGGACTTAAAAGGACTTGTATTTGACCTGGTTCACACATGACAGAAATGTCCTGAGTCCTGCAGGGCTCCACACCAAGCTTACACTCAACGGTTTCTTCCCCTCTTCTCTAAAGCGTCTCTTCCTGCTCTGATGCCCTCTCAACAGGAAGCAAGTAGCCGATATTCAGGGGCCTCCTGGCAATCTGCCTGCTGGTAGTCTTTATCGCTGTGAAGACAAATGGCAGACAAAATAGTTTAATGTCTGGTCTCCGCCAGCTAAAACATAATCACACTGAGCATAATGTTTAGAAGGTCATATGGTATGTTGTTAGAATTAAGTCAGCTGTGGGGGAACTCAAGTTCAGCTCCCTCCCTCCCATCCCTGCTGGATACTGTATAGTACGACAGCTGATGCTTGAGGAGAGCAAAAAGATTCAGAAAGGCTGTTTATAATAACCAGTAGATCAATCAAAACAAATCCTCTCTCTCTATAGGTGGTCCTCAGAGGAGCCCTCCATCGTTGCTTCCAGTCATCCCGGTTCTCCATACATCTGGCCAGCTCATTAGTGCTTTGCGCTCCTACGTCGTTCTTGAGTACATCCACATATGTTAATGTGGGACATCCTCGTGCCTTTGTGTTGGTTCCCACGGCACTATAGTTGCCTGGCAGCTCTTGGTGTCTTTGGCAGTGTCCTGCTAGTCTCATTCTCTTGGCTGCTATCTTCTGGCTCACCCTTGGCATTCCATCGTACAGATTCTTGTTGGTAACGTAACATGTGAACTTCAAATCCATCCAATCAATGAAGGCATTTGTAATTCAAAGGAAAGATATTTCCTGTTTTACAACACTACTATTAAGGAGCACCTTTCTTTGAGTTTTATCTAACGTGTAAGCCAGCATCACTCCATTTCTCGTTTCCTTCTCCCATCATGAATCGTAAAGTCATCACAACAACAGATCCATTGTTTGATGGTAACTCTTACTTCTGGTAAGAGGTGTAATTTTGTAGTCAAAAAAGTGAACCCGGACATGTTTAGTACACCAAGGTTTTATTACCTTTGTGTACTCACTACTCATCATGTCCGGGTTCACAATGGGGCTCTATGGGCTGGCTACTAGACTAATATCAAATTGTTGTGGATAGTGCTGGCTGGTAGAATAATCAATGTAGCTAATGGTCTACGTCAGTCTGTTCACACTGCAGTATCTCTGCGAGACACACTGATATTTTCATGAAAAGAACATTGGTCCTGTGACGCTTTGCCAGTGGAATGTCACATGTCAACCATGCTGAACCATGTCATGATTTAAGGACGGCTCTTACTAGTTGCAGCATCTGGTCTCAAAGGATGATCGCGACAGATATATTAAATAGATATAGATATATTCATCATTATGATTAAATACAGTATGAACAATAAAATATTCTTAAAAGAAAAATCATTATCTTAGTCTAATGTTTTATTACAGACAGACTCCCCTGAGCTGTAGGGAATTCCCTTTAACTTAGTGGTTGTGATGTTGTCTTTCCACGTGGGAGACCGGGGTTCGAATCCCGGGCATTACATTGATGCCGTGACCCTGGATCCGGTTTCCCTGTGGGAGGAAGTCAAAGGGTTTAGTGAGTTTAGCAGAGTGGCTCACAACCTCAGCCTGATGGTCTGAAAAGTACAATATCTTCCCCAAGCTGTAGGGAATTCCCTTTGCCTTAGTTAAGATGTTGTCTTTCCATGCGGGAGACCTGGGTTCAAATCCCGGGTGTTATGTATTTTTTTATTTTTTTATTTACCATTTTCTCCTCCCAACCTGCTAGCAAGGCACCCCCACCGGAAGGACATAAAGTGCTATTCCTGTCCTCCCATTCAACATTCCCTGCTCCCCGGCCCATAGGAGAACATTCCCTGCTCCCCAGCCAATAGGAGTAAGTGCAGTGACAAAGATTACGCTCCCTGCAACTTGTAGACTCTTTGGTGGTGGGCAGGTACAATTCATAACTTTTCTTGTGACCACCACACTCCCACGTCATCAGACATATGTTTCACTATCCAGCCGTTTCAGCTATCCAGACGCTGATGAAGGCTAGATAGCCGAAATGTCTGTCAGATGATGTAAAAATCTTTACATTACATTACAAAGTCTTGGTGTGTGCATCCTTTTACATTTTATTAGTACAATTCATGCCATAAAGGACTAATCACTGTATTTCCCTAAATTAACCCCTGTCAATGCAGCCATTTTTCATGTCACAAATAATTCTAGTATTGACTGGGAAAGTACATGTATAACTAGATTTACATTTGTGAAAAAAAAGCCACTAGTTAATGTTGAATCCTGTTTTGCTTCTTGTTCATGTGGGTGTTTTTGAATGCTATAAACCGTATAAAGGCTATAACCGCTGTCGATGTTATCACTACTTGTTTGGTTGTTTTGCATTTGAGGTGCTTGCTGCTATGGCAACAGATGCGTATGATCCTGTGTACAGTGTTCACTCTTCAAGCAGGAGGCTGGCAGATCAGAGCATCAACAGGCAGTAACTTATACTTCAGGGGTTTTCAATCTTTTTCATATCAAGGCCCATTATTTATTTGGCATTTGAGCCACGGAACACCATTTGACGAGATTTTGTTTTTCAGATCCAACTAAAATGTAGAATATTTTATTATCGTTGAATAAGATTTTGTCCACAATTCCATGCTATATTGATGTGTGGTACCATAGGAGAGATAATAGGCAAACATTTATCAAAATAACATTCTTCTACATTCTCTCTAAATGTGTCGACTTCTTGTAAATTAAGTAATACAGATCACGTTTAGCAAAAATGTAACTCAAATGGACTCGGGAGGGTCCATTTGGTTTCACTTTAAGCTCTTAAGAGTTAAAGATCTATAAGCGTCCATTTGGTTACCAACTCAGTCTCTCCATTTAGCTGGGACCCCCTCAAGGACCACTAGTGGTCCCCATAAATATGAATCACAGGGTCAGTGAAAGGCCCTTGTCAGAGCTCTCCTTATCTTCGTTTGTTTGTATGAACTGGAAATGTACCCACCCATGCTTATAGTGTGAGTATATACTGTACGTCCGGGGCCATATGCAGTTACATTTGTGCTGAATGTACAGTACAGTACAGTACACTCCGATCTTCATCTTGAAACACATGCACCTATTTCACTGTATGAATCATGTTGGAATTGTGAGCACGTGAAGATGCTAATGTCCACTCCCATATTTAAAATAATGAACACAATATGTTACATATGGTAGTCAACTTCTTGGTGACTAATCAATATTTCTTATTTTACTATGCATCCCAGCAGTTGCAGTGTGACAGCTCGATCATTTGTTGGAGTACCAGGTTCACACACAGGTTGTGCAAAGTTGCTAATGGAAACATAGTCTCAGTAATAAGTGAATACCGGTTATTATTATTATTAGGGGAAACTGGGGGTTCGGGGCCTTAAGGGCTATACCAGATGCAATGACACCTATACGCTAATTCTACAGACCGAACGTATGGCCTCAGACACAAACTCTGCACATGGGACACACCAGGCATAATACAAGGGGTCTTGTGCCACAAGCTCCCCACGTTCCTAGTCCCTCCCCTGCATCATAGGGCAAGGGCCTGGCGTCTTCCTCAGCCAGCAGCCAGCACAGGTGTGGCTGATTCCAATCAGCCCAGCTGCTCCACAATCACCATCAACAGAGGCTGCCAATATAAGCTGCTGAGAGCCGGTGCCTGACGCTTGGACGTTGACTACTGTGGTTAGTATAACCGGCAGTTTAGATTCAGTCTCTAGCGTGTTTGTCATTATTATAGATCTGCTATTTTTGCTTTAGAGAGTTTTTCTTTTTGTTGGTCTGCTTTTTTTGTTTTAACTTTGTTCCTATGTTTTATTCCAGGCTCCCTCCACAAACCCAGTGTCTCCCAGCTCCACCGCTCCTTCCCAAACACTCTGGATTTCCCTCATGCTCCCAACAACCCACCCCTGACGTAAAGTTTTGATTTGGATTAAATTTCCTTTTGCATACTCCTGTCTCAGTGTCTTTGCCTTTGGGGTCCCCGGCACATTTGGCTTAACACTTTGAGCATAACGGGTCTGACCTCTAAATGTCTGAGGGTAACAGGGGTAACTAGGTCATCAGAGCGCATAGCATGTGCTTAGTGCCACTGTTTACAGAACAGTATCATTTATCAATGTGAATGCTCACATTATCATTATAGTTAAAAAAAATTCCATATAGGTAAAGTTTACAGCATTGTGCAGATGGCACTGTAATGTGACCTGCCGAAGGAACAAGGCGACATTATGTTCATTTAATAGAGACTAAATCAAAATCTTGTTTAATTTTCAGATATACAGCATATATTATGCACGCACACATGCTGCAGCACAGATGTTTGGGGGAAGTCTTTCTCCATTCTTTTCTTCCTTTCTCCTCAGTTGTTTTTCCATCAGCATGCTTTTGTATGTTATTTGTTTTCTTTTTGTCGAAGGTTTAGGCTATGTATAGTTTTATTTATTTTTGGTTTTATTAGTAGGGGGAAAAGCTGGTTTTGCACAGCCCACGGAAGGGCCTCAGCTCCTCTTTGGGCCAACAGAGGACCAATACCTCGGGGGGCTCGTTGCTTTGCAACTCCAACAGCCAGCTAGATTGAGCTAGACTGAGGGCTCCTTATGAGGCCGGTCGAATGCCATCAATGCATTGAAAGGGACAAACCAAGATCTCAGTAGGCTGCATTCTGTGCTTGATCACGGCTACTGTTTGACAGCGACGATGCACGTTGTCAACTGACTACGTGGCCGGTTAAGACTGATATGAGGTTAGGGGACTTACGTGGCTGGTTAAAACTGATATGAGTTTTTGGGACTTTAGGTTAGGGCCGGTTAGATTTAGTGTTAGGGTTAGTAATGTCGGACAACTTGTGTTGTCGCTGTCAAAACATTAGCCGTGATCAACGCACAGAATGAATGAATCTCTGAAACATCACAATATAACGTTTTGTGCTTGGAGACGGTTGTGGTAGGTCCGTAGATGCGTCTACTGCAGAACGCAATGCTCTGATTAAACGTGATTTTGTCAATTTCAATGCACTGATGGCAGTCGATTCCGCTACTCAGCTGAAGAGGAGAGGAAGGACGAGGCGGGGGAAGGAGATAGGGAGACAAGAGCACACGGGAGAGGAGAGAGAAGTGGTGAATGGAGGTGGTGAAGGAGGGAGAACAGATGCTAGTTGGAAGCAATCCAAGCAACAATACGTTACAGTACGTGTCTGGGTGAAAGCCATGTTTGTTCTTGTACAGTGCTATTTGACAGCTCTACATATTATATAACATTGCTCTATTATTATAATAATACTATGCTACTACTATACTTAGAATTCAATGTTTGTCTTCATTTAGGCAAAAGATGTTGGACACACCAGTTGAGAAAAGGAGCATGGAAAAGATGAAGTTGAAAAACAGAAGAGATACACTTTGGAGATATTACAAGTCCCAAACAGAAAAACAATGAAGAGAATCAGAAGGTCGCTGCTGTCAACACAAAGCAAAGCAAAGTTACTATGTTTACCCAGGGTAACTGGACTAAGCTCAATAACTTGTTTAGGCCCTGCTCATAGAACATTTCATGGTAGGGGTTCAATGCCTTGCTCAAGGGCACTTCAGCGGTGGTTATTTTAACGTGCTGGTCCGGGGATACGAACTAGCGACCTTCCGGTATCAAGACCGCTCCGCAAACCGTTCGGCCACAGCTGCCTACAGTAATCTCACAAAGAAGAGGGGGGTTAAAAAGTGCAGTGGTGGTCCCAGAATCAGTGCCGCCCGCAGACTCTGGAATCTGGAGGAGGAGAGGAGCCCACATCTCTGTCCACATGGCTGGTATATCTGTAATCTGTTAACATGTGCTGCTGTATATAATGTGATAAACGTGTGAGATGTGCGGTCATAACACACTGTTTTATTGTGGGGATTGACACCAATGATTACCATGTCTTCTCTGTGAGAAATGTGAAAAAATGTCCTTTATGAGTTGTGACTTATCTCTGGGTAGATTCACTGTGCAGAAAACTCACCTCAACAGTATATCCTTGGACAAATTTATCCAAAGATAAAAGTGTCTTCCTTTTGCCCAGTTAAGTAATAAGGTATACTGTACAGTAGTAATCTATAATAATTATATTGTGCCAAAGCAGCTATATTGAACACAGTTATATATGCACCTTCGTTACAGTCAGTTATACTTTTGTTGGGATTGATGACCTGTATAATTAGGGAGAGACCTATACCTGCCCGTCGGCCACCGGCCTACTTGGGAACGGTATACTTAAGGAGAGATGACACATATATCCATTTACATTTTTAATCGGCACACTTAAAACCTCAGTCCAGGAGTAGAGTCTAAAGATGCTTAATTAATCAGTGAAGATGACATCATGTCAGGTTGATTCACTCCTGCAATGGAATAAAGACTTGTATACCATCTGAGTGCTCCCACAACCTCACTTTAAAGTATTGCATTGTTGGACATTTTTCTGGGTCTTGTGTTCATACATTTGTCACTTTGGTTCAGCATCCCCCCTGTTGGTTTATTTGTGCTTGTTTGCTTTGTTTGTGTTTGTCTTACTATAGCTTGAAGGCAATCCTCAAGACAAGTTAAGTTAAATCGTTATCAAATATTTTAACTATCATCCAAGCCTTTCTTCTTGTAAACCAATTCAAGCAGGTTATCAAGGATGCACGTGCTCATAAGAATCATTCCTATTTATATGCAAGCCCGAGGGCAGGTGTGCTATTCGCCTCTTTTATATTCTAAATACATAATTTCCTATAAACAATGACGTCAGAGATATTGTGGAGATGGAGATGAACCCATGTCAGTAATTAGATCAGACCACCTCTCTTCCGGAACACGGCAGAAATAATAGGTAGCTCTGCTAATGTTTCAAATATCAGAAAATACTGCATTATTCATCATCTCTATGGTCTTGGTGCAGAAGCCAAATGGAGATAATGCTGCTGAAGCTGCATGGGTGAAGTTTCATGAGCATTAGACAGATAAAAAAATAGATTATATATATATATATATATAGAGAGAGAGAGAGAGAGAGGATATATATATATATATAGAGAGAGAGAGAGCTAAGCCAGAAAGCAAAACTCTGTTTACCGAGAAATCTTCGTTCCTACTCCTATGGCCATGACCGAAAGAATAAGGTCGCGAATACAAGCGGCCGAAATTAGTTTTCTTCGACGGGTGGCTGGCATCTCCCTTAGAGATAGGGTGAGAAGTTCAGTCACACGAGAAAGACTCGGAGTAGAGTCGCTGCTTCTTCGCCTGGAAAGGAGACAGCTTAGGTGGTTCAGGCATCTGGTTAGGATGCTTCTCGAGCGTCTCCCTAGGGAGGTCCTCGAGGCACATCCCACATGGGAGGAGCGCCGAGGCAGACCAAGCCGCAGTTGGAGGAAACGCATCGACTCACTAGACTTCCATGGAGAGGGAAGTCTGGGGAGCACTCTGGTGGAGCTGTTGCCCCCGTGACATATATATATATATTTTCATTGCTGTCGGGCTCTTTTTTGTAATAATAATAATATAGTAGCAGTAAATATGTAGGGCTACAGATTTTTGGGCTTTCTATTAATTTATCATTATTAATAATAATAATAACTTATTATTATTCTAAGGGACCCAGCTGGGGGAGGAAAGAACTTTAAAGGGGATTTTTTTTTAACTGTTATCATTAAAAGCACAATGGCTGAACTAGTATAGCATTTAGCTTCCAGAGTGATTTACACATACATCAAATACATATAAATAGTCGTCAAACATCATCAGTAGTATATGTTTTATTGAGTGTTGTTAATATTGCAAATATTTTTGACAAGTACAACACAGATTGTCGGGAAATCCGTATATATGCACGCATTTGCCAATCAGTGGTATTTCGCCTCTTTGGATGAGACCGGGTTGATCTTAAGGCGGCTATCACACATTAAAACCAAGGCAATTCGAAGCAATTTGAGTTTGTAGTTTTCCAATATCACCCGACAGAGACAGCAATGAATAGTCTATTGCTAATCATTTCATCAATCATTTCAGTTTCATCACTGAAACTTACACTGCAAAAACGTTATTGTAAATAGGTCTATTCATTATTATACATAAACAGCCAAAAAATACGGACGAATAATTCTGCCATTATAATGGAATTTGTCTTAATTTCATTCCATTCTGAGACTTCACATAAAGTGTTGACCAATCAGCATATAGGGAGCAGCTGACGTGTGCGCACTGATTTTGGGCGGCTGGGGCTACAGGCTCTGGACTGGAGGCTACAAGCCAACAACAGGCGGTTCTTTCAAAATGAGAGGGAAAAAACTAAACACCACGGGAGAAGACCTCAAGACTTTTAACCCCCCCCTCATTCCACGCTTGTAATATCAATCATGAACGTGTTCTTAAATTCTTTTCACCGAGCAGCACCTGCGTAGTGTAGGCTACGCAGGTATTTTTCTTTTTCTTTGATGTTGCGAGAAAGATGTATTTTTGGCGCTGCTCTGCGGCGACATGGGCATACAGTAAGGGCTATGCATGCCCTTTCTTCCTCGGGAGACAAATAAATAATAAATAACTTTGAACCGTGACACATTAGGCCTTGCTGATGAGAGGAGGAAGACAACAAGTACGGTAAGAAATGGAACTTTAACTTTTTTTATGCTGGCTCATTTTTCAAGCTAAATGTATTGATAAAATAACACTGTGAACACAGGTGTACAGGCCTAGTAGACATACTAATGATAGCCTACTAATTAACAATATCAGCAGCACCCTGGTCGGTTTAGACAATTATTAGGCCTATCACTAACACACCTGCATGTATAGCTGTTTACTGTTTTCATCTTCTCAAATGTTTTAATTTCAAGGGCCCCCCCATAACGGAGTGTAGCCTATAAATGGGACCAATTGGACCCTGGAAAAGCCTGGTGACACGAGCTTAATTGGACCCTAACACAGGTTCCATTTTGTATAGTCAGCAGGGTCTTCAGAATCACTGTAGCCTACTATTACAGTTATGTAAAAGGACTGTTGTATGAGGTGGATTGTGAGTTTTTTTGGGCACAGGAAGGTGTGCCTTTTGGTTATGGTTAAAATAATAATAGACCTATGGACAAGCACCTATTGCTGTATATCATATTTAATATACTTTTGAGCTCGAGACACAAAATAGAAACGACATATCTGTGTGGAACCCAAACTAGTGAAAATAACAAATAAACAAACTCCTAACCGCATCAACATGTGACTTGTTGCGAGCATGTAATCTCCTATTTTCAATAATTTTATTTTATGGAATTTCTTGATTTCTTTTAATTTTTTAATTTTAGATTTTTTTTCAAAATCTTTTGAAATAATAATATATACATTAAAAACCTTTTCAGGAAATTCAAATAAATAACCTGTGTTCCAGTGGATCCATGGTAGTTATTAGTCACAAGCTCTTGTTAATAATTAAGCTCCATCATTAGACAAGCTCTAACATGGAACCCACAGGGCAAGCGGAAAAGGGGTCGCCCAAGAAACACCTGGCGCAGAGACCTGGAGGCCATGAAGATGACCTGGAACCAGCTGGAGAGAACAGCCCAAGACAGGAGATGCCTGGAGATCGCTTGTTGACGGCCTATGCCCCAGAAGGGGTAGCAGGCGTAAGTAAGTAAGCCTTGTTATTTGTTAATAGCCTACTTGTCATTGGTTCAATATGAATGAATCCCGCATACACGGTTGACAGTTGACACCATCTTGCGACACCCCTTATCCCTAAAATAATTTGCAATTTTTTAATATTTTGAAAAACATTAAAACATAATTTTATCTACATCGACACGTTGTGAGCTTATAGATCGGCTATTTGAACTATTTTAAAGATGGGCAAGATGATACGGTTGATGATGATGATGACCGCAGACGACAACATTGCAGAGTTTGACATCCTGGCAGCGGTGCCATGCTCCTCTCCTCTTCAGTCCTGGACTCTATGCACTTTTTCAGTTATCAAATCAAATCATTATTTATATAGCACATTTTATCACAACCAGGGTTGACCAAAGTGCTTCACAACAAAGATAAAAAATTAAAGCAAGGTTATCAGTGGAGGGGATCAAGAACTTGGCTGTTAACCCATTTAGGACTGAGGCCGATTCAAACACGGCTTCTAAATCCTGACCTAAGTTTTCTGAAAAACTTCAAATATGTATTAAAAAATTACAAATATTTTCTGCTGCTATATACTGTACTTAGCAAAAAATAACCCCTAAATGGGTTCCGTCTTGAAAGGTAAAAACACCAAAAGGGGTTCCCGTCCTAAACTATATAGGCTACAGATGACAGCTGCCTGCTTGACCACGTAGAGACCAGAGTTGTTTCAGACTAGTGTGCCAAGGTTGGTCCTGCGATAAATGCCTATAACACCCTCGCAGACCATCCACCTCTAAAGACAACAAACTGAAGCTGTCTATCACCTATAATACCCTCATAGATCAAACACCTAATGACATATACCCCCAAATAAGTAATTGACTTTAAATTTATGGGCTCACGTCGACCACATTACCTTTCAGAGCCCTTGCATGAAGGTCTCTGAGTCTGAAGGGCATGTCTAGTTCAGTGTGTGGACATCCAACCTCCCCCCCACCGTTTCAAGCTTCTTCTCGGCAACTATAGAATCTGTTGTCCTATGCTGTTGCTGTACCCTGACCTGACGCCTGCCCTACAGATTAGTCTCTGGCCACTGTGCTGCACCAGAATCCAATGTGCAATACTAAAGATTAACCAAGATGAACATGTTACAGATATACAGTATGGAGGATGGAGATGACTGGAGACACCGCTGGAAGGCTTGTCTGAGGCCGAACTAGAGAGATGGAGGGGCTATAAAGTTTCTCCCTGCATGGCCAGAGTCAAGTAGAAGACTGCTCAAGGTAGGAACCTTTTTACTTTGCTGCTGCTGCTGCTGCTGCTTGTGTTTTATGCTGTGTATACTAATTGATTGGAATTGATGAATGCGGCTTGTGAATTTACAGTATGCATATACTGTAGTGTTGTTTCTGCATTTGAAGTCGATGAGTTGTGACAGGGTACAGTATGTGTACTGTACTTGATGTATGTGACTCTTGGTCACTTCAATTATCCTACTGTATGTGTGAGTTTGCAATTTCCTTTTAAGTTCACGAGATGTTTTGGTCTTTGCCTTAACAGCCATTAATTCTAAATGTTCACTTGGACTTGAAGACTGTGGATATGCAGTTACTGTTGTAATCTTCTAAGTACTGGACCCTCGTCTGGTTCTGACAGACCGGTAGTGTGTGTGTAGGCTGGGTGGTGTGGTGTGTGACAACCCAGTTGAATTATTCCTTGGTCCGGCGGCGGACAGACGGACGGGCCTGGGAGAACAATAACATGACACGAGACAGTATCACGCTAAGACGTTCACAAGATTTTATTATACAGACAGAACATATATAGCTGGATCCTAGCTCTGGTCCATAGCTCTAATGCGTTTCATTTAGAGCTATGTTACTCTCAACTTCCGCCGCTCGCATGAATGCAGACCAGCCTCTACTCTTTGACGTAAATAAAAAGAACGTTTTTGCTACTCGCCAAAACAAAGGCTAGTTGTGTCATTAGAAAGCCTACTTTCCTTAGTGGACGCACTCTGAGCCCCCCACCACACGTATAAACTGTACTTTTTGGCCAAAAGGAGATTTTGTTTCCACCGGAAAAAAAATATTTTTAGTTACTCCGCTGCGCCCTCTACTGATATTGCCCAGAGAACTGCCTCATAGAGAATATTTTTCCTCCGGTGAAAGAAAATCCCTTTCTGCCCAAAAAGTACCGTTTATACGTGTGGTGGGGGGCTCAGAGTGCGTCCACTAAGGAAAGTAGGCTTTCTAATGACACAACCCGCCTTTATTTTGGTGAGTAGCAAAAACGTTCTTTTTATTTACGCTAAAGAGGAGAGGCTGGTCTGAAAGTCCCATAGCCTTACTGCGCAGGGCAGAATCGTAGAAGAAGTAGAAGGCTATGGACCAGAGCTAGCTGGATCCTAATGACGTACCTCACAACACTTGAGACATAACAAACTTACTGCAGCAAGCTGACCTTGCTGTCTGAGATGAGATGGTGTCAGTAGCTAGTAGAAGCCCTAGGAGGGGTCCACGCGCACCCCCCTTATTTTTTTTTCTAGTCTGGTTTTTATTCATCCTTAGGACCTCTAAAATAATAATTTTGATGATCCCAAGAACAAAAATGGTCCCTTTGGTGTTTTTTTCACTGTTTTATGAGTCATACAAGTGCTGCGGGATTACTGGCAGGAACGCCTACGAGCCCGCCTTTTAGAGACTGTGGCAGTGTGGCACGCTCAATAGCCCAGATAGCCCAAAAGTAAACATACCATTTCTTTCTAGACAACCTCAGGTTTCCAATGAGACCAACCATGTCATGCTCCCATGTCGGGAAGGGCGGTCAATACGTAATGATTCAAGTTAAAATAACATTTCGTGAGGGGAAAAAAGGCCATCAACCATTTTCCGAATGACCCCTTGACCTGTCACTTCAATATATGTGAATGGAAATGGGCTGCAGGGGTAGCTACAAGCCTCCCCTATACAGACATGCCAAATATATGCCAATTTCATGCAGTTTTGGGCAAGAACCATGCAGCTTTGTGAATGCAGTACAAATCGTGGCTTAATCCCCATAGTGTTGTTGTAGTACGGCAGTTAACCAAACCTATTGTGCATTTTATGACTAAAGCATGAAACTTTCTACAGTGTTTCTATATACTATGAAGTTTGTTTTCAGACGTGGAACCACTTCTGAGTTGATGTCTGTAACTCGTTAGAGGCTGTACACATATCGGGTTGTCAAAAACATGCATTTTTCCCTTTTTTGCAGGCACAAAGACAGTATATCAATAAGAAGGGTTCTGGAACCCACTAGTCATCATCAAATTGCTTTAATATGTTAAATTAACAGTAGAAGATATGTCAATTGGGTTTCATGGGTCATTAGGTCACACAAACACCTCACATAAACACAGACACAAAAATCGGATTTTCAACCATTTGTGTTCAATTGGATTGAGCATTGGACATCTCTTCTTAACATATCCTATTTGCAGTAAAGAGTGTCTACCATGCAATGACATTATTATAGAGGCCTAACAGTCTCCTGAGAATGAACAAAGGGCAGACTTTTTGCACTTGCATCGCTTCGTGCACCCTTTCTTGCAACCACAATGTATCAGTTCATAGCAGCTCTTTGAGGCTTCTGGAAGGGTGGTCCACAGTGGCTGCCATCCCAATTCTTCTTTCACCCAGCCCCAATCAGAAGGGCTAGGCTGGATGAAGGGAATGGCATAGAAGCCACATTGATGACCAACAGGGCACAGTGGCACAAGTCCTGTCGAGTAAGATACAATCAAACCAAACTTCAGCGACGACGGAAGTCGTCAGAAGAGGTGAAACAGTCTGTAGTACCCAAAGTTCACACTCGGTCTACTGACACTGACAGCCATGTCTGTACTAAGGACAGGGTGTGCTTCTTCTGCAACAAGCTAGCAGGCTCTCAAAAAAAACTCAGAAAAGTGCTGAAATGAGGCTTCAACAAAACAGTTGGACTTCAATGTTAGACAAGCTGCTTTGGAAACGGAAGACACTGAGTTACTAGGCAAACTTGCACCTGGGGACATGATAGCCCTCGAGGCAAAGTATCATCAAAACTGCCTCCGGATGCTTTACAACAAATCAAGACAGGCGCATTCAAAGGATGGACATGAGGAAGAGAATCAGGTGCATGGTATTGCTTTCGCAGAGTTATTGGCCTTTATGGAGCAAAGTAGAGGTGATGCGCCCCAGTATTCAAACTGGCAAACCTGGGTAAACTGTACCAAGAACCACTTAAACAGCTTTGTGCTACAATAGATTATCGTGTCCACACAACCAGACTGAAGAACCGGCTTATGTCTCAGTTACCTGATTTAACGGCTTGTACACAAGGAAGGGACACACTATTAACATTTCAGGATGATATCGGACATGCTCTCAAGAAGGCCTGTGATCACGACCGTGATGCCATGCATTTAGTGAGAGCAGCACAAGTGGTACGGAGAGAGATGTTTTCCAAGAAGTTAAACTTTGATGGCTCATTCCATCCTAACTGTCAGAAGGAGTCTGTACCTACATCTCTTTTGGCCTTGGTGAACATGATCCTGGATGGGGCCAACATCAAACACCAGACTCAGCTTCTGGAAAAAGGAACTTCTACGGCCAATCTTTCAATCTCACAGCTGTTGGTTTTCAACAGTTTCAAACATACACGAGCAGAAAAGTCATCAGGTACAGTACGTCACAACCCTGACCGTGAAACTCCACTTCCTCTGTATGTGGCAATGAAAGTCCATGCTGTCACACGCAATAGAGGGCTAATTGACACTCTCTTCAGTCTGGGTATGTGTGTGGCATATGATCGCCTGCTGCAGGTGTCAGCTGACATTGCCAATGGAGTCTGCCAGCGTTTCATGGCAGAAGATGTTGTGTGCCCGCAAAAATGCGCAATGGACTCTTTACAACAGCTGCGGAGGACAATATTGACCACAATCCGAACTCTGGAACAGCAAAGGACTCCTTTCATGGCACTGGGATCTCCTTGATGCAGCACCCTACACATGAAAGTGTAGGCTCTAACCGTGGTGTGCTTGTGATTGACCAGTCCACTCTATCCACTAGGTCATTCATGCCACTGCCACAAGCCTACACCAATGTGCCACCAGATGCTCGGATGACAAAGACCTTCAGAGCCCCTCCAGTAAAAGGCCCTTTGAAAGTCTTGGATTTCCAAATGACAGCAAGAACAAGAGAAGAAGAAGATGGTGGTTGAGAACTGTGAAGGCAGCCCTGGATGATCCAGAAACCAACCAGGCAACCTGGGTGTCATGGTCTGCCTATCATGCTCACGGTTCACGGTTACAGTTGTGACGTACTGTACCTGATGACTTTTCTGCTCGTGTATGTTTGACACTGTTGAAAACCAACAGCTGTGAGATTGAAAGAGCAGCGGTAGAAGTTCCTTTTTCTCTGGTGTTTGATGTTGGCCCCATCCAGGATCATGTTCACCAAGGCCAAAAGAGATGTAGGTACAGACTCCTTCTGACAGTTAGGATGGAATGAGCCATCAAAGTTTAACTTCTTGGAAAACATCTCTCTCCGTACCACTTGTCCTGCTCTCACTAAATGCATGGCATCACGGTCGTGATCACAGGCCTTCTTGAGAGCATGTCCGATATCATCCTGAAATGTTAATAGTGTGTCCCTTCCTTGTGTACAAGCCGTTAAATCAGGTAACTGAGACATAAGCCGGTTCTTCAGTCTGGTTGTGTGGACACGATAATCTACTGTAGCACAAAGCTGTTTAAGTGGTTCTTGGTACAGTTTACCCAGGTTTGCCAGTTTGAATACTGGGGCGCATCACCTCTACTTTGCTCCATAAAGGCCAATAACTCTGCGAAAGCAATACCATGCACCTGATTCTCTTCCTCATGTCCATCCTTTGAATGCGCCTGTCTTGATTTGTTGTAAAGCATCCGGAGGCAGTTTTGATGATACTTTGCCTCGAGGGCTATCATGTCCCCAGGTGCAAGTTTGCCTAGTAACTCAGTGTCTTCCGTTTCCAAAGCAGCTTGTCTAACATTGAAGTCCAACTGTTTTGTTGAAGCCTCATTTCAGCACTTTTCTGAGTTTTTCTTTTTTTTTGAGAGCCTGCTAGCTTGTTGCAGAAGAAGCACACCCTGTCCTTAGTACAGACATGGCTGTCAGTGTCAGTAGACCGAGTGTGAACTTTGGGTACTACAGACTGTTTCACCTCTTCTGACGACTTCCGTCGTCGCTGAAGTTTGGTTTGATTGTATCTTACTCGACAGGACTTGTGCCACTGTGCCCTGTTGGTCATCAATGTGGCTTCTATGCCATTCCCTTCATCCAGCCTAGCCCTTCTGATTGGGGCTGGGTGAAAGAAGAATTGGGATGGCAGCCACTGTGGACCACCCTTCCAGAAGCCTCACAGAGCTGCTATGAACTGATACATTGTGGTTGCAAGAAAGGGTGCACGAAGCGATGCAAGTGCAAAAAGTCTGCCCTTTGTTCATTCTCAGGAGACTGTTAGGCCTCTATAATAATGTCATTGCATGGTAGACACTCTTTACTGCAAATAGGATATGTTAAGAAGAGATGTCCAATGCTCAATCCAATTGAACACAAATGGTTGAAAATCCGATTTTTGTGTCTGTGTTTATGTGAGGTGTTTGTGTGACCTAATGACCCATGAAACCCAATTGACATATCTTCTACTGTTAATTTAACATATTAAAGCAATTTGATGATGACTAGTGGGTTCCAGAACCCTTCTTATTGATATACTGTCTTTGTGCCTGCAAAAAAGGGAAAAATGCATGTTTTTGACAACCCGATATGTGTACAGCCTCTAACGAGTTACAGACATCAACTCAGAAGTGGTTCCACGTCTGAAAACAAACTTCATAGTATATAGAAACACTGTAGAAAGTTTCATGCTTTAGTCATAAAATGCACAATAGGTTTGGTTAACTGCCGTACTACAACAACACTATGGGGATTAAGCCACGATTTGTACTGCATTCACAAAGCTGCATGGTTCTTGCCCAAAACTGCATGAAATTGGCATATATTTGGCATGTCTGTATAGGGGAGGCTTGTAGCTACACCTGCAGCCCATTTCCATTCACATATATTGAAGTGACAGGTCAAGGGGTCATTCGGAAAATGGTTGATGGCCTTTTTTCCCCTCACGAAATGTTATTTTAACTTGAATCATTACGTATTGACCGCCCTTCTCGACATGGGAGCATGACATGGTTGGTCTCATTGGAAACCTGAGGTTGTCTAGAAAAAAATGGTATGTTTACTTTTGGGCTATCTGGGCTATTGAGCGTGCCACACTGCCACAGTCTCTAAAAGGCGGGCTCGTAGGCGTTCCTGCCAGTAATCCCGCAGCACTTGTATGACTCATAAAACAGTGAAAAAAACACCAAAGGGACCATTTTTGTTCTTGGGATCATCAAAATTATTATTTTAGAGGTCCTAAGGATGAATAAAAACCAGACTAGAAAAAAAAATAAGGGGGGTGCGCGTGGACCCCTCCTAGGGCTTCTACTATACAGTTCATTCAGTACATTATACATTGTGCTCTCACGTACAAGTACAAGTACACAGCATAGGCACTCAGATCATATCACAGTTACTATTGTTCCTCTTTCTTTCTTTCTTTCTTTCTTTCTTTGTAAGAACCTTGTTTATGCACAGCTTTGTGAGTGTGTGTATTAGCACAGAATGTTCTGATTGGCTGAGCACGGAATGTGATGTACCGTATGATGATAAGAGTGCCACTCACTTCACACGAGTGTGATTCTTATTTCTTTGCTGAGCTGCTGCTGTGCTGTGATTGGCTGAGCTGCTGCTGTGATTTTCTCTATTGTAATTTATTGAGGATGGCCAGCTTTGTGTGTTTGTGTGTACCCCATAGCGAAGACTTGATTGGCTGAGCAATGTGTGTACCCCATACATCTATATTAACAAGTCTAAAGTTGTCACGTGCGAAAAAGATGTGCGCATAGCCAATGAAAAGATGTGCCACTAGCCAATGAAAAGATGTGCCCATAAAGCTCTCAGCCCCTCCCTCTTTGGCTGCTGTAATGTGATCTCCCCTATGGATCTCCGCACTCCGCAGAGAAACCTTACCTATAGTCGCCTCACCATTACGCTTATTCCTTCTAAATCTCTGCATTTAAAATATAGGTCGCTCAGCAAATGTCTTAGTTACATTAACATTGTTCTTAGAAACTACTTGGTTTGTACCTAACTACTACGATTAGACAGATCGCGTTTGTTATTTCGCTACTGCCAGTACTTCTGATTGCACGCACACACACACACACACACACACACACACACACACACACACACACTACCCCGTGTCCCACACACACACAACACTGCCGCGCGGATTTAAGCTGTCAAAACTATTTTGTTAAAGTTACATATGCCACAGACACTTGCCTGAACTGTGCAGCTGATATATATACAGCATTGTCATATTTAAAAGGCGCTTTATAGCTTCTCTCAGCTCAAAGTGTGTATGAATAAGGAGATAAATGAACAGCTGACGTCGGTGGGAGAGGACATCAGCTGTGTGTGTGTGTGTGTGTGTGTGTGTGTGTGTGTGTGTGTGTGTGTGTGTGTGTGTGTGTGTGTGTGTGTGTGTGTGTGTGTGTGTGTGTGTGTGTGTGTGTGTGTGTGTGTGTGTGTGTGTGTGTGTGTGTGCGCGTGCGAGAGGGAGGTACCGTAAACAGTCAGCAACACGTTACATTTCTACTTCTACTAAAGAAAGAGGCAGCGATGGAGCCATAAGTCCATATCCATAAATTCGGGGACATAAATTGCGCGAAATACTGTTAAACATGACGGCATCAGCCTGCTGCATCCTCCTAGCTGTTGTGTGTTAAGCTAAATCATCATACAGAACAGTCAACACGGCATTGACCAGGGTTGCCACATTGACTGAGAGGGAAACAAGCAACCAGGTCTATGAAAATGTTAACAGGCCAGATCAAGTCAGAAAATAAATCTAGAATAAGCAACAATATTGCTGACTGTCAAACATCATTGTCCAATGTTGTTTTACAGCAGTGGTTCTCAAACATTTTCATGTCATGGACCACTAATATTCTATATGTATATATATTTAATTATTTATATATATATATATTATATAAATATATATTTACTATATATACACACCGGTATATATACAGTGTACACAAACCGTATATCTAGGTGTGCCCCGAGATTTTTAGGCTATGAGAAGTGTGCCCTGGGACAAAAAAGGTGGAGTTAAGCGGTGCCCAAAAGGTAGATCACGATCTACCAGTAACGTCAGATCAGGGGTTTTGTCGGCCAGCGCCAAAAATGCTCCCCGACAGCATAATCGGAGCAAATACCGGGCAGTGTGTATGAGCCATAACGTGTTGACTACACTACACTACACTAATAAGGACACATACAGTAATAATAACTAATAACCTGGCGCCCCTCAAAAAGTGAGGACAGAAATGTGAGGACGCCAATTGTGATTGGCCGGAATGGAATGGTGATGTATAGAGCGCCCATCACTTCACACAAGTGTGATTTGTTTTCCACTTACAAAACTACCAGGAGTTCCAATTTAACAGTTGGTTATGAAATTCAAAATGCCGGAAGATCTAATGGTCGGAGAGATTATAGGTCACAGTGGCAAAGTTGCTCCCGATGAGGAGACGCATGGACTTAATGAAACTGATTCAACATTCTCCTCTTGTCTTGATCCACACAGTTTTGAGCCACGAGTGCACCATTTTAACTCCCGCTGTTTATTAGTGCCGTATCTGGGCTCTGGCCACTGTTTAGCTTGTTGTGATCTGCTGTGATTGTAGATGCATTGGTATAACCCTCCACTGTTCAGCTTCTTGTTTTAGAGACTGCTCTGCGAGCCACCAGATGAGGCCCCTCGTACCACAAGTTGAGAATCACTGAGCTAGACAGTTTGTCCCGAAGAAGAGGGATGAAGACGGTATATGAATGATGTTCAGTACAAGTGGTAATTACATGCCGCGTTGCTTTCATGACGTTTGAAATATCACTGCATACAATGCTATTATTTATTATCAGGTCGAGGGCATGCCTTCTGGTGGAGATTGGCTATCTCTCTAATGAGAGCAACTTTGTAGTTCAGTGCGCCTGCCGTCCTTTCATGTCACCGCAGTCTGACATGTATACATGACTAGTTGGGTCATTATTACAACCCCCCCTGCAGACCACGTAGTGGTCCGCTGATGTACTAGCAACTCAACTCCTGACAACCTCACATGGGAACATAATTATTATATTAGTGAACTAGAAAAAGTGCCCTTCTGGGCACAGGTCTCCACCAGGTTATCCACAGATCCGTGCAGTTAGAGG
Organism: Protomyctophum parallelum; assembly: GCF_964188405.1. NCBI lineage: Eukaryota > Metazoa > Chordata > Actinopteri > Myctophiformes > Myctophidae > Protomyctophum > Protomyctophum parallelum. The sequence continues at coordinate 38,530,316 of NC_139711.1, read as the reverse complement.
TAAAAACACTTTTTGGCCAGTTATAGCGCCACCTTGAGGCTGAGTTGAAATTGTTCATGTGGCATTTCGTCCTCTGCCTAGTGGGAATGTGGGTGCACAATTTCACGGAAATCACGCGATGTGTTCATGATTTGCAGCATTTTGTTTGAAACTGAGCACTCCTGTGAAATTTGGAAGCCAATCTTAACCAATCAGGATGGAGTCTGAGAAATGTGAAAGACCGGTTTCGTTGAATGGCTCTAGAGAGACTGTGTACCAATTTGCGTGATGTTTGGACAAAATCTGTAGGTGTACTGTGCAAAAACTTGTTTTGCACAAAGCGGCCTCCTGGTGGCGCTATAACAGGCCGTTCTGGAAAGTTTGGGGCAGAGGTTCATCGTTGGCATCCAGGGAGTGTGTGTGCAAAATTTGGCATTGACCGGGTTAACGGTGGCCGAGATTAGCTGGTCACGGACGGACACACACACACACACACACACACACACACACACACGGACGGACGGACGGACGGACGGACGGAGTGCAAAACATACTCTCTCCCCATGCCTTCGGCCTGGTGGAGACAATAACATGGAAGTGATGAACAGAGAGCTCAGACGATAACAAGAGTATAATTTGAACAAACATGTCCTGCGTTTTATCCTCTGAACAGAACTGTCTATTCAGAAGTGTATTTGGGCTAATGCTTCCAGGAAGTAGGAACTCATGACAATGAGCACTATACCAAAAGCCCTTGAGTAGATAATTATGAGAATAAAGATGAGCCACTGTTTCATTGTTGTGCAGTGAAAGTTGAAACGCGGGTTAAAGTAACTTTAAAGGGTCAGGACACCCACCAATAACTACCAAAAACAAAAAAAGAATTGTGTCCTTTTGTGATAGGGAGCAATGATATAGTACAACTAGGCTTCTGGTTTCAGAGCTTTCTGTACCAGCTATTTCTGTGTATTTCCAGATTTCTTGGTAGAAAAGAAATATTTATTTATTTAGGTTCAATGTGGCCAAAGCCATGTTCTAAAACGGTTAGTCCCAATCCTTGTAGAGGGAAGGGGTGCGCTTATTACAAGCCTTGGCTGTGCAGGGCTTTTATTAAGCACCGCCCGTGTAGGACTGCGAGTGACTTGAGTCCTTCGCAAACCATCTGTGCTGGAAGGAAAGTAGCTACACTATAGCAGTTAATAGTAGTAGTAAATATGTCTGAATATTTATGTTAAATATGTCTATATCTTAGATACAGTACAGTTACGTTTTGTTTCTCTCCTTGTGTGGGAAAGTTGTACACAGCCTGGCACTCGTCAGGCACTCGTCTCTGTTAGGAAGGCACTTCCTGGGAGCCGGGAACTATAGTAGACGGAATTGTTCTTGTAGTGAATTATTAAGAACTGTTTTAATTGGGACGTGCCTATGATTTGTGACTGTTTTTTTAGAAAGACAATAAGCTACTATGGTCTCGGTCTCGGAGGCTCTCCACTCGCCCGTCATGCCTCACTACACCTCTCAGCCATTATAAAATTCAAGGTAAACTGTGACTTCTAGTGGCCTATTGCTTTATTGAACCATGGGGTGGAAGTAACCTGGTCATCTATCTATAAGTCCAAATATCTCATTATCAGTCATTTTGATATGCTGCTTCTGTACTCTGTATACTTCTGAACTTGAAATTTGCGATCCCATTCACGCCCCAATCACACTTTCAGCACATAAACAGATAAACGGATAAAGATGATGGACTATTATGTCCTCGTAGCTATACAACCCAGTGTTCAATGCGGCTTCATGTGTCGGGAACTTCGGGAAGTAGACATTGATTCGCAGTGGTGGAAAGTAACTAAGTACTTTTACTTAAGTACAATCTTGAGGTATTTGTACTTTGAGTATTTCTAATTTCCAGTACTTTTACTTCTACTCAACTACATCTCAGTGCCAAAATTTGTACTTTTACTTCACTACAATTATTTGTACATTTTAGTTACTAGTTTCTTTGGAGATTTAAATTTTGATTAGAAAACATACATTAACCACTTCAACACTATACATTTTATGCAATTTTGAAAATAGCCGATCTACAAGCTCACGCATTGTGAGCTTGTAGATCTGCTATTTTCAATAGATTTTGTACACATTTTGAACTTGTGAAATGGCACATTCTGCAAGATGAGTACTTTTACTTTTAGCACTTTAAGTACATTTCAATGCCGATACTTTTGTACTTTTACTCAAGTACATTTTCAATTCTGTACTTTCAACTTGTAACAAAGTAGTTCTAAATTGCAGTATTGGTACTTTTACAATTGAGTACTTTTTCCACCACTGTTGATTCGTCCTCCCTCCCCTCTACACTACAGTGTTATGTTAGAATACTGTATTTTCTTTGCTTGAGAGAATGCATTATTGAAGCCCCCTCCTGTCCCTACTTTGTGTTTACTACACTCAGGGACAACTATACAAATGGAAGTAGACCAAACTCTCATTTTATAACACTATAGTGTGTGCGTGTGCGTGTGCACGTGCGTGCGTGGTGAATTAACTGCAAAGGTGAGTTAACAAAAGAGTGATTCACCATCCAAATGCGAAAATCTATTCAGATGTGCTTTGTTCAAGAGTTTGTTCCAACCCAACCCACACACATTCTAATAATAATATCTGTCATAACATAAACTGCAAAATAACAGAATAATGGTGGGGAAACAAAGTACACATTAATAGACTTCAACCCAGAAAAAAATCTTTTATAATTTCTCAGCCCTATCAGACGTTACATTGTCAAGGGAGAGATCCCAATCAAGGTGTAAGTGTTAATTTAAACACTACGACAAATACAAATAGTGAACATAGCCCATTTCCAAACTCACGTGTCGCATCGCGAAGAGATTGAGAGGAATTTGTCCTGTTTATAGGGTTTATAGGGTTTATAGGGTTCATTGCGTGACGGCAACGCTTGCCGAGGCTTCAAGCGCATCAATGTTCAACCCACACAACAGACATGACACAGACACAGTGCTGACACAGTAAAAGCATTCCACGCCACATTCACACACCAATGACGGAGGAAACCACACACTGCTCATCAGAAGCAGTTAGGAGTTCAGTGTCTTGCTCAAGGACACTTCCACACCAATCTGCTCATCAGGAGCAGTTAGGAGTTCAGTGTCTTGCTCAAGGACACTTCCACACCAATCTGGGAACCCATCAGCAAAGAAAAGGAAAGAACAGAGTTGTCCTGTTTGTTTTGAATTTGTCTCTGGGGGCGCCGTTCAATAGGCTGTGTGGATAACCTTGGCCCTGTGTGGTCTGCCCTCAGCCCTCCTCTTCCGGTGGGGGCGCTTATGTTTTCATTTCCACTAATCCCCAACGTTCACACGTTCTGACACTCACACTCCTACCTCTTCCGCTTCTGTCGACCTGTGTGAATATCTCCTCTCTGGTGTTAGTCTAAATGTAGCCTGACAAACTTGACAGACTTTTTATCCTATTCTTAAAGGATATAATAGGCATTTATCAGGGGGGGGGGGGGGATTAAAGTCTTTTATCACCCTCTGATTACTGCCGATTATATCCTTTAACTAAATAGGTTGTGTTTCACCTGCAGGCTTGTTCTTTCTTTGCATTTGCAGCTGTGCTGTCTCTGGTTCGGTTAAAGGGGCATTCCACTCATTTTCAACATTTTACTATGCCATTAAATATACTTTAGAGCTGTAATAAAAAAGGTCCCCCCCATTCTGTGTGTCATCAAGATGTGATTCACCATGTTAATGATTATTTCCACACAACAGCTCTAAGGTATATTAATGACAGTAAAATGAGTGGAATCCCCCTTTAAGCAGGTGTTCATGTGCGCTGGAAGACATGCAGACCAGAGCCCTCTTCCTATCAACACACATTAAGGATGATTAGACCCAAGAACATGATGAATGGATGTGGAGTTGGGGAGCACACACACACACACACACACACACACACACACACACACACACACACACACACACACACACACACACACACACACACACACACACACACACACACACACACACACAGCTCTCACTTTGTTTTGATGGCTCATATGGTATGCTTATACACAGAATATTAATTCAGTTTCCTTTTAATTTAAACCGATCCGTACTGTACTGTGCACACTAGAATACTTGAGTGCCAAGGACCTACAAGCACCAGTACTGTATATACTGTAGTACACATACTGTAACTGTTGATGTAAATAGGTTTTCAATGTAATGGGTCCCAGGACCCAGGGGTGGTCTTTTTAGATGGGTCCCAGACTCCCAGGGACATTTTATGAGTCCCACTTCAACGACTCATAAAATCAATTCTAAATCTGACAATTGCAAACAACAGTTCAAAGTAGACATACTGTATATGCAAACAAAGTAAATGAAATGGCACCAAAATAAACAAAGTAAAACAAAATAAGAAAAGGAAATACTTTGTGGTACACTCGGTGAGCTAAATATTGTGGCTGGTGCATTCATGCACGGCTCAATCGAAGTCATTTGTCATGTGCAATGAAAAATGTGCAGATCTATAAGCTCGGAAAAAACACTTTTCGGCCATGCAAAGTGATTGTGTCCGTGGATTTTATTTTTTATATTTACCGCAAATGTTTTCTAGTAGGCCTACAGTGCTGAGTAAAGGAGTGCATCCATGGGACGTCCAGACCTTACCACTTATGGGTTCATTATCAATATCCTGCATTTTGGGACGCAAAATGCAGCCAATTAGTCTATTTTATTAAATGTTTTCCCAACCCGCGCTGGTCTAGCACCGATCCCATTTTGTTGTGCAGTCGTCGTGGTGTATTGGCTGCATGCTTGCCCAGAGCCGGATTAACAATGGAACTAGGTGGAGCTTAAGCGCCAGGGCCCGAAGCTTGCAGGGCCTGGTACGAGACTGGTACAGCTGTTGCTTCTTTAGAAAAATATAACTCAACATAGGAACCCCCGCTAGTGTTCTTGGTCTTCGTCTGAGAGTTTCTGTAGCAGTTTTCTGGAGGGGGGGGGGGGGGGGGGGCAGTCGGTTTGGGGGGGTTCCCCACGGCTGCGCGTTGCTTCCACCTCTGACAGAGGGGAAGCGAGTAAGCGACGCCGTCAGAAGCCCCCTTGCTCAGGAAGGCCCCCTCACTCAGACGGACCAAGTTCCGACAATAACATACAGCCTATGTAAAGAGGAATTTAATTGCTATTATAAAAGTTTTCAGTGACGTTGGACCCACAGGTTGCATTGTCGTCAATAATTAATCTGTCTTTAAAACGTTCTAATATTAATATAGCATATTGGCATTGTCAGCACTGTTTGCAGCACTGTTTGCAAACGTTTTTGTTGGCCACAAAGACAATTTAGACAAAACATGCTGCTGCCTGCTAATGGAGCTTGTAGATATAGGCTAATTATTTTTCGGGGAAAATGCAGATAGTTTAGCAGAGACTGAAGTTGGAAAGGCTGTGCCCAGTGCGGCAGTGCTGTGTGTCAGCGGGCAGCGCAGGCAGTAGTGGATATGCACTAAACACATGGATGTTAATTAATTAATTAATTAATTAATTAATTAATTGGCTGAATCAGTAGGGGCCTTTTGATTTGGTGAAGCGCCAGGGCCTTGAGAGGGGTTAATCCGTCACTGTGCTTGCCTCTCGCCGCAATGACCATTCTGCTGTTGCTCTCTCAACTCGATCAAGGTGTACACACTCAATCCCATTCACCCCCAGGCCCAATCACACTTTTAGCACATACACAAATGCAGACGGGAGGACCAATGATACAACCATATAGACATGGAAAGGTAACTCTCTCTCTCTTTGGCATGCACATTCAAACACGTGTGCAGTCATGTGCATACTAGTACACACACACACACACACCACTGGAATTTTCAGAGGTGTTTGTTGCAGCCTTTGTTGCGGCGGTTGGGAGTTTGTTCCAGGCACTGATGGCGGTTGGGAGTTTTGTTCCAGGCACTGCTTCAGACCCGCCAGACCTGTTCACCCCCCCGCCCCACTTCACCCACAGGCTCCTCACATGCTGTTCTAGGTCAAACATACTAATCTGGTCCCCCCAGAACAAGGTGATGAGGATTTATTTCTGTCAATAGGAGGCCGCTGAAGTGAGACATTCACCCCCTGCTGCCGAGAACATCACGTTCACGTGGGTTCAGGTCGCCGGGGAGAGACACGGCAAACCCACTTTTTTGTCAAATGCTCTGAAAGAAGGCTCTGTGCCGAAACACGTCAACATCTTGCTATTGCAGACAGATGCTAGAGGTTAAGTAAAATGTGAGCTTTTTTGTTTTTTGAGTGGTGCTGCTAACCACTCCTATTGACAGCAATGTGTGTCCCTATGTGAACGTGTCTGTCCAAGCACGGAAATGGCGCTTGTTGACCAAGTGTCAATGTTGCGCAGCCACACACACACACACACACACACAGGCCAGGGAGTACAGTACAGTACAGTACAGTACAGTACAGTACAGTACAGTACAGTACAGTACAGTACAGTACAGTACAGTACAGTACAGTACAGTACAGTACAGTACAGTACAGTACAGTACAGTACAGCCTATAGTACTGTACACCACTCAGTTCAGACCGGTCTGAATTTTTTCCTTCACTTGGAAATTTGAGATGTAGTACCATTATCATATTTGTTTGGAACATGCTCACTGAATTTAGCACTCCACTGAGAATCCCATTGTTGAAGCACAATATCTTTTTCTAACCCACTTTGATCTTGTTTCGTTGGATTGTTTTGTCATGGATTGTTTTGTCATGGATTGTGAGAGTCCAAGCACGGAAATAGCGCTTGTTGAAAATGTGTTTTTGTGCCAAATAAAAGAGGATTGGACAGGGGAGAGCAAAGAGTGGAAAAACGAAATAATCATGAACATAACAGCAGGCATATATATATATATTTATGCGTGTTTATCTGTAGGTTGTCCTCAGATGAGCCCTCCATTGTCTATCCAGTCATCCCGGTTCTCCATACATCTGGCCAGTTCGTTGGTACTTTGCACTCCTGCGTCGTTCTTGAGTACATCCACGTATGTTGGTGTGGGACGTCCTATGTGATCAATGCCCGTGTGGTGGTTCCCACAGCACCAATTTGCTGCAATATTTCCTATACAGTATACACAATATATTTGAACGTCCTGCACAGAATGATATGTCTGCTAGTTAAATGATTGTATTTATTTTTACTTTGTATTGTTGTTGAGAGGAGAGCTGTGCTTTATGGGTCAGTACCACACTCTGTCAAGGCAGACAGTGACTGAACCCAGATGCAGAACACAGTCTAAGGAGACGTAGATAAAGTAAACTAAAGTGACTTTATTCCCACAGAACTTAGGTACAGGCAGGCAGAGAGCAGAGTAAACTTAGAATAGATATTTCACCAAACAAGGAGAATACACAGGGGTCCAAGGCAACACCGGTACACGGAAGATAGGCTTGTAGAATGCCGCTTTCCTCTGTAGTCTGTTGAGGTTGGAGCTGTGTGGGAAGCTGTCAGGCTGACCGTGGAAGAGATCAGGTGTTACTGACGGTCGAGAAAGAATCTGGTAATAAAACTAAAACCGAAGAGCTGACCTAGCAGTACTAGATGCACCATCATGTGCACTAGCTGGAAATGTCACGGAGCACTGCGTGCTGTCACAGCCAGGTTTAAGTACCGTACTAGAAACTAGTAATGTCTCAGAGCACTGCGTGCTGTCACAGCCAGGTTTAAGTACCGTACTAGAAACTAGTAATGTCTCAGAGCACTGCGTGCTGTCACAGCCAGGTTTAAGTACCGTACTAGAAACTAGTAATGTCTCAGAGCACTGCGTGCTGTCACAGCCAGGTTTAAGTACCGTACTAGAAACTAGTAATGTCTCAGAGCACTGCGTGCTGTCACAGCCAGGTTTAAGTACTAGAAACTAGTAATGTCTCAGAGCACTGCGTGCTGTCACAGCCAGGTTTAAGTACTAGAAACTAGTAATGTCTCAGAGCACTGCGTGCTGTCACAGCCAGGTTTAAGTACTGTACTAGAAACTAGTAATGTCTCAGAGCACTGCGTGCTGTCACAGCCAGGTTTAAGTACTAGAAACTAGTAATGTCACTGAGCACTGGTCAGTTATTGCAGGATGGAGAACAGCCAGGTGATTTCCAGGACACACTTCCCGGCGTGTGTGTCTCGAGAGGAGGCAAGCTTTTGTGGAAGCATAGCGAAAGCTTGCCAAGCTTCCACGTGCGTCACGGACGAGGACGTTCTGTGTGTGTGTGTGTGTGTGTGTGTGTGTGTGTGTGTGTGTGTGTGTGTGTGTGTGTGTGAAATTTATTTCTGCCCAACAGTCACAGTTACTCCAGACCCCATGACTGCTGACTGCTGTTAATAGTATATGGTTGCCAATTCCCACCAGAGTGGAAGACCGACTGCTCCAGATCGTATAGTGTTACAGTTCTGTAGTTTGCATAACACTTCAGATTAGGAATTAGGTCTAACGCATGGTCATTGCATATGTGGTATCCTCCAGGGATGAGAGTAAGATCTCCCGCCACTATGCGCACCTGCACATTCTTAAGATAAGATTTAGTGTCATTGGTCCTGATTCTTCAAAAACGAAATGCGCCAGAGTGTAACGGTGGCGGAAACAGATTTTATCAGTATTACAGTAAACAGTATTTATCCGTCCGATCAAGCTACGTTGAGATGACGTGTTATTCAGAGAGTGGTGTGTACCACAGGTACGCAGGCGTTTCGCAGGTGTATGTCATACTGAATGCAGCGGGTGCAAAGTGATCGGAAAAGTACCCGACAACCTCATCTGCATAGATCCACGCCCCATATCGCACCATAAAAGGCTTCAAGCATGACTCAGCAGACAGCAGTTTGAGATCCGTCTGTCAAAAAAAGAAAAAATGCTTTGCAGCCGCAAACTATAATAGCGGCTTCACAAATTAGCCTACAATAAAAATGATTGCTGGAAAGAAATCACAGCCGCGGTCACTGCTATGAATATAGCCCGCACTCTATTCATTTAATAATTCTACACATGTAGGAGCATGAGGACAGTTTATGTTATGTCGTTTTTGCACCATTGTATATTACCACTGTAGGCTACTATATATGTACAAACTGACATCAATCCATCAAAGGACACCAAAGGAAATTAAAAGATTTCCAAGCTTACAACGGTGCGTGCTCCGCTGAAGCAATATAATTATAATTTATTTAATTAAGTTCGGGACCAAGGCGAGTGCTCACTCACACCTTTGCAGAGGTAAAACATATCCGATATTTAAAATATCGGATATATGTCAAATTGTCAATGCAAAAGTCGTCTTTTGAGAGAGAGCTAGAGAGAGAGAGAGAGAGAGAGAGAGAGAGAGAGGGAGGGGGGCATGGGCCCTCGACACTGTTTGCGCGATAAAGAACAGTAGCCTATACATTCATAAGTGAATAATTATAGGCCTACCTCGTAGGCCTGGGATCCTCTTGTCTGAAGAAATTATAATCCAGTGAGTTTATCCAGTGAGTTAAACTATTCTGTGTGTGGCATCCATGCATGTGATCAATATCAATATACATTATTATAAATTATGTCTGTCTGTCCGTCATGTTTGTGAACAAGCGCGAGTGGAGGTGAGCTGGATTAAAACTATGATATGACTGGTCGACTTTCAAACACGCTGATGCCATTCATTAGGCTAATGTGGTCTTCTATTTTTTATATAGGGCTAATTAGCCCTATTAATTTTCCAATGTGAATCGGATCGGCAGGCATTACTACACTAAACAATGTTGGATTCGTACAGTGCAGAATGCAGATAAGCCTATGTTCTTATTATAATTGTGAGTTTGTTTTTTAACATGCAGCACGAGTCCGCGAGAGCCGATCTACAAGCTCACAACCGTTGCACTTCGAGTAGAAGGCTGCCGAGTGAGCAGCCCCAATCGCGCATGATAGAAATATCCTAATGCATGCATTTAGGCATACAAGTGCACTCGGCTTTATTATATATATATATATAGGTTATCATTTTTTATGTACTGATCGACCAATATGTTGGGGACACATGCCTACATTTTTATCTGAGATTTGGGAACAATTTATTGATTCAGCATGAAGACTAAAGCCTTCTGAATAAATCTATACGCAAGTGTATACTTGCTTAGATTTCTCCGCCACCTAAAGAGGTCCCGTAGGATTTGGTGGAGTTTCCGACAAACCTACGTGAGCGTCAAGTTCACGGCCATTTCCATGAATTCCAAATTAATGTGGGAAATCCACGTAAATGCCTTTCCGCTAGCATCACGTCATTATATCAGCGTAAACACGTTGAAGAATCAGGACCATAGTGTTCAGAATGCAATGAATTTTGTTTAGTGTACCCACTTCAAATAGCATCATTACAAATACAACTGCAGCATTATGCAATAACCTGTTAGGTCCGTCATAAGTCATGTCACAAGTCATAAAAGTATGAGAAAAAGAGAAAAAGAGAAGGATCCGGGCACACAAGGTTAAAAAAATGAGGAACGCCTTTATTAAATTAAAAGGCAACTGCCAACATGTTTCGACCTAACAGGTCTTCATCAGGGCAAGAAAGGACAGCTGCTAGAGGTCATTTCTTGCCCTGATGAAGACCTGTTAGGTAGAAACATGTTGACAGTTGCCTTTTAATTTAATAAAGGCGTTCCTCATTTTCTAACCTTGTGTGCCCGGATCCTTCTCTTTTTATCATGTTTTGATCCCGGTTTTTGATCCGTGTGAGCACCTTTTTATCATCATCACATCCTGCTACCTCCATTGAGCACCTGGTTAGTTCCTCTTTTTTGAAATAATGTATTTTATTTTTTATGATTAAAAATTGTATTGCTTTCTCAGTTTAGTCACAAGGGAATAACTGAGAATGTACATAAAATAATCATACAAACATTTAAGACAACAAATGAAACAAAACTAGACTAAAATAATAAATACATTACACTACGAAACCTTTACAGAAAAGATAATACAATACAGACAATACAATACCATACAATAAAAAAACTAAAAAAAAACTAAACTAATACAAAAGATTAAGTCAATGCCATTGAACTAATTTACACTGTATGTCTGTATCCAATATATTTATTTTTAAATGTAGGAAACTATTTACTCCCGTGACCCATAAAAATTGATCCGCGACCCAAGCATGTTTGGGAAACGGTGATATATCACATTCTGCACAAGGCACATCCCACTTCTAAAGTGAGTGATTCATGATCTTTTTGAGTACTGCCATGTGATAAGCAAGCCAGGGAAGTGAGTTTATGTTATAAATAGTCTGTCTGGGTGTAATTTTGTCCTACTGTCCTTGCCTGAACTGTCAATTATGTCTTATCATGAACAAAGTGATATGGTTTCATTTCCAACCCTTTGCATGTGGTGTTCAGTTCACTAGCACAGTGCCTGCCAACAGCACATGCTTCGAGATACAGTTTCAGATAACCAGGAACACACAGTGGGGGGCATGAACACACATGAACAGGGAATACCCAAAACAAAGCAGGAAGACGCACGCGACGACCGTACACACATGCATGCACACACACACCAGAAAGCTCTCTGCAAAGCACGTGGGCTATGTTCACACTGGCAGCCCACGTTCCAGATTTAAAAAAAGGAAACCACATTCCTAGGTGGTTTGAAATACGATTCAAATCACATACAAGATGTGTCTCAGTCTGAACACTCCGATTCTGAATCAATTTATACTTTGTCACATGAGTAACCTATGTTGTCAGCAAAATTAGGCAAGCTACAACGCATTGTGAGAGTGTAGATGAGCTATTTTTGCTGATATTTAAATATACAAATTTGATCTGACAGTCAGTCCTCCTTTATTGTCTCCACCAGGCCGAAGGCATGGGGAGAGAGTATGTTTTGCACTCCGTGTGTGTGGTGTGTGTGTTTGTCCGTCTGTTACCAGCTAATCTCCGACACCGTTAACCCGGTCGTTGCCAAATCTTGCACGCACACTCCCTGGATGGCAACGATGAACCTCTGCCCCAAACTTTCCAGAACGGCCTGTTATAACGCCACCAGGAGGCCGAGATTTTAAAAACTATTATTTTTATAATACTCCTCCAGATTCTGTCCAAAAATCCTGCAAATCATTACACACTATTTCTATAGTCATGTGTTCAAGACAGATCTGTCCGATGTTTCATATTCCATCCTAATTGGCTAACATTGGCTTTCAAAGTTTGCAGGATTTGGCCCGTTTTGAACAAAAAGCCTCAAATCATGAACGCAGCGTGCAATTTACGTGAAATCTTTCACAGACTTTCCAACTAGGCTGAGGAATATATCCCACCCTTTTCACCTTGGCCTGTTATAGCGCCACCAACAGGTGGATTTTTGCAAAACACATTTTTGGAACAAAATGCCTCAAATCATCCAATCATCCAAGGCGTAAGAAGAAATTGCACCCTTTTCACATTGGCCTATTATAGCGCCACCAGGAGGCCACAACCTGACCTGCCCTGGTGGAGACCCCCTGAGGGGCACTTTATCTAGTATTGTATATTTTGTATACTTTATATTGTATTGAGAAACACACTGGATTGCATGCAGTCTGAAACACTTTGACTTCAGCGTCTTCAGTCCTTCTGGCTTTAACCAGCTCCACCTCTTGAAAAGGATCCAAATGAAGTGATTCATTTACACCCAAAATGTCGTCTTGCATGGTATAACACAAGAACCCGAGCTTGTGTCCAAATGCTTCTGCATGTGCAAAAACTCGTACGCACACAAACTTGCAGTGTTTCTTTGAAAGGGCAAAGGCAAGTTGACATTGTGCAAAGATTTTGTGAGCTAGTGTTAGGCAAGGCAGGTTTATTTGTATAGGACATTTCAATTCAATAACCAGTAAGACGCCTGAGGGCGAGAAGCGACCTCGCCCGCGTGCACGCATCCGCCTTATTGACGGCAGACTGCTGGGCGAGCACTGGCGTTTTTGCATGGGGGGTCAGATCAACATTCTGTACTGGCCAATTAAGGTGCATGTCTTAAGTGTACAGGGTTTGATGAGGTCAGATCAACATATGGAATGTCAGAACAGGTCAGCTCCATAAAGTTAAGGGTCGTAGCGGGGACATTCTCTTGAGTGTACAGGGTTTGATGAGGGCCCAGGTCCTTAATTTTCAAGCCTGTTGAGAACTCTAGTTTTCGGTGGCTGCCGGGCGCTGCTGCACTAATACATTTGGGGCAGGCCTGTCTAGAGTTTGAACGGACAGGTGGGCTGTTGAGAACTGTTTTCGCCTGCTGCCGGGCATGGCTGCACTAATAACTTTGGGGCAAGCCCGTCTAGAGTTGGAATGGACAGGTATAAGTCAAAGAGGAATGATGGATGGGGAAGGATCAACATATTATGGAATGTCAGAACAGGTTCTAACATATACAGTATATTGGAGATCTAAGGGTTTGAGGTCAGATGTAGAGTTATTGCATGGCCAATATTGATGACATCTTGGATCTCCATTATATGGGCTTAACTGCGACAGCAGGTCGCATTTACACAAAACATTAAGAATTTTAACAATTAGACACAAACAAAAACAGAAAGATAAGAGAATAAAATTACAGTGCAGAAGAAAAGCTAAAACAAACAAACAATTTATCGGCTAAAAGGCAACAGCAATGTTTGAATGCTGCTTCTCAACCTTAAGTTACTCTGTGTTCTGAAAGAAGTACCTGTCCCAGATGACCTGAGATGTCTGGATGATTCATGACGTGGCACAAGATCAGACATGCCATTTGGCCCTAAACCATTCAAAGCTTTATAAACCAAGGTACAGTAGGGCTTATACAGGTAGATGTATAGATCATTTTTTTTATCTAAGTATTTATTTACGTTAGTCTAGTATGACATAAAAGGACGCCATGAGTTTTTTCATGTTGAAATGCATGATCTTCATCTCTTCCTGCTCCTATACCGTACAGTGGAGTTGCTGCTTTGTGGATAGCACTAAACTGAAACACTGGCAGCATTGTATATTGTCACTGGAGGGTTACGAAGAGTAGCTTCCCCCCCCCCCCCCCCCCCAATGTACACACACAAGGCGCCGGCAGTGGAAGAGCTTTTTCTCACCAGTGCCAAAGTGATTTCCTCCCAAAACTAGATCAGACATTGCATTTTACCAGCTGGTTGGCAGCTCATAGTCACCCACATTTGTCTGACTTCCAGGGTAAATATTAAGTGCCTCTTCCTCTATTCCCAACCTCTGCCCACATCATTTCTCTCATTCCCTTTCTCTCTCTGTCCACCTCCATATCTCACATTGGCACTGACCATTCGACTGGACACACTATCTATGAATTGCGCAGCAAGGGCCTATGCGTTTCCAAGAGGCTTGTTGTTAAGAACAAGTTGTTCTAAGAACAAGTTGTTCTTAACAACAAGCCTCTTGGAAACGCACAGATGGATGGTTGTTCTGAACAACCATCCATCTGTGTATTCTTCTGGTGCTTTGAATCGGCTGGCTTATTACAGTATATCCCCCTTTCTATCTACCGTATGTGTACGTTTGATACCCATTTTTTAGGCAAGAGCTATCACTCTATGACAGGGTCGGTCTGTCTGTCTGACTGACTAATCTCGCAAATCAAAGGAATGATACACTTAAAATGTCTTGTGCCTGTAGACCACAGAATATCTCTATTGATTTATTTTTGATTGATTGATTTTATTTAGTTTTATATTTGAAATATTTAACTTTAATTTGATAAACAAAGCCAATATGGGTCTGTGATTGCGCTGAATCCTCGCCCAAATTTGGAGTCTTTGTTATAGGCATGTCATAAACGACTGACCTTAACGGAAGACTGACTGAACGTCACAGGCTGGTCACACAAAGTCTGAAATCTGCAGATAACACACTATTCCATGTCTTAAAATAGCATCGCAACTCAGGAACCAAGCAATGATCCAGAGCAAGTCAATAAGAATTGTCCAGCACTGCAAAGGGCAAAGTAATGTAATTTGTTTCCGCTTCTGCGTTGTGAGCTTTTCTAATTATTCGTTATTACCCTGAATGACTATTCCATCCTAATGGAGGTGAGCTTTGGCGTCACCTGGTCAAAGATGTGTCGCCAGAGTCGTTACAACAGCAACAGCATCCATCGCATGGCTGTTTGCAACGCTGATGTTAATTATGTTCACAATTATGTTATTGACATATATGGGCTAGACCAGTGGTTCCCAAACTGTGGTGCGTGCACCCCTTGTGGTGCGCGGGCGCCTTCTAGGGGGTGCGTGACATGAAAAGGCTAATGGTGGTGCTATGGTTTTATTTAAAATATATTAACATATGCCAATATATATGGCAAGTATATGCAGAATATATCCTATGCTGCATATATATGCCATATTCAGGTTCATATATGTGCATATATGTCGATAAATAGGAAATGTATGTCTCTAAATAGCTTATGCAATTTATATTTCCATGTGGGGAAACTGCATTTCAAAGGTCTGTCTTACATCAATATTGGCGTAAGAACAGCAGATCCTTCATCAGTAGAGTGAACAAGTGTTTAGTGAATCTCCACGCTGCGACATTTACGGTGAAAGCAGTGAAAGGTTAATGATTTGAGAAACAAATGGTGCGATGGGCGCGTGGCAGAGAGAGGAGAGAGAGGTCGTTGGCCACGCCGTTTCCCACTGACCCGTTGATTCAGTTCCATTTTCTAATTCACAAACGGAGAGCAGGATGATGAAGATGGTGATGAAGACTGATGTGGACGCCTGGACAGTAATGAAATGCAGCTCTCTCTCTCAAAGGGAGGCTTGGCCTGTAATGTGTCAAGGATGTGTAATTATCGACAGAACACAATCAGTCTTCAGATATGTCCTTTCTCGACAGTGAAGGTGCCGAAACTAAAGACAAGAGACCAATTGTGTTTGTCTCCATTCCCTAAATTCAGTTTTCCTCCCATCGCCCGTATATCTGTCTGTCATTACTTGTGTTTTAGCCTTCAGTACAATGACACTGTACAATGACTATACCACACCACCAAATACACAAGTTTAACAGATTTTATTAACGAAAAGAAACGGAAGATAAATCAAGAGCATGAACATAAGCATCATTGAAGATGAACCAACGACGGGCCATCAACGACGAATTTAAGCCGATGTGGGGAGGCTTCGGGGATCCTGAACTTCAGCTGTGAGCTCCATTTACAGTAGTGTAATCTGAATTCACTACTGGTGGATCACTGATCATCAACATAAACACAAACTCAGATTAATACAGTATCTGGAATATCATTATTTTATCACAGCGCGACAACTATTTTATCTATACTTTCTACAATGCTTTGTGGTTGGTCACTATCTACCAACTATGTCCTGTTGGCAGACAAAGTATGCAGTTTCACTGGCTCTATTCCATAGTTCACACTCAAAGAGGCCGGGGGCTGACATTATTCTCTAAAAGAAAAAAAGGAAAGTGAGTCACAAGTACAGCACAAGACATTCTGCACCTGGCTGAATGGTAATTTATTGGTTTGTTTTGTTAAATAGCTCTATGGAATGTTCCCATACTATGGAATGTTCCCATACTATAGCATGTTTATTCAGTAACATTGTTTCTCCAGGTAAACAGAAAATATAGGCTAACAATTTCATCCAATCAGGAGAGAGAACCCATACAGGAAGGATACAGGATAAGCAAGTGAAATTGGAAGTTATACAAAACAAAACCAACGAGCAGACAGAAGAGAATAATTAGAATTGGATCACAATAAAATTGAAGCTGATAGATAAGCGTTATCTCTGTTGATTGTATGGAATTGGTGAGCAACCTGCAAACGTATTGTCTCACTGTTTATTAATGAGCTTATAAGAGACAGGGAGAACTCTGTAAATGAACAAACACTGCCGCAGTGTTTCAACTTTTTTGTATTGTAATTTTTTTATTTTTTTATTTCAACAGGGCAATTTTTTTATTTTTTGAACCATGTGGAGAAACTAGTTTTCTTCAGGAACATGTATGTTGATATCAGGCAGAGTGAGTGAAAGGAAGATGATCCGTTTCCTGACTGACGGGAAACGCTGTCCCAGCAGACTGGGACAGCGTTTCCAAGAACCATGGCCAAAAGGAAATAAAGGTTGTAGAATAGCTGATAACAAAATGATGGGGTTTGAACATATCAGATGGTGTTTCAATACAACACAGTCGGGGGTAGGAAGACCTGCTCATACAGTATGTTGCTTCCTTATCGGTACAATGAACATGCTGTCACACACGCACGCACACACACGCACACGCACACACACACTCTTTACTAAGACCCAGCAACATACAGTTTTGTGTGATTTGTGACATTGTGATAGGTTGTCAGCAGTGTCCGTGGTTACCATAGGGTCGCAGTGGCAGGCCTCACTGACACCGCGTCACTTCCCAATGGTTGTTATAGAAGACTCGGATCAGGTGTTTCGCTCAAGATTAGTAGCTAATCTGGACAGCAAACCTCAGTGAGCAAACGCACATTTGTAGCGTACACATGATTACTGTAGATGTACTCACGTTTATGTCGGTTTGCACAAGCTCTTATGATGTGTTTGTGTTCGCGCATGAAGGTACGCACCACACACACACACACACACACACACACACACACACACACACACACACACACACACACACACACACACACACACACACACACACACACACACACACACACACACACACACACACACACACACACACACACACACACACACACGGGTTCGTGCAAATCCTTAAAATGTCTTGAATTTAATTTGTGAAATTCTAGGCCTAAAGAATGTCTTAAAAATATCTGGAATTGTAGGAGTTATCGGGCATTTAATACATTTGATCTGGAGCAGAATGAATGAGCGTGATGTTAATCTTGGCTTGGTTAATCTAACATTCACCAAATTCATTCACTGAAGTAATTCATTCACTCGAGTAAAGAAATATAACAAAATGCAGTTAAAGTATAATGGTATCGATAAGGATCCGGGTGCACTTTAATTCCATTTGGACATAATGTCTCGTTCTGCATTATCTCACCTTTATGCACTTCTCTATTTCTTAACTGTGTTGATGAGCCTGCACAATTTAGAGGTTCACTCACCTTACTTTTTGTCACGGTACCGAGAACTGGCGGACCCAAATGCAGACACAGACAAAAGTTCGACAGTTCAAGGGTGTTTATTGAAAAACAAACTGGCAGGCAGGCAGAGCAGAGCAAACAGGCTGGTCAGAGCAAGGGCTGGCAGGCAGGCAGGCAGGCAGGTGTGGTCTGAGGAGGAGGAGAGGAGAGCGGTGAGAACAGGCAAAATGCAAAAACTAGAAAACACAAGAAAACTGAAGTTCACTGCAGGAACAAACACTGGCATGATACTGGCTAGAAAGTCTACTACCACTGTGGTTGATTTAACAATCTGGCGCTGGTGATGTGGGAAGGCCGGGTCTTTATAGGCTGCAGGAGTTGATGAGCTGATGGCAGGCAGGAGCGTAGATTGGAGACTGGAAACAGGTGAGCCAAGTGATAAATGGAGCCAAGCCAACGCCCACACACACGCCCACACATAACACAGACACTGACAAGACAGAGACAGACAAGAAAACCACAGCCCTGCCTGGGACTGTGACACTTTTAATTTGATTTGACAATAAAGATTGAAGGATTCTGATAAGCAGTATAGGTAAGGGTATCGATAGTTAAAATCAACAATCCTCATCGCTGTGATAATTCAAATGAACAATCCCCATTGCTGTAGTGTAGTTCATCTATGTTAAAAGTCATTACACTTGTAATAAAAAAATGTGTAGATGCGCACACACACGCACACACACACGCACGCGCACACACACACACACACACACACACACACACACACACACACACACACACACACACACACACACACACACACACACACACACACACACACACACACATAGGAATTATTTTGTTTCCACTACTCAACAAGTGTGAAACAGCCTTTTCATAATGACCCAAACATAACCGTGTGCACGTACAGTACAGTATAACGCAGCACGTTGTACATGTGCCACACTCCTCATGCTCCTCCCCAAGCAAGACCTGCTGTATGTTTTACAGCACTGGTTCCCAAACACTGGCTCCAGACCCATGTGTGGATCACAGACACATCTTTATGGGTCCCTTTATTTTAGTTTCCTACAGACAGTGTTAGTGTTCACAGACAGTGTTCTGTGCTATATTAAAAATTGCACAGACAATGTCACAGTGGACAAACGCTTCCGGGTCTACCCCAACCAGAAGCCCTGGATGACCCGGGAGGTCCAGTGGCTGCTGAAGGAGAGGAACACCGCCTTCAGGTCTGAGGGTAGGGCTAACTACAGCGCAGCCCGAACGAACCTGAGGAGAGGCATCAGAGAGGCCAAGGCTGACTACAGGAGGAAGATCGAGGACCATCTGGACAGCAACAACAGCAGGCAGGTGTGGCAGGGAGTCCAGCAGCTTACCAACTACAGGACTACCGTCGGAGCTGTCGAGGGTGACGTCTCGTTGGCAGAGGAGCTAAACACCTTCTTTGCCCGCCCGCTTCGAGGCAGAGCCACCGGAGGCAGCAACGTCACACCCCACGGTCCACAGCAGCTTCACCTTCACAGTGGAGGAGCACGAGGTGAGGCGCACGCTGCGGACCATCAACCCGAGGAAGGCTGCGGGTCCTGACGGCGTCACTGGACGTGTACTGAAGGACTGCGCGGACCAGCTGGCTGGGGTCTTCACCAGGATCTTCAACCAGTCCCTCGCCCAGTCCACTGTCCCACTCTGTCTGAATTCCTCCACCATAGTCCCCCTGCCCAAGAAGCGCAACATCTCCAGTTTAAATGACTACCGGCCAGTCGCACTCACACCAGTGGTGATGAAGTGCTTTGAGAAGCTGGTCCGGGGTCACATCACATCACTCCTGCCCGTGGCTTTGACCCCCACCAGTTCGCTTACAGGGCCAATAGATCCACAGAGGACGCCGTGGCCACAGCCCTCCATGCTGCACTGTCCCACCTGGAGCAGCAGGGGAGCTACGCGCGGATGCTCTTTGTGGACTTTAGCTCTGCTTTTAACACCATCCTCCCCCACAGACTGGTGGATGTACTGGGGGAACTGGGTTTTCCACACAACACCTGCATGTGGATTAAAAGCTTCCTGTCTGGTCGCAGTCAGAGGGTGAGAGTGGGACAGCACATGTCTACGTCCCTCAGCCTCAGTACCGGCTCCCCATAGGGCTGTGTGCTGAGTCCGCTGCTCTACACCCTCTACACACACCAATGCACCCCCGCCCACCGCAGCAACACCATGAAGTGAAGTTCGCGGATGACACCACAGTAGTAGGGCTCATCTCCAAGGGAGATGAGTCAGCCTACAGGGATGAGGTGGTGCAGCTGACGGACTGGTGCAGAGAGAACAACCTGCTCTTGAACACATCCAAGACCCAGGAGCTGGTCATAGACTACAGGAGGAAGAAAACAGTCATTCCACCCCTGTTCATTAATGGGGACTATGTGGAGAGGGTGTCCTCCTGCCGTTTTCTGGGAGTCCACATGGAGGAGGGCTTGACCTGAAGCACGAACACCTCTGAGCTGCTGAAGAAGGCCCAGCAGAGACTCTACTTCCTGAGGGTGCTCAGGGGGAACAACATCACACAGAGACTGCTGGTGTCCTTCTATCGGTGCTCCATAGAGAGCATACTAACGTACTGCATATGTGTGTGGTACACCAGCTGTACAGTGGCGCAGAGGAAAAAGCTCCAGGGGGTCATAAATACGGCACAGAAGATCGTTGACTGCCCTCTCCCCACACTGGAAGAACTACAGAGAGACCGATGAACATTATAAAAGACACTTCCCACCCCGCTCACTCACTGTTTGAACTGTTGCCATCAGGCAGACGGTACAGAGTGATCAAGTCCAAGACCAACAGATTCAGTAACAGCTTCTATCCCACAGCGGTAGTTGCACTCAATGCTGCTAAAAAATGATCTGTTGCTGCGACACTTTTTAGTTTCTCTGCTATCTTAAGGGTTTGTTGTGCGATAACAGCTGAAATTACATGTTTGTGCATTAGTGCTGCTGAGGTTGTGCAATAACAAGAAGTCATGTGTGTTTTTGTTTTAGCTTGTACAGCATGTTGTTTTGTGATATGATGCACTGATTGGTTGGCACTTTTAATTTCGTTGTACACGTTGCAATGACAAATAAAGATCTATCTATCTATCTATTTTGTTTTTAATTTCATTTTATTGAAAACAAATTCAATGCTTCTTTTATTTCTCAGGGTGCACACGCGCACTGCAAAGGTCCGACATGCGGAAATCACCCGTCGCTCCCGACATGCGTTGCGCCGTGCTTGCGGTTAGGGTTTTGGGTATAGGGTGTCGTCCTAATGACAGTTGGACCAATAGTATGTCGGCACTAAAGCCTGTAGCCTTTTTTTCAGTCTTTTCACAAATAATTTTTTTTTTAAATCAAAGACATTCCATAAATTGGAAAATAAAGCAACGCGTTGTGAACTTGTGAACTAGATTTGCTATTCTCAACAATTTGGGTCCCGTCAGTGCAAGTGTCTAATGTCTATTTTGGGTCTTGTGCAGAAAGGATTGGGAACCAACTACTGTTTTACATTATAGGTAGACTGAACATGAGCCTCGAGTGTTCATCCAACTCGATGAACTATCAGGATTTATTTTACAGTGTCCGGACAGAGTTGTGCATAATATGTGTCCTCGCCTCTCACCATCTGTCACTACAAAACCTAATGACCCACATATTATGCACTTGAAGCAAATATAGATGTAACCTATACCCTGTAGGCATACAGTATAAAGGTAGACGCCTCTTCCGGCTCTGGGGTGTCTGTATCTCGAGGGAAGGCAACATGGAGGCAAAGCAAAGCTTGCCAAGCGTCCTGGTACATAAGAGAAGGGGAGGTTCGGTAGGCCTATCATAGGCGTCACTCCCTCTTTCCCAGCGGCACTTGCTTTGGCAATGTAAACGGAAGTCCCGGAAAAGACGTGCTGTGATTGGCCAGTAGTCACTTGAGTGGCAGCGACGCAGCATGCCTTGACTTCCTCCGCTGGAGAAGGGTCACTCCAAAGAACTGCATGGACCAAGAGGCATCTATCTATATGTTCAGGGTTTCCTGCACAATGTTGTTGGCATGGCGCTGCGCCATGCTTGAAATAAATTGCGCCATGCCAAGCTTCCAAAAAAAAAAAGGGAAAAAAAGGGGGGGATAGTGAGGGGGATAGTGAATCATAGTGTGCGTGATATGAAATGTCCTGTACCTCCCCAGTGCCTCCCCCAGTGCCACCCCAGTGTCTGCCCAGTGTCTGCCCAGTTTCCGCCAAGTGCCTCCCCAGTGTCTGCCCAGTGGCTCCCCAGTGTCCCCCTGAGTGCCTCCCCACTGCCTCCCCAATGTCTCCCCAGTGGCTGCAGTTTCTCCCCAGTGCCTCCCCAGTGTCTGCCCAGTGCCTCCCCAGTCTCCCCAGTGCCTCCCCAGTCTCCCCAGTGCCTCCCCAGTGTCTCCCCAGTGCCTCCCCAGTGTCTTCCCAATGCCTCCCCAGTGCCTCCCCAGTGTCTGCCCAGTGCCTCCCCAGTCTCCCCAGTGCCTCCCCAGTGCCACCCCAGTGCCTCCCCAGTGTCTTCCCAATGCCTCCCCAGTGCTTCCCCATGTCACCCCAGTGTCTCCCCAGTGCCTCCCCAGTGCCCCCCCAGTGCCTCCCCAGTGTCTCCCCAGTGCCTCCCCAGTGTCTTCCCAATGCCTCCCCAGTGCCCCCCCAGTGTCCCCCCAGTGCCTCCCTATGTCTCCCCAGTGCCTCCCCAGTGTCTCCCCAGTGCCTCCCCAGTGCCACCCCAGTGTCTCCCCAGTGCCACCCCAGTGTCTCCCCAGTGCCTTCCCAGTGTCTCCCAAGTGCCTCCCCAGTGCCTGCCCAGTGCCTGCCCAGTGTCCCCCCAGTGCCTCCCCATGTCTCCCCAGTGCCTCCCCAGTGTCTCCCCAATGTCTCCCCAGTGCCTGCCCAGTGTCTCCCCAGTGCCCCCCAGTGCCCCCCCAGTGCCTCCCCAGTGCCCCTGCAGTGCCTCCCCAGTGTCCCCCCAGTGTCTCCAATAGCAATACAAGAGCAATAATACAAATCTTAATTTATTAATCAAATTAATTAATTAATTAATCAATTTTCGCCGCGCGGCCATGGGCCCTGCGCTAGAATGTCCCCCCGCGCCCAGCACCATGCCAAGGCCTTTTCCTGCAGGAAACACTGATGTCATAATATCTGTACTGCATCATGTACTGCAGCGATGATTTGATTGGCTGAGCAAAGTACATATTGAGGATGAGGATAAAAAGTGAGGGCAGAAAAGTGAAGACGCCAATTGTGATAGGCTAGAATGTGATGATGTACAGTATGATGATGTACAGATAAGAGCGCCCCTCACTTCACAGAAGTGTGATTTCTATAATAATGTGACATACACAGTAGTACTTTTCTTCATCTTAAAGGCTCCATTACAGTAAACTGACAACATTTTCTGAACTTTAGAATGTTCCAGATGAGTGAAATGGACACCACACCCACATATACTTTCTTATTTACTTGTGTAAATATTTCCATAAATAGCATACTGTAGTAACCTACAAAATCTATTTATTTATATCTAGGTATTCTGTTCTGTTTCTGTTGAGGTATATATTGGCACTGCCATTATGATTCCCAATGATTTTTCATAACATTGGAATCACCATTATTGAAAAAGATGATTTATTGATGATTCATTATTTTTCTTTTAAAAATAATTCT
Source organism: Protomyctophum parallelum (assembly GCF_964188405.1). Classification (NCBI taxonomy): domain Eukaryota; kingdom Metazoa; phylum Chordata; class Actinopteri; order Myctophiformes; family Myctophidae; genus Protomyctophum; species Protomyctophum parallelum. Next base: position 38,506,467 of record NC_139711.1, on the reverse strand, counting down.
CTTAATGCATTCTTTGCTCATTAACGGTACCATATCTTTGGTCAAAATGGTCTGTAGTAATGGCCTCTGCTATTGGTTATTTACTTTTATAAAAAAAAAAAAAAATGTACTCTTTATTTTTGAATTTTTTAAATATGCAAGACGAGACACAAAAGACAAACAAGGCATACAATAAAACAAAAACATCAACCGTAAAAACAATAAAAAACAAACAAACAAAAGAGGTCATGGGATGTACATCAACAAGCAACAACAATACATATTACGGACTTTTGGATTCCTTACATTCATTGACAACCAGAAAGACACAGCCCATATTCACTCCATATCCGCCCCCCCCCAGCTAAATACTCCATCCATTTCTCCCATCTTCTTTCACCCAGTCTTAAATAATAGGTCATCTGTTCTAGGAGATGTAGTTGTTTCACAATTTTGATAAATACGTCAGCAGTAGGACAATTATTTGTAACCAATTTCTTGTAATAGCTTTTTAGCTTGCTACAAGTAAAATCTTAAGTAAGTAGGAGTCATCGTGATTTAGCCCATCTTTTTTTTGCGTGTTTTGTGTGTGTTATTCTTCTCGCGTCTTACACTATTATTGTTTTAATTAGTTTTTAGTTACATTGCCAAGTTGATGCAATGCTGTTTTAAAAAAATGCTTCATAAAGAAAGTGGATTGGATTATTGTTCTTTTGTGAGACAGATCGATAGGGATATATATATATATATAATGTAATGTTCTGGTGAGGAGATGAGGACATTGTAACCAAATACGATACGTTAATTAAATTAATTGGTTTCACGATTGCATCATTGTGAGACGTAAAACCGCGAGTGCAGCTTTTCTCTGTGGTTACGTTTGTTTTCACAGCTGAATGCCAGACGTGCGTCTGAAATGCATGAGAAGGTTCCAATCCTCAAAGCCTTTATTTGACTTGGCTGTACGTTCCTCCAACTAACAGAATTGGCCATGTTAGCTGGTGGCAAGCCAGTTTGGGATAGAGGTTGATCAGGGGGGCCTTTTCAGCGGGCACTGGAACTGGACTCATAGAGGTTGATCAGGGGGCCTTTTCAGCGGGCACTGGAACTGGACTCATAGAGGTTGATCAGGGGGCTTTTTCAGCGGGCCCTGGAACTGGACTCATAGAGGTTGATTAACTAACTAACAGAATTGGCCATGTTAGCTGGTGGCAAGCCAGTTTTGCAGGGTGATGTCTGTCGCTGCACTGGTGACTCATAGAGGTTGATCAGGGGGCCTTTTCAGTTGGCCCTGGAACTGCGGAGGATAGAGGTTGATCAGGGGGCCTTTTCAGCAGGCACTGCAACTGCGGAGGATAGTGTGTTCTGTTCTGTTCTATTCCTCTGCTGCATGGTTTCCCAATGAAACTCCTCACTTTCAGGTGAAAAGGAACAGCTGCGGGCGGCTGGTACAGTGGTACTGGTACACCCTCTCAAGACCAAACGACAGGGGCCCTGTCCGCAGTGACAGGGCCAAATTAGGGACCAAATTAGGAGAACATTTAAAATGTGGGAAAGAAATGTGTGTTGTACAGGAGGGACAGTTGTTTCATTGTGCCAGAGTTGTATAAGCTTTAATAAGTTTGCCACGTTGAACGAATCAAATGAAGAATAATCAAGTTTTATGTTAACTTTAACCAAGCACATTTTGTCCAAAGCGATTTACAATGTGCATTACATTCACCCATAAATCGGGAACGATTGGGGGTGAAGTGTTTTGCTCACGGTCACTTCGACAGTGTCACAGTGTGGGGGAGCGAGCCGGGGATAGTACTAGGAACCTTCGTTTCCCAAGCTGATGCTGCTCTACCTCCTGAGCCACTGCCACCCCTCCTGAGTCACTGCCACCCCTCCTGAGCCACTGCCACCCCTCCTGAACATGATTTTCTCCTTGATCTTCCTCCATCTGTCGGCCCCGTTTCCTGAAAACTACGAATGACGGAGCTTGCATGAAAAATAACTTGTCATTTCTGTGACGTGACAATAAAGTTGACTCTGATTCAGACTTTTTTATTGAAATGTGATCTGTAACGTCTGTAAGAATACTGCCACGCTATGATTTGCTGTTTGCTTAAAGAAACACCAGCTGATTTTCATGATTAGTCTCATATTTCATTTTTGTGCCCATACAAGTGAATACAAGTAAATCTTGGAAAATGCCGCCCCGTTCTGTTGTGAAACATCGCTGTGGGTCATCTGTGAGCATGACAAATTATTTAACCAACCACAGAAAGGTCCAAACTCATCCAAGTGTGTCTCATTGGGAGTAATGAGTCTTGTAACGAGACAGGGGGGGAGGATGAAAAGCCGGAGTGTGTCTAGGATTTGCATTAATTAATGTCTCATTGAAAGCTACAGTATTGTAGCTATTGACAGTCAGTCAAGTAATGATTACCTCGTTGCAGTTGAAGTGATGGCTCTGCTGTTGCCAGACAGGGACGGGCTAACGTTTAAATCATCCACTCTCAACGTCCTCCATGCAAGGTCACACAAGCCCTAGAGCGGTCGCCAACATCAACGTTCCTAATTAGATCATGGATACACAGTACACCCCCTATTGGCCACGTGGCTGCAGTGGGCTTCCCTGGCCTTCAACGGCCTTCGAAAATCATTTTCTTCACACAACACCTGGAGGATCATTGTTGTCTGAGGTCAAAAGGGTGGCATTTAAGTTGATTTATGCTGAGCCCATGGGAGCAATATACATGATCGATCCACAAGCTGCAGGAGTTTACTGCACCTCCACCTCCTCCTTATTTTACCACCTCAAAATAATTATTATAGTGAGGAAAAACGAGGTGGTTAAAATTCTCTGCATACTAGTGTATAAGCTGTATAACCAAAGATTACAGCTTTGCTTGATGCAATGTGCTCCACCATGTCCCCTACTGTTTAAACCACTAAGACATTGTGAAAACTGAAAATGGATGTTCTGCCAGCTCAGTCACCATACACTGCATCATTATGTATTTAGCTTTTGCTTTGAATGTTTAATGTTTTTACATATCTTTGAAACATAACTTTTTTGGCATTGCCGTATACGTATATAGTAATGATATTTCCAAAAAGTGGTCAAATATGTCAGCCCAAAACTGCACTACTGCACTAAAACACTCATGTGGGTATGCACTAAAACAGCATGTGGGCAATCAAGTGAACTCCAATTGAACCTAAACTATACGGCCTACATGAAGTTCAAGATCCACATCTTGCGCCTGTGTGGATAGCATGGGAACATAACTCAAGATATAAATGTCACCTCAGCATACGTAAGTTGTGTAACCACAAGCAAACGGTACAGTTATGACCTAAGGCGACTTTTACACGTCGCCAGCTGATGAATGCATGGGGCTGAAGATTCAAAGACTGGGCACAGGAACTCCCTCGCAGCCATTCTGGGAAGCAACGGTACAGTCTTAAATCAATTTGTGTTGGTGTGGTAATACGAGTGGCCGTGGGGGGCTCCCAACTATCTGATATTCCACGCCGTGAGCCCTGCTGAGGGCTCAAGTTGTGGCTGTTGTCGGAGCCTTCTTAACCGACGACAAACAGTTGGCTTTAAGATGTATATTTCCATATTAAGACCTTTAATAAATAGCCTTATTGTGTCGACCAGTGGGAATAAACAGATTATGGCTACAGCTGCAATGCCCTGGCACAGATGCTTGTTCTTTACCGCCATCAATGTCCTTAAACCACTAATTGGATGTCTGCTACAGTAAACAGTACCACGTGTCTTTCTCAAGTAATGACTTCTTCTTCTTACTCGTAGGACTCGCACACTGAGAGCTGCGTGCCAGTCCTTGGTTCATGTCGAGTAAACAACCTTCTCATCAGGGGGGCAAGGTGTTGCCATGACCAGCCCCCGTTTTCTCCCTCGGTCATGGTGTGTAGGGCATCTCTGTGAGATGTGAGATGTCTCTGTTTTCTATGTCTTTTAAATGCACAATTTAAAACACTGCCTCACTTGTGAATGCAGGTTCCCGTGATGCTTGACCATGCACGCTTAATATGAAACCCTGACAGTATATTTTGTCTGATAATTACATGCGTGTGGTTTAGAAAAGCAAAGTGTGACTGCAGGGGGAAGGCATACCTAGGCTGCTGTGTGGGTGTGTAATACTGCTCCACGGTACAGTTCCCCACCATAGTAACTCACTGCGATCATTAGGGGGTTATTTACAGCCGTGTGTGTCCTGGACTCCTGGCAGATGCACATGCGCGTCGACCACAGGGGCTCGTGTGGCATTGTCGGCACTCACTGTTTTACGTCAGGGCTCTGTTAAGGTCAGTATCTAGTTACTCCTTGCCCGTGTTAGTGGTCAGAGTCTTGACGGGAAGTTCCATCTCCTAGTCAACAGACTAATAAGTATGTGTACTATTCTTGTATAAACTACTGTCACCTTCTGTCCACATACAAAGTGTGATAAATGGAAGCTAGCCTATGGCATTTCCTCTACTTTCTTCACTGCACCTGCTTGACAAATGTTCATGGCACTTCCTCTTACATTGCATTTGTAGTCACTCTGAATGGGAGTGTCTGCTAGTGCTAAATGGCTCAGTTGTAAATTGTATGCCAGCAATTAGTTGGTGAATGTGAACATTCATTCACTGTCTAAACATATCTCTCTCTCTATTCCTCTCTCCCTCCTGTCTCTTGCCCCCCCCCCCCCCTCTCCTAACGTGCACACACACGTCTACCATGGGCCCATACAGAGGGAGAGTGGGGTCCCAAGGCACAATAACAAGATGACCGTTCTTTTTCTAGCAGGTGGAATTACAGACTGTAGCATTCAGCATCTATATAGAATTTAGGGCAGACTTAAATAACAAACTAAATAGCCTATTTTGAATAAACTATGCTAGGCTATATGTACGACATTTAGGGGAAACATTTAAATAAAAAATGGCTATAGCATATAACAACATAGAATAGCTCTCACTATATTGTAAGATTCTTCTGTAAAAAGACAAGCTTGTCAACATTCTCTGCATCAAGGCGAGGACTAACAATGTCCTCACTTGGATCGGAGGTTCCTCGGACACAGAGGTGTCATGCAACTTTTGCAACATGGGGAGCTTGCTTTCACTGTTCTTCCACCAGGCAAAAGGATCACCATCAACATGGAGGCAGTCCGCTAATCTGTATGAGGTGACTCGTCAATTAACAGGGAAAGGGGCTTGACCTGATCCCGGTTTTTCAAAATGTCTCCAAATAGCTCTGCCATGCAGGCCGTCTTCTTCTGGGGTGGAGGGGAAGGTGGGACTGGCCTCGTCACTGCTTGACTCTGCAAGAAGAATGGTGTTTTGAGATACATCCAATTACATTTGTGTTAAAGTGTCAGGTTAAAAAAGTTAAAAAGGTGCGGTTGATGCTTCAAGGATCAAAGGGACTATATAAGCACAAAAAAGAGGAGATCCGAGCACTCAAAGAAGTTAAAGAGAGAGGATGGATATAAAGTGTCATACTTGCACTGATGAAGTCTCGTTTGAGTCGAAACATGTTGGCCTTTTAAACTTTAATAAAGTACCCTGGTTTTAAATCCACCCTCTCCTCTTTAAGTATGTGTCTGTGCACACTGCATTTGTGTGCCACCTTTTATTCTTCTGCTTTTTGGGGAAACAAAAAAACTGAAGTGCGTCATAGTAAAATCTCACTGCATCCTCGGCAGCCAAGAAAAAACGCTGATGGCTACACGGTGGCAGTGAATTTTTTTTTTCTTTCTTTTTTAAATATATTTTTTCGCTTTTTCTGCCTTTATTGATAAGTTGAAAGTAATCTTTCGTTTTTTTTGTGGCTTTTGCCTTTATTTTATATTTCTTATTAAGGGACAGACAGTAGGCTGACAGGAAATGGGGAGAGAGATGGGGGAAAGACATGCAGTAAAGGCCGTCGGGATCGGGAGTCGAACCTGCGGCCCACTGCCAGACTGGATTACCAGCCAAGGTGCCTGGACCATTGAGCCATGGCCCAGGCCAATAGGTTGAAAGTAATCTGACAGGAAATGGGGATAGCAGCCTAGATGCCCAGGTGGTTGAGCTAACTGTTGTTTCTCAGTCTCTACAGAAAACGTCAATGTCCCGTTGCGTTCTCTCCTTTTATTCAGTATTTATACAGAGACACAACAATGATTGAACACGCGGTAATGTGCATGCCAGGTGGCTAGGTCGCGGTGACGCACTGCCAGATAGAACAGGCACGCATGCGTAGTAGAACCACTTCCGTTCTACTTCCTCACTTTGTTTACATTCATTAATGCAGCATGATGGTTTCGCGGCTCCCTACATTTGTATTCGTAGGATGAGCGGGGCGAGGGAACACTTGCTCATCATGTCACATGCTACTTAAAGCATGATGGAATTTGCTAAATGTTGCCTTAGGTTGTCTATGGTGTGGTATACAACAATTGCCATAACTTTTTTTCGCGATGTTTCCGGCAGAGCAGGCCTCTCATTCTGTGGACGGTCTGCTATTTTTTTTAAATAGAAGAACGACTGACATAGAAACATAGCTTTTTCAGAGAACCGTCAGGATGTAGAAGACATTTTTAGAATCTGATCTCAACTTCAACTTCAACTTCAAATAACTTTATTTTTCCTTCCGGAAACTTATTTTGTGCAGTGGTAAAGACAACAGAGATCACAGTACACACAAACACAGTTACTATATAAAAGATCATAAAAACGACTTTTTTTTAAGAGGAACTACTTAAAAGCAAAATAACAAGGTCTTTCTGGTCCTTTGTCAAAGCTGCCATGTCTGTTCGGGTCTCCCAGATCATGTCTGGATCGAGTTGTTTACTGCAAGACGAATGAGGCTGTTCTACGTTCTCTTTTGATCTTTTATGACATCCGCAATCAAAGTTTATTATTTTATCCATTTCTGCTCGTCGGTCGGTGTCCACTGCTACATTATTAACTTCTGGTACAAGTAAAAGCGAGGCGATGCCGACCTGTACACCACCCGGCCCAGCTGTCCTTCCAGACTCGTCTTCCTCGTCCTCGTCCTCGTTATCACAACACAAACTCCTGTTGATTTGATTGAAAACAACGCCATGATCTTCATCATCAGTGTCAGATTCATCCGTGAGCTCTAAACCCGGGTCACTGCCACCGTGTATGAAATCTGAAATAAATGTTCCCAAGAGATCGTCTTGTGCCTGTCCATTTAAAGCGTTAAGCAAGCGTTCCAATTCAAAGTTACTAGCCATGATCACAAACAAACAACAAGAATGATGTTGTGTTTACTGACAGCCTGAACACGTTGCTACTTATGGGCAGTGATCGGCTACGTGAAACTGGAGAACAATACATAGGTATGGCCAATCGAAACAGCTCTATGTAAATACGTGCAGGAATGTTCACACCCCCAAAATACGGAAAATAATCTTTCATTATAGAGAAATTTTTGCAACGTAATTACAACGACTTAATGACACTAAAACGACTTTCTGATGGAATAAAAACATTCTTTAACATTCCAACTGTGTTAATGTGGCTAAAAACGAAAACCACCAAAAAAAAAGAAAGAATGTATTTCGTTCTATTGTGACATTTCAGTTTTGCCGACTTGTGGTTGAAATCACTGGCACTGGTCACATATTTAAAATCTGTTCTATAAGTACTAATGATTAAAATCTAAATATTTACTGTATGTAACCTATGCGTTCACTATATAGTCCATCGGTTGGAAAGGGGGGGGGGGTTGTTTGTTGGGGATTCCAACGGGGAGGGGGGGGGTTCAGCCTAGGTGCCTTTGTTGACACTTGGAGTGAATGTTCTCCGCGTTGGTCTTGAATGTGAGCTTACACGGTGGACACAGTCCTGTTAGAGCTGTAGTTGCCATTGAATCTGACGGTCTGGTGTCTGTCTGTGAGGAAAGACAGAATGAGCAGTATGAGGTGGGAGTTGACATTCATCCCATCAGGTGAGGCTGCACTGTGTTAAATGCACTCGAGAAGTCCACAAATACCATCCTGACAAAGGACTTGGGCTTCTCCAGCTGTGAGTAGGTGTGATGCAGCAGGGTTATCACTGCATCATCCGTACCTCTCTGCTGCTTGTATACAAACTGGAGTGGGTCTGTGAACCCACTAACCTCCCTCTGTAGCTGGGGTAGAATGAGCCTCAGGTCAGAAATGAATAGAAAAAACACAAATAAAAAGTATGGCATGACATCACAGGTCCTGACTGGCTCCCCGGCTAAAAGGGCTGCATGTGAACTCAGCTGAGGCTCCAGTTCCAGTCGCAGGCGGTGGGGGGTGGGACACTGGGGGGCTTGACAGTGATTGGATATTTACACGGGACATGGTTTTCTGGCAAATCCACTCTCCAGCTGCAAGAAATTACTTTCACCTCTGCCCATAGGGTAACCAGAATGCTTGCCATAAGTTAAAACACGATCTTTCTGTAGACCTCACGCCGATCACGCCTGGTGTTGTTTTGAGGCAAACATTCTGGCATTTGCCCTTAGGGGTGCCACAAATACCATAGAAACACAAATCCCCCCCCCCCCCGCAGTTTCCTCGAGTCCTGGTTGCTGCAACCCATGACTCACACTAGATAGATTCACACTATGGTCCCGGGTGCGCACTCGGGACCACTTGGCAGATGTTGTCTAAATATATATTTTTTATCCCACGATTTTGTAACCCATTTTTTACCCCTGTGTCAATCATCTAATGTGATCCTGGGCTCTACACACCCTCCACCAACCTAGTCCCCATATATGGGGGACAAGGGGAGAGCAACGGACTTGAACTCATGCTTCCTTCATGCCTGAGTGTCAATTTGCTCCTTTATACCTGACAGGGGGGAGTTTCCCTGGTTGGACGTAGCGCGTGGAGGAACACGTTATTCCAACCAGTTCCTTTCCCCTCCATCAGGCGCCCCGGCTGGCCAGGGGGAGGCAGTTTAGTGACCAGAATTACTGCATGTTTTCTGTGAGGGTACCTACCCTAGGGGACACGGGAGAACATGCAAACTCCACACTTGGCAGATGTTGTGGTAGTGTGAATGCTGCGTACCGCTCCCCAGAGTTGATGACCCAACTATTCCCGGGGTGGTCTCGGGACCGATTGAAGTGTACTCGGATACGAATCGATGCAATATGTGAAAGCATTGAATACAGTTCAATGAAGTGCATGCACTCGGGTGCGGAAGAATCAAGGCCAATGTGAATCATAGCCAGCGGGGGACCAGGCAATCGTATTCGAGAAACAGTTTGAATCAAACAGGTATAGGTCACCATCACTGGCGGAGAAATGTGCACCATGGTTCTCCCATTTCCAGTTGGTGAGATCATGTGGGCTGTTGTTGACATGATCATTCTGTTTGAGTTGTGAGCTCATGGCACAGATTTGGCCTCACTTTATAGGCAGTGAAGCTTTTTAGCTTAGTGTACATCTACCTAAACTTAAATCAGAGTTCACTTACGTACTGTAGCTGCTCCGTTAGAGATGCACTGTGAGTGATGTGGTGGTGAGAACATGCTTTAATATGCAGTTTGTGGTTGTTGGTGTTATTATTAAGCTGGTTATCATTGTTTCCACATCTTTAATTAGTTTGTCAGCACTCAAGTACAAGGCACTCAAATTATATTGTTGGCCAAATGAGTATGTGAGTGACAAGTCCGTGGAGAAGGGGCCTCATTCAGGGCTCTGAGGTGCTTATGCAACATCATTCTGCCACTTCCTCTGCATAGTTCTACAGTGTCTGATAAGATCACCGGGACCAACCAAAAGCATGAAACGAGGAACTAGAATTTGCTGTAAGACAGACAGAATTAGACGGCATCAGCACATGAGCAATGGAACAGAACTCTGCACTTCCTCTATGTGACCCTAGAGACCAGAAGACCAAGCCCTTTTCCAATCCATAAAAAAACATTCTTGATTGATTTGACCAATCGTGAGGTTAGTATGTATAAGAGAGGCAATGAACATGAGGTATGCTTTACAGCATTTCCCCTTTACTCTCCCTCTCTCTCCAGCTGTTGCTGCTTAGCAGTTAGACAGCAGCCTCAAAATGTTCCTACTATATTTAAAAAATGATTGGAATATAAATTATGGCAATACGTGACTTGCATATAACCTACCTTTGGCGTCTACTACAGTATGTACTGTGTGATTTAACAAACTCTGCAACGCTTAACTTTTAAGCAAGCATCTGTCTAATCTATGTTGTGCAGCAGTGCAGAAAAATTCACACTACAGATAAGGTCGACTATCGGAGAATGGCACGCATATAAACAGAAGGAAATAAATTAAAAGCTGACATTCAGATCGTTCCGACACGCCTGTCTTCCATCTTTCCCTCTCCAAGGTGGCCAACTCTCCACTCTAACATTCTCTCACAATTCCCTTTTCACTCATTTGCGGTTCAATCGGGCATGCACAGATTTCTTACTAGTACTGTTTTATGCATCTTAAATTGTCACGTTTGTGATTGGCTCCGTAGTCTTGCCTTCTAGGCAAAAATATTTTTATTTTTGTTATTGTTAAATTAAGAATCCTTTGTCACGAAAGGGGACCCCCCCCCCCCCACACACACACACACACATTCATAACTACCTCTTATGTTGTGGATAAAGTGAAGCTGCCCCAGAGCAGGAACAAAGGCCTATTTATTTGTTAGAAGAAGAGGACGATTACCTGTCCTTTATTAATCACAAGAGCACATTCTTTCTTTCTTCACTCAGTTTTACACACACACACACACACACACACACACACACACACACACACACACACACACACACACACACACACACACACACAGGCTCAGCAGGCCCTGAAATATAGACATGCAATGAGGAGAGGTTGTGGAGAGTGCCATGCTCATCAGCCTTCGATATAACCTGCCATCCTATCAAGAAGTTTGGAACCATTTGCTGACTTTTTTTCTTAAATCAGGAGGGGCCCAAGTAGTACATTTAATAAATAGTTTAATGTCATATGACTGCCTGCTGTACTGTTGCTGTACTGTAACTACCCAACTTTTCTTCCATGGAAACCAACAAACACAAATTCTTTACTTATTAGATAAGATCATAGAATGAACACTGACATTGTTTCATAACTCTGTTATCTTCCAACCCGGTTTCAGTCTTCCGTCATGGCCCAAACTCACTCATAAATACAAACATGTCTGAGCCGGTTCCCAAACGATCCCATGCTGTTTAAGCACTTCTGGCCCACGATGCACCAAATATTTTGCGCAGTAAAATAAAGCAATACATTATTATTGTTACCATGTCAAAACAATTTATAACAATCTCTTTATATAGGTTTTTTCAGTCTTAAACATAGGCTACTATTTTACCAAATTAACCAAAAAAAAGAAAAAAGGCAGATATTTATGGCATATGGCTCTTAAGGAGTGTCTGTCTGTCTGTCCAGAGCCATATAATAATCTATTATTTTCTTATGAACGTCTGATGTGTTTGCTTATCACTGGGTCGAACTGGGTTCACTGGGTTCATGCAAGCACTGTAGCTTGCTTTTCAGTTGGAGCCAATGGCTGCCTCTGATCACAAACGACAGTTTGAAAAGTACTGGCTCAGAACATCCTTGTTCACATAATGCCAGGGTCAGCATGCCCCCCAAGACCTCCAGATCCAGGCAGTTTCATCATTTTTCAGTATTGCTCTCTTATAATGAAACATTGCGATCTTGTAAAAATGCGATCCCAAATCATTGCCTCATCTTCAAGTGTGTGCACGGGTACCTGTATAGCACAGAGGGGGGGTGAAAGGAGGATAGTGTTAACATCTGTTTGCGTTACACCACCCTTGGTGAAACAATTAAACTCTCCACTGTCAGGTGAAAAGAAGCGCCTAATGACTCCATGTTTATTGGAGAAGCCGTTCGAGAGAGAGTGAGAGAGAGAGAGCGCTGTGTATAGCCCGTAATGTTCAACATCTTCCTGGTCTGTGTTACTACACTGTTAGGATGATGGAGGAACAGGCTGGAGTCACCATTGACTTCAGGCTGGATGGTAACCTGTTCAATATCAGGAGGTTACAGGCAATCACCAAGTTCACCTCTGAAAAAATCATCGAATTACAGTATGCCAATGACTGTGCCTTGGTAGCCCACACACCAGAGGCCCTACAGAGCACTCTCTCGGCAGCTGTAACTGCATACAGCAGAATGGGTCTGACGATCAATACCCAGAAAACAGAGATCATCTGTCAGTTGAGTGCTGGCCTCCCATTTCAGCCAACAACCTTCACAGCAGGAGGGCAACAGCTGCTTACAGTTCCCACCTTCAAATACCTGGGAAGCATAATGTCTGACACCTGCACGATGGATGAAGAGATCCTTGGCTTCACCTGGAAGGACAGAGTGCCACACACAAAGGTGCTGTGTGTGGCACTCCAGCATGGAGTCTATCCTGAATCAATACCAACTCAGGTGGCTGGGTCATCCGTATGCCCAGCCATAGACTCCCACGCAAAGTCCGGCCAGTTACACCTTGGTCAACGCAGTGCTGGTTCAGAACAAATTAAGACCACACTGAAGAGAGGCCAGATCAACCCCTCTTCACTGGAGGAACTCGCTTCCTGTCACGACCTCTGGCGTTCTCGCTCCGCACAGGGAGTGCAGTATATGAAAAGCCAGCGCACACAACACCGTGCAGCAGAGCGTGCAAAGAGGCCTGCCCGCAAAGCCACCCCTGTCCCCCCCCCCCCCCCCCCCCCAGTACCGCTTTTATATGCCCGGTCTGCAACCTTGACTGTGGAGCCAGGATCGGACTACACAGCCACCAGAAGACTCATGAATAGGAGAAGATGGTCATCATCGGACACGATGGACAACCGTGTGTGCGTGTGTGTGACTGTGTGTGTGTTTTAGTGGGTGTGAAGGTCGCCTCACCGGCGCCGCTGCTGTGAAAGCTACAGTCATTCTTCATCAGCAGTCCAGAAGTATATCTGGGGAAAAAAAAAAAAAAGTGAGTTCTGCAAGTCATCAGAGTGCCTGTGTGCGAGCGAGCGCTTACTACTAGGGTTTTTTTTTTAAGTGTCCAAAGATAGTTTGACAATAAACTGTGAGTAGGACTGCAGGCCATGTACTGACTGTACTCGTATTGTTTTTCATTATACGGTCAATGGGGCAAAGCTGCAGCTATGTCCGTGGGAGTTAACCTTACAGGGAAATCAAACAGCTGCTCTCGCAATACTTCCTTCCCCCTAACAGGAAAGCCCAGTGAGAGAATCAGACGAGCATGCTATTACTTTAAATCCTCCAATATGGCTGTCTGAGCTCCAGGTAATTTGTTTTTTTGTTTTATTGGAGGAGGCGGGGGGGGGGGGGGGGGGGGGAGTAAAGAAAATAAACAAACAAAACGATGCCCTGCTGTCTGGAGGAACCTGTATACTTTGTGCCATTAGTCGTGCATCGTTAAGCTCTAATTTGTCTTTGTCTTCTGGGCTTAAGTCCCACAGTGGGTTCATCAACGTTTGAACAGGAGGACTGCGTTTATATCCCCGTTAAGCCCCTCGGGCGTTAGTGAAACGACGCTCGTATATCATCACCGGAACGCTATCTGTTGCTACTGGTCCTGTAGTATATGGGCCGATGGCCATTACTGGTATTCTGGGATAAATAGAAAACAGGCTGGACGCTTATATAACAAAGCAACACAGACAAACTCAAATGCATGCGAACACACACACACACACACACACACACACACACACACACACACACAGAGAGAGAGCAGATGTTCTGGAATGACAGCTTGTCTCACTGCACCCTAAAGGGGCGACTGTGTCCACCGAGGCGTCCTGAGCGCCTCGCTGGACTTTTGAATTGTTCTCTGTGAGAGCTGCATGGGGGAGCTAGCGCCTTGTATTAATACACTGTGATAGAAACACCAGCAGCATGACGAGTGGCTTAGCATCGATTCTGCGCTGCGGGTTCACACTGGGTGTTTTTTTTTTAAAATCTGGGCCCAAAGTTTATAATTATATTTTCAACTCTGGGCATTTAAATCAATACATAATTGCAGCATTGCTTCATGTGGATCTTGGACTGATTGTGGCATTTGCATATATCTTTTTGTTATCTGTGAAATCTATGGAAAAAGTTCAATCTATACAGCATACAATTGTATGTAGTAGGGATCCTCTATCTCTGAGTCACCCTGATCTACAGTATAATTATGACAAAAAATGTGCGCAAGTCTTCGCGTTCAGCCTGATCTGTCTATGATAAAATAGACAGATCAGGTGGCCGAAGATTACGAGTATACGAGCTTGCTTTGTCCCTTAATGGTATTTTGGTCCAGCGTCACCCGCTATCTATTTTGCTGACACCGGTATTTGCGCCTAGAGGTGTGGTCATTGGCGTGTTGGCACACTTCCCCATGAATTGCTATTTTGGTGACACACATGATTAGTTGCTCCTCAATTGAATTATTAACCCCTAAGGTTAATGTGACAACACTTAGGTCCTCAGGCAAAGACCTTCTCATTGTTCCTAAAACAAAATTAAGAACAAAAGGTGATAGAGGGAGACTGTGGCTCAGGAGGTAGAGCAGGTCGTCCAATGATCCATGGGTCGGCGGTTCGAATCCCGGCTCCTCCTGTCTACATGTCGAAGTGTCCTTGGGCAAAGACACTGAACCCCAAATTGCTCCCGATGTGCTGGTTGGTGCCTTGCATGGCTTCCGCCGCAATCGGTGTATGAATGGGTGAATGTAATGCACAATCTATGTAAAGCGCCTTGGATAAAGGCGCTATATAAATGCACCATTTACCATTTACCATTTAGAGTGTTTGCGTCCGTAGCCCCTTGCTTATGGAACGAACTACCACTCTCCCTAAGAAGGGCAGAGTCTGTCGATGCCTTTAAAAATCTGCTAAAAACCCACTTGTTTTGTAAGCATTTTGGTTCG
>NC_139711.1:38381548-38486548 GCF_964188405.1 Protomyctophum parallelum | reverse complement strand
TATTATTCCGGAGACTAGAGTTGTCTGTCCCAGAAAGACGATCGGGCTCATACTCATACTTCTCAGTACGGCAGTCTGTGACCGAGAGACGAGAGTGCATATATACTGTATGGGTGAAAATAATCAGTTATTTTGAGATCGGATTGATACCGATACATAAATCGGCACCGATTATATCGTGCACATTTAGTGATTTCATATCACAATAATTCACACCGCTTGACACGGCTTGGCACCGCTTGGCACGGTCACTCGCTCGCCTCAGGGCTTCCTCAGGGGTGCCTCATGGGGCTCAAGTGATCACATTGCATCAGATGGGTGACGCATGGTCAGATGTTGCCGTCACTATAGAGGGTATGCGCTTGACATCATCATCATACCCGTAACGGCCGAACGGAAGTTCTGCAGGAACGGCTACTGAGTCGCAAAACTCAGTAGCCAGCTACTTTCTGGCCTTGACAGCCCATACATCCAAACAGAAAAGTCCTATCTGATTGCATTAAACGAAGTTAAACAACGTTAAACTCACTTTGCCACTCACTCCATCTATAGTGCGACAGAGCAACAGAGCGTGCATCAGAGCAGAGATAAATACATAGATTCATTTTCAGGAAGTCCCTGCAGGGTTATCATCACAACCGTCAACGGGACTGAGCTTTACAGGGCTTTGCTGAGCTGGATGTGAGATTGTGTCATGCATTCCTGACTGTATCTGCACTGGGTTCAGGCCAGCTGTCAAGGTTCAGCCAGTCTTTGTTCTGGTCCCAGACGTGGCCTTCAGGAAGGATTGTTAGCTGTTCTTCATTACGCAACTATACGCTGCCATCCCTCATGGGAGAGACCTTGAAAAATCATTCTCACTAAGAGGATAAAATTGTTAAAATGGTCAGGACTTTAGCAGAAACCCCTCGTTCTCGACCCCCAAATGCATTTTTAATCCCGTATAGTTTGTGTGTTTACATTGTCATGAATACCACCAACCTCACAAGAGCCAGTTTCTCTAGGAACACTTTCTAAAAAGCATCAATCCTTATACCGCATACACGCGCGTGTGTGCGCGCACACACACACACACACACACACACACACACACACACACACACACACACACACACACACCAGGAACAGCAGACATGGCAAAGGTTGATATGAAATCACAATAATGAATGTTAACACAATGTTTTCTTAATTTCACTAATCTTGTGTCAGTGGGCATTAAAGCTGCAGTGTAGTCCATTTATAAATCCACAGTAGCTCTGAGGATCTCAGACCGCAGCCACACCACTTCAGCACATTACCACAGATAAGACTGGCACCGAGCCTGGACCGGGGCTCTGTGTGTGTGTGTGTGTGTGTGTGTGTGTGTGTGTGTGTGTGTGTGTGTGTGTGTGTGTGTGTGTGTGTGTGTGTGTGTGTGTGTGTGTCAGATAGACATGGGAACAGGCTCCTCGTGGTGCATGCCAGTGCAGTGCTGTCAGACTGATGAGAATTAAGCTTTTAACTCCCTGGACACACAAACACAGATCAGTACACAGTGGATTTGTTGCATTTAACTTGACGGCTTTTGTACAAACTGTAGCAATTATGCTCAAGAAGATCCCCTCTTAGGCGTGATCAATGACTCAAGTCTTTAGCACCTTACTCGCCCCTCCCCTCTGCGGTTTATTGCACGGGTAGTCTCTCTCTCTCGAGACAGACTGTTGATTCTGTCAAATTCAAAGGAAAAGAGGGTGCTGTTTTTCCTTTATTTTTTTACTCAAATTGTTGCACGGGTGAACTTTCGCTTCCCCTCTCACCCTCTATCCATCTAAGGGTGCATTTTTCACACCAGTTTTACTGCGATTAAAACGAATCCTGCTGCACGGAAAGTGTGGATCAAACAAAAACCTGTTTAATTCACCAAAATACGGGGGTTTGGCTTCGCTTCCAAGCACATCTGATTTCGATTTTGATGAATGCAATCGCATCAAATATAGGGGATGAACCAAAGAATGTGCCATTGTGGGGATGAATATTTGGCACACGCTGAGGAAGGAAAAGACATTATTACGCAACGTAAAGTTGACCTGTGGACAGACGTGTTCTAATGAAGCCCTTATTGCAATATGGCCAGATGATCACATTTATCAAATGTACAATGTCGCATTAAAGGGACATTTCACCGCTGGAATAAACTGCAGTCACTCAATGTTAATAGTATTTGTAGTAGATAACAGTAGCACAATTTGAAACTAGAAAAGTCGCAATTTGGGAAAAATTGCAAAGTGTGGTTGCCACAATCGCTTAGATAGGCCCCTTCCACACATCTTGATAGCCAATTACAATGTCACATTGATCATTTGTAAGTAATTCGGAGGGGAGTATCGCTCATTTACAATAACTATAGTCTGGTTGCTGGGGCAACCACACTAATTTGCACCATATGGCCAGAATAATTCTAAATCAATATAAGTGTGTTTGACTAGGGTTCGACTGGATTGCTGAATTCCCACAATGCCCATAATGCGTTAGTGCACCTCCCCTCCTTGTGGAGAGGCTGCATGGAGGTGTGACTTTGTAGTCCAGGAAGGACTGTGAGACCACATTTTCATGACAGGTTTTTGGTCATGAATCTTTTGGCATCATGACTGAAATATCTTTAAAAAAAACATTTGATGGGAATATTTATAATTAACCTAATTAATCATGCAAATTAGAAAAGACTATATTTTAACTTCGATAGCTGCAGGAAAACCCTGAATGTAAAAATACTTAAATATTTTCTGATTAAAGTAATCAGAGTACAAAAAAGTACTCCCAGGCAGGGAGCATTTAACATGCAATTTACCCAAAATGGTTATTAACCCTAATTATTAAGTTAAGAATTAGCTTTAACAGGAATACTTTTTAGGAGAATGATCAATATCTAAATAATACCATAAGTAGGAAATACTTTTAGAAAAATACTTTTAAATACCCAAAGATGAATAATGAGTCCACAAGAAAGAAATTATTTTCCAGTCTGGAGCATCAATGTTTTAGCCAGTTCATTTCAATTCGGAGAGCACAAAGAATGGATCCACATACAGTCAAATTACAAAAAGTCTCTCCCCGTGTCACAAAATGGACACGGTTAATATATCATATTTTAATCAAGATTGAGAACGCTACACAGGGCTATGTGTCATACAGCCTAGAGATGTTCTCACAGTCACATCCTGTCAAAACCAGGAAGCATAAGGTATGAGTAATGTAGTTTAAGGGTAACTTGTAGTTCATAACTGAAGTCAGTGAAGACGAATATAGTTGTTTGAGACGTAATTAATGTTACGTGGGAGACGGAGGAATGTCTCGGGCGTATAGAGATACAAGGTTGAATAATAATAATGTTATCCCCAAAGGGCAGATAAACGGGAAGCATTCCTATCTACGCGCTGGCTGGGGGAGAAGTGAGAATTAAAATCAGTGGGACAGCGAGACATGAGGCACATGAAGACTCCATTCACGAACAACAAATCTACAAACGAAGTCTGAGAATTCCCATCAATATTACACACATAAAACCCCCAGGAAAGTGTTTCTTGTGTCCTAAACGTTATTAAAATAAGCTCTGGTTGCAAAAGGGGTGAAGTGGCCCTTTAAAGTAAAGAGTTTGCGCTCGTAGTACAGAGCTGGACTGGGAATCCTGACGGCTCTGCTGATCTGGAGTCAGATAAGTGTTAGGTTTGTTTGCTTAGACAGTAGGCAGCTCCTATTAACCTACCAGGTTTATTTATGTATCCACGTTTATTTATGCTAGCCAAGTACACGCGCGCACACACACACACACACACACACACACACACAGCAAGGGGGAAAGAAAGAATCAAAAACAGAAGGTACATTTTACACATACCTATCCATACAGTATCCATACAGTATGCATGAGGTTACATACGGTGCATGAGCTTAGCAGCTGGTATATATGATCATGATGTATCGGTGTGAAAAGAAGGTCGCAGTTAACTATGAACCCTTGTGTTTTTGACATCTAACCCACAATCCCCATCACTTTGTCACGTCACCTAACTCAAATCCCCATCGCTCACCCCAGGCAGGCCCCCAGGTCATCGTGACATCACACCCACTCCGGCAGACGGGCAAGTGCAAGTCTGTGTGACTTTGAAGTCGGCATGTTGCTTTTCATCCCGTATTCAACGAGATTGATGAACTTCTCATCTGACACCATGTTGGCGGAAAGAAAACTAAAACAAGTATGTTGTCTCTAGGGAAGGACACAGCACTGCTCAAAGGGCGAAATTCAGCTGCGAAATACGGATAAAATAGATCCCGGGTTCGGAAAAACTTTACACGGACGCCAAATTGACATAAAGTGAGGTTGATTTTTGTTTCCCGTGCTCCGACATTCGCTGCGACATTCGGCCAAAAAAATACAGTTTCTAGTGTGCAGAGACCTTAAGGATGATTCCGATTCTGATTTTCTAAATAATTTCTAAATATTTTGTGGTGTGGTTAATTCCAGTACGAGACAATGGAAAGTGGTGGTGAATGATTAGGTTTGATGGAAACCTTTTTACTTAACGGACGATTCTGCTCCCAATCCATGTCGTTGTCTATTCACAGGAAGACTAGCTGGTTGCTATGGCACCAGCTAATGGAGATGCTTAATATAATCACATCAAATCAAAACAGCTTCAGTCACAGTACATAAGGGACTTTTCAAATCATGTGAAAATGCAATGATAATAGCCTATAATTGAAGTTCACTATGTTGGATTATACAGTACATTACGCAAGTTTCAAGCCTCTGCAAGTACATTTTCATAGTGTGTGTGTGTGTGTGTGTGTGTGTGTGTGTGTGAGTGATAGAGAGAGTGAGAGAGTGTTTATATATGGTGAGTCATAGTCACTGGGCCCAGGCACAACAACAATAATTAAAATACTTTGTATCTGTGGTCAAGCAAAAACAACTCTGTGGCGGACAATAGGGAGTCCTGATGAGTTGACTTTGAGGAGGTGTCTGTTAACTCCACAGCTTGGAAGCCAGGGCTCGAGGGAGAAGAGGATGGTTAGAGCGTTGCCGGGTGATTTTGGGAAGGCTCAGACAGACAGTGTTAGCTGATGTAAGTGAATGGTAATTGGTGTCTTGACGGGTGACATTCCCTTCTTCTTTTTGTTGCCCCACACCCACTGGAGTGCCAGGCAAAGCCACAGTAGCTCCCGGAAACAAACAATAGATACATGAGACGAGAGAGGAGGAGAGAGAAAGCGTTGGTGCACTCACTTCGAGTGTGTGTGTGTGTGTGTGTGTGTGTGTGTGCGTGTGTGTGTGTGTGTGTGTGTGTGTGTGTGTGTGTGTGTGTGCGTGTGTGTGTGTGTGTGTGTGTGTGTTTATGTGTGTGTGTGTGTTCACGGCGTTGGGTGCTCATGCCCATCAGTTTAGAGCTTGCCAGTCTAACTTCGAAGAGTGGCAAAAAAATGACAAAAGATAGCCTACTTTGGCAGCCCTTGTGCATGCACATTTCTGTTGGTAGCAAACCACAGCAAGCCGCCTTTGTTTTCAATGATCCCCCCATGCATTAGCACGTCGATCGGAAAACCCGTTCTCACCTATCGGCCGGAGATGCGCTGCCCACTCACTTTGCCACTCGTTTTGCCATTCACTTTATGCATGCACATACCCTCTGTAGTGGCCCTCTATCTTCAAAGTTTCCCACCCCTGGACTAGAGGTAATTCTTGTGCTGGTGCATTATAGTGAAAATCCTACAACCTAGTAACTACAAAAAGCCAACCCCGTCTATGCCAGATTTTCTGGGCATATTGATGTCATTTGGAACATCTCAGAGGCTGTGAGCCTCTTGGCTCTTATCTCTGAAAACCCACCTCTTCAGACTCCATCTTAGCCCGTAGCACTTGCACTAGCCTCGACGATCGTACAGGCAATGCAAAGGCTAAACTTATAATTTAGATATCATTTATGTAGACATAACACTCTATAATGTATACTCATAGCTTCACTGTACAGATAATATATACAGTTAGACAGATATTGGGTTCTATAGCTTGCTTATGATTCTTAATTACTTTCTATGTACTAGTCCTTACCCGTTCTGATATATTTCAACTTGTATAATATATTTGTGTGTGTGTGTGTGTGTGTGTGTGTGTGTGTGTGTGTGTGTGTGTGTGTGTGTTTTATGAATAAAAACAGCAGTATAACATTAAAGTATTCTTCCAAATGCATGGTAGGGAAACGTTTTCATGGCAAGAGCAACATTTACACTTATTAGCCCACAGAGCCCCATTTGAAAAGTATCAAGGACCCCCAGTTTGACATGCACCTATATATGGACAGTCGCACAGATCCAATTTGCAGGTGGATTTGCGTCCAAAACGGTCTCAATTGTGAGCTTTGGCTTGAGAGAACTCATGGCTTTTGCAATCTGTGATGTTGTGAGCTTGTAGATTAGCTGTTTTCACCAGAGCGTGCGCTGTAGCCACTTCACGCTGTGTGTGTGTGTGGCTTATGTTCAAGACAGTTGTATCTCGTGTTGTGTTTATAGCGAACTGAAAACGGCCACGCGATGACGCACGCGCACACACACACACACACATGCTCACAGCGAAAGTAGTCTGCACACACACACACACACAACCTCCGTGTTGGCTGGGGGCGGTGTGAAAAAGGGTAGGTGCGTGGAAGAATGCGCTAGGGTCCTTGAGGCTGTTCTTCGTGGCATGTTGTTTGTTGTATGTAGTAATTGTGTCGATGCGTAAGGGGGTTGGAAATATCCCGATCGCTCGCCCGCTGTCTATTGCGAGCAAAATTGACAGCGGGCGAAACAACTCAAGTTACGCGGAAAACTGTGTCCCAGTATTAATCAGTGACCGTCCCAAAATGCTATTCACTTGTGACACTGGTGACACGTGATTTCTGGGGAGAGGAGTTTTGCCACCCTGTGGCTGCGGGGGGTACTGCACCCGGGTGCGTTTTTAATTCACTAATAAATTAATTAATAATCATTAATGTGTCAAATCGAAAAAAGGGCCTCGTTACACCCTCCATATTCATATGGTCAATGCCTGTGTGAAAAGTGGGAGCGATTGGTGCAGGCAATAAGGAGTTACGGCACTGTTTCTGACACACAGACAGACACACACACACACACTCAGACATTCGCTTAATTATAGAGTGATGTGATGTATTACCTTGTGTTGTTCTTGTAAATCGCTCTGGATTAAATGCTAAATGTCTAAATAGTAAAGTGTACACACTGCGTGTGTGTCATTAATGCCTCAGCTTTGATTGGCTGACCTGACCTGGGGATATGCGTAAGCTGAGTATAAATGCCCTGAGCCTTGAGCCAGAAGTCATGAGCCATAGCTTAACTCACACGGTATATTGTATTTACATAAATAGTACCGTGGAGAAGTAGCTAAGTAACACTTAGCTACACATCACACATAACACACACATAACACATAACACTATTACATAGTTTTAAAGGTCATTTGATCATGTGAGGATATCAGTGCAGTCTTGCACTAGTTCAACAGCTTTTTTTGTGTCACAGCCAGAGTATTAGATTTCTAATAAAGAATATTATATACCGCCACGCTTGCGCACAGCTTCAACTTGCAGCGTCGGCAAAGCGTTTTTTTTGCAGGCATGCGCAAGCGTCATTTCCATCTACCTACTGTCTAAAAACCAGGAAGCGACTTCCGCTCTAGGCGCTGTCTTGCCACCTCTTGATGCGTATGTCTGGGTGTACCTAGACAGACAGAGGGGGTAGAAAGCTGGACGCCATCACCATGCCAATGTAGAAACAATTATTTAATGTTATCTGTATTGGTGTTTTGGAGTATAAAGATACCAGCCTATTGAATTCTAGTCTATACCATGACTCTGTACTGCTTCCAGCTGCTAAGACGGTCATTCTTACACACTGTGTAAAAAAATAAGTCTTTCTGGTCCACATGCTGGAACAGAAGGTGGCGATACTATCTGTAAATATTTATGGATAGGTCTAAAACAAGCAACACAGGGTGGGAATTGGTGTGTATATATATCAGAGAGTTCAACATTGCAAAAAGAGTACCAGATTATTTGTCAGTGTAACCTATACAGCAGAGAGTGTGGCATTTATCAAATGAGTTACAATGGGTTGAGGAGATCAGTCCACTGCCTCTTTAGCTGTATTGAAAAGTTTGCAGTCAGAAAAGTCAATCAATATTTAATAGGACTACACATAGATGGTAGATGTACAGTTATGCTGGGTGCCAGCATATGAGTGTTTGGCATGGAATGAGGGTTGCTGAAATATTACTAGGGAAGGGTGAAGAGAAAGCAATCGATAGCACTTGGTACCTTCCCCCACTCAATCAAGAGGAACACCATGTACTGCAGGAGAGACAGGTGCCAAACAATCCTACTAAACACAATTCACAGTCAACAGAAATGCTGTTAAAACCCATGCACCATCTTTGTGTCCTTTTATAATGCAGCTGTGTAGTAGTGTATGCCTGTTTGTTCCTCTTTAGTCTATAGTAGGGTTGGGTGACGAATACATCGTCAATCGCGAATATACGAATCCAATCGCCGAATATTTTTATTAGGCGATTTTTCGGGACGATTTAGCCCAATTAACCTGTAAAGTGTGAGCAACATGTGAACGGCGAACGGCACTGCAAAAACAGGCAGGACGCAATGCCTTGAGAGCCTGTGGATCAGCCCGGCCGCAGCATCTTGTGGGCTCCGCTGCTCCGCTCCGAGCCTCCGACGGACCGGTGCGGGGAGGCAAGGGAGCAAGTTACCCTGGCTGCGCAGCAGAAACAGACTGATCTACAAGCTCTCAATGCCTAGCGAACGGAGCTGCAAAAACAGGCAGGACGCGGCGCCTTGAGAGCTTGTAGATCTGGCTTTTTTGCGACCTGCAGTGAGCTGTTCTCACTTTACTTTTATGACACGAATACATCGTCAATCGCCGATTTTTGGTCAGACGATTGGCGATTGAAAAAAATTGGCATATCGCCCAACCTTAGTCTATAGGGCACGGGCTGCCCCGTGACACAGTGGTTTTCAACCCTTTTTATATCAGAAACCATTATTTTTCCGCATTTGAGCCACGGACCACCAAGATTTAGCCTTGCAGGCCCAAAACTAAAGAATGTGTGCACATTTCCCTGCTGTATTGATGTTGGTTGGTACCATAGGAGAGATAACTCAAAATAATCTTCTACATTATCTATTTGTACTGTAAAATGTACTGTACTTAAGTAATCCAGATGATTTAACTCTTGAGAGGGTAAAATGAAACCAAATGGACGCGTTTAATTTTTTACTCTCAAGAGGCCAGTGGTTGAGTCCCCCCTCATGCTGGACCATTCAAACCAGGTGAGACAGGGATTGATGGACAGGGGTTTATAAAACCAAGTGAGACACTGAAGGCCTAATGGCTTCCATTTATATTCCATCTCTCCACGAAAATAAAACCGGCAAGCCAATAAAAAATGCTTTCTATTCATATAGCGGCACGCACACGCATGCACGCACACTTCAATTTACACTACTGCTCTTTTATTTATTTCTCTATTTACTGTTCCCCGCCCTCCCCTCCCCTCTCTCTCTGATTCCTCTCCCACAGCGCACACAGCCCACACCCATAAAAGATTGATAACATAACCCAAGCTGTTTGTGAGAAGGAAACTGCTCATCAGCTGGCTAGATAAACATCGCAGGGTGGCACGCATGAATCCTTGAACCACCAGGAAGTGCTGTGAGAAAGCAAAAATCTTTTGCAAAGTTGCAAAATCTTAAATCAAACGCCTCCAAACCAGAAACAGATGCCCCAATACTCCCTTGGTGCTGATCTGAGGTCTGTGAGGGACCTTTTGCGCACGTGAATGATAAAGGTTCGGAACCACTGATCCCAAACAGCTATCCTGAGTCATGTGGGCCACATTGCGTAATGTGTAATTTTGACCTAGCAGGCCATTGGCTTGAGTCCCCCCTCCCCCCGCATGGGAAAATCAACTGGGATGTTCCCTGCTGCATCAATGGAAACTCAGCACATCTGTGGATTGATGTATCTGTCCATCCCTTGCCGCCCTTTTGCAGTTGTGTTGAATTACATTTGGCTCCAATGAAACGCGCTACCACTACTAGGTCTGGATAACGTTGCCACTAATGTGCTCTACAGCTGTCTCTGTAACAAGAGGCCTTGTTTATGTTATTGTATGTCTATAAATTATCAATCCTTCGACAATAAACCCTGCTTGAGAACACAAATATTAGATATATACTGCATTAGACATAGACATAGGCATAGACAAACATAACACAAGAGGAATGTTGCTTTTGGCTGGTGCCGGAGGTTCTGGTTACAGGGATTATTCCAATAGGCCACTGGGTCAATCCGATCGTAAGATTTAACCTTTTAACCTTGTCACCACCCCACCCCCACCCCCTCTTTGTGAAGGGTTGCATTTGAGTGTTGGGATCAAAGGATCAATAAGGCTCCACCAGACAAATTAAGTAACCCCCCACCACCCTGAGACCACCCATAATGTCTCTGGCCTGATGATAACACCACGCCAAGGAAGGCTTGGTCGGCCCTTTTCCACTGACTAGAAGATGGTTTATCTTGGCATAGCTTATATTTATGCTTCTCTTTACTGTGAATGCCAAAACAGTGAAATGCTGATTTGATTTGTGGTGATACACAGCGCAGAAAGGTTGCTGCTTTGGAAACTTTCCTCTCAGCTTTTTTGATATTTTATATATATATATGTCTCATATATATATATATATATATATATATATACAAAAAAGGGACTCCTGCACATCCAAAAAGACCCGTAGGAGGTGGAAGTCTACTTAGCAGGCATAGACATCAAAAAAGAGAAAAACCTTCCAAGGAAGGGACTGCACACGCCAGGGAACAGAGACGGACAACTTACTACATCAACTTATTTATTAGCATGACGCGTTTCCCCGAAATGCGTCGTGCTAATAAATAAGTTGATCAAAAAAGGTTTTTCTCTTTTTTGATATATATATATATATATATATATATATATATAGTCGACTATGATTGGCCAAATGTTGTCTATAGTAGACTGGTAGTCGACTATTAGGCCACTATTTATTTTTCGTTTGGGTGCGTGCAATTACTAATTTACTGCTACACTGCACTACAGCACTCTTGACACCCTTGAGCAATGTATAAATGGCGTGTGTGAGGTGAATGTTGACATTGACAGTCTCATCTTCCCCTGTATGTACTATATTAGATTACGTCCATATGAGTCCCTGCAGCACTGCTCACTCAAGTTGGTATGCATGCTTTTCCTCATTCTGTGACCGAGGTACACTGTATAATACATTGTACATAATATCCTATTCTCATATTCACTGCATGTATTGATATAATACATATAGTTCAGATATCTATTTTCCAGTTTGCAATTGTATCTTTTAAAATCTTCATTCTTATCCCATTACTCATGCATATCCTGTGTTTCATTCTTATGTTGCTGTTGCTGCTACCTCACCTGCATTCCCCTATGGGGGTCAATAAAGGATTCTGTTATCTCATCTTATCTTTATGTGTTTAGTGAGTGGAGTTAGCCAGATCGTTTGTTGACCTCTTCCTCAAACACTCGTGGACTGACGTTGTTAAACAGTACTATAAATTGCTGTGTTGTTGACCGCATGGTTTTTATGATCTCTTCCTGGGCCTGAAGCCGCTTGAGTCTGGAGTGAACAATGAATGAGGCCTGCATCAAATTCCAGGCTAGCCGCCCACTCCTCTAAGATATCTTAGTTTCAAGACTTCATAAATCATTATATGTCATTATAGGCTATTTTCATATGACGGACACTAGTCTTCCAATTTGTGGACAATAGGGCTTAAGTGGTAAGCTACATTTACAGTAGAACATTCAAAATGCTTTCTATTTCCACTCCACTGTTTTACCGTACATCCACCTGTTTGATTCGCTGAGTGACTCATGTTCTCTTCCTTTCTACTAATATGCGGCCACATTGCTGGCATGGTAGAACAAACCGTTGTGTTGTTGTTTTTTTGTTATTTTTTGCGGTGCCTAATTACTCCAATGACTGGCCGTGTATGTACAGTATGTCTGTCTTTCTGTGTGGGGTACGAGCAGCTGCAATACCGCTGGGTGACCTAAAGTGGCACTGTTGAGCAGCCTAAAAGGGCCATTCACACTGAGCACTATAACTGCAGTTGTTGAGCAGCCTTCGTCGCAGGTATGATTTTCCTTTTTTCGTATTGGCTCTCTCCCAACTTGGTTTTGGGTGGAACCCGGCTTACGCCCTCCAGGGGCCTCTGATACCATAGAAGCAATTAGTGGTAAAGGCTCAGTGTTAATCCCTATGGGAATGTCTTTGTTCAAATGAATTAGAAAAGAACATACATTGATTGCCCTGGAAAGTCATTTTTACAAGTCAGATCAGAATCTGACTGCATTAGACTCTATTCGCTTAAAAAATCTAAAGGTTAAATTTAGATTGCTGTGTCCTGGGGTTCGACTCGAGACCGAGAACTGCACTCCCTCGAGATATGTTAACTAACTATGTTAACATTTATAGTAGGATTTCATGTATTTCCATGAGTGGAATATAATAATAATAAGCTGTAAAATGTAATCCATGACATAGTGGCTACCCATGTGTACTTATAAGCAGTACAGCATTCCCATAATAAAGGGAAAATAAAAAAGAATGTACCACCCACCCTCGTTTACAAAAATAAATAGATGAATAGAAATGTGTCCATACTATGGGCTCACTTCACATGACCAGTGTTCAGAGCATGTACAATCTGAAGTGCATGGTATGGTGCATTTATATAGTGCCTTTATCCAAGGCGCTTTATATAGATTGTGCATGACCGATGACAGAGGAAACCAGGGGTTCAGTCAGTGTCTTGCTCAGGGACACTTCGACAATAACTCTGGGGGGAGCCCGGGTTCGAACTGGCAACCTTGCGGTTCCCATCCGGCCACTCTACCCCTGAGCCACCTCCGACCCATGATGACCAGACATGTGTAGTCCTGAATATGGGGGCTTAACGTCTGTTTTAACGTTATGAAAGAGGTTAAGCTCTGTGTCATTTCCTCTCCCACACCTGAAACAAACTTATTCCCCCGAGGAGGGGGAGTAATTGCCTCCAGTTATTGTTCCAGACAGGGGTCAGAAAGTGTATGCAGGAGGCGGGGGTGTGGGAGGGACAGACGCAGAGTCTGAAGGGAGGTTGGAAACAGGTTGGGTCAGCAGGGCAGAATGGCTCCACCCATACTGTAGTGTTTTAGACCAGTGGTTTTCAACCGGTGTTACGCGGACCACCAGTGGTCCTTGAGAGGGTTCCAGGTGGTCCCCAGCTGAATGATGGAGCGTTGGTAACCAAATGGACACTTATAGATCTTTGCGGGTCCATTTGGTCTCACAGAGTTAGATTATTGTTAAACATCTGCATTTCTTCATTTACAAGAAGCCTATATACAATTAGAGAATGTAGAAGAATTGTTATTTTGATCGTTTGCCAAAAGCAAGGAATTGTAGACTAAATCTTATCCAACGACAACAAAATATTCTTTAGTTTTTGGTCTGAGAGGCTAAATGGTGGTCCGAATAAAATGCTGATTAAATAATGGGCCTTGAAATTTAAAGGGTAGAAACCCCCTGTTTTAAGGCCTGATGCCTACTGTGTACAGTGTGTGCGCAGCATGCACGTACTGTACTGTATACTGATATACTGTAACATGCACTGACTGCAGCATCTTCAATTACTTCATGAAGGTACATGCTTGGCTATTTTTCAGCCATTATCTTCCTGAAAGACTGCGCACTGAAATAGAAGCCATTGTTCTTGAATCAATAAACATTTGATATCTCGTTTGAAATGACCAAACCAATGATGTCACTGGTAGTCATGTTTCTGAACTGTTCACTGCCCCACCTCTGGCGTGAAAGAAATTGTACCATCTGAGGACACGGAGACTATGTTGAAATGAGTGAAGTGCTCCTTTCATTATGTCTTTTGCTGCTGCAATGTTGAGGAACCAAGACCAAATGATTTGGTTCCTCAACATTGTGTACAAATTAAAATCTAGAATATTTCATCTTGAATTTGTATTTAGTTGCGGGTGTGGCGCAACCTATAGCTATTGTATAAATCATGGATATAACAATAACAAAGTTTCACTCATCAGGACAGCTCTACAGTGCAGCACAGCACTACAGATTGAAGCCCAGAGCCAAGTCACTTAGTGGGTTTTCCAAATGTGGAACGTTTTGCTCCGTCCGGGAGTGACAGGAAGCAGGAAGACAGACGTCATGGGCCAAGGAAACTGGTCATGATTAATCGAACGTGCAGACAAGTCTCTTACCAAAGTCTCAAAACAGGACACTGAACAGGAATCTCATTTACGTTGCTGTGTGAGTCGAAAATTGTTATAGCTGATGCTCAGATCCACAGTGACTGGATGGAAAAACGGTGCACTGCAGCACAACAAGCTTGACATTCCCCAACGCTGGCATTGCATTGCATTTAGTTTAATTCATGAGAGTCTTGCAAAGGACGTAACAAATATGTCCTGCATCTGATGAGCATGTGTCAGAGAGGCTGGCTGAAAGTTGTGGGTCGCAGATGTCCTTAACGTACTTTATTTGTTTTGTTTATTTCCGTGACAGTGCACATGAATGAACATTTCAATCCATACACATGATTGCCTTGTACATATGCCATCCATTTATTGTTTCTGAGGAAGCTGCAGGCAGGGGGAAATAGTGTTTTTCTACGACATATGGTTCAACATTTCTGGCATCCCCAGACCCAGAAGATTGGTAATATAATAATAAATAAAATAAATAGGCTATACATAAATCATGTTTATGTATTAATTTATATTCATATCACAAATAGTAAGATTTGTTGCATTTGTACAGTTAAATCCCTTTCGCATGGTTCTGTCTGCACTCCATATCAAGTTTGGGTATGATTTGCGACATTGTTGAGGGGCGCTAGCCCCTCCTATATACAGCTCTTTGTCCTAACGCGTGTCACAATTGCGACTGACAATGAAAGGAGAATTTACGTCTTATGTGTCTGAGCAAATCGGCTTTTTGTGTAACCCTTTTTTTGTCCTAACACAAACATTAAATGCCATTGATAATGAAAGGAGAATTTACGTTGTATGTGTCTGAGCAAATTGACATGTTACGTCATGATGATGTACGGTGATAAGAGCGCCCCTCACTTCACACAGGTGTGATTTCTTTTTTGTAAAATAGGCTCCTCCATTAGGCGCTGATCGGTTCTCCACCAAGAAGAGCTTGGCGGAGGATGTTAGGGATGACTTTTTATTGTAGAGTGTATAAGAGAACCATATAGTAGTTGCTATTTGCAAGTTTCAACACGTTTGTTCTATAAAATGCATACAGCCCTGTCCAGACAAGGTAGATATGTACACACACACACACACACACACACACACACACACACACACACACACACACACACACACACACACACACACACACACACACACACACACACACACACACACACACACACAGTATTCAGGAAAGTGAGCATATCTCAGTGTATGTTAAATAATAATAAGATTATTGATTATTTTTGCACATAATCACAACAAAGCTTATGTTATTATGGACTTTGTCATATAGAACAGGTCAAGATCACCATATACTCTTACAGAGAATCCCCCCCATGAACAAGCACATGGCGACGGCGGTACAGAAGCGGTATAAGAAACCTCGAGCAGAACCTGGCCCTCTGCCTCCTCTCACCTGGTCCTGGAGCAGAACCTGGCCCTCTGCCTCCTCACTGGTCCTCTAGCAGAACCTGACCCTCTGCCTCCTCACTGGTCCTCTAGCAGAACCTGACCCTCTGCCTCCTCACTGGTCCTCTAGCAGAACCTGACCCTCTGCCTCCTCACTGGTCCTCTAGCAGAACCTGGCCCTCTGCCTCCTCACTGGTCCTCTAGCAGAACCTGGCCCTCTGCCTCCTCACTGGTCCTCTAGCAGAACCTGGCCCTCTGCCTCCTCACTGGTCCTCTAGCAGAACCTGACCCTCTGCCTCCTCACTGGTCCTCTAGCAGAACCTGGCCCTCTGCCTCCTCACTGGTCCTCTAGCAGAACCTGACCCTCTGCCTTCACTCACTGGTCCTGGAGCAGAACCTGGCCCTCTGCCTCCTCTCACCTGGTCCTGGAGCAGAACCTGACCCTCTGCCTCCTCACTGGTCCTCTAGCAGAACCTGACCCTCTGCCTCCTCACTGGTCCTCTAGCAGAACCTGACCCTCTGCCTCCTCACTGGTCCTCTAGCAGAACCTGGCCCTCTGCCTCCTCACTGGTCCTGGAGCAGAACCTGACCCTCTGCCTCCTCACTGGTCCTCTAGCAGAACCTGACCCTCTGCCTCCTCACTGGTCCTCTAGCAGAACCTGACCCTCTGCCTCCTCTCACTGGACCTCGAGCAGAACCTGACCCTCTGCCTCCTCTCACTGGTCCTCTAGCAGAACCTGACCCTCTGCCTCCTCTCACCTGGTCCTCTAGCAGAACCTGACCCTCTGCCTCCTCACTGGTCCTCTAGCAGAACCTGACCCTCTGCCTCCAATCACTGGTCCTCTAGCAGAACCTGGCCCTCTGCCTCCTCACTGGTCCTCTAGCAGAACCTGACCCTCTGCCTTCACTCACTGGTCCTGGAGCAGAACCTGGCCCTCTGCCTCCTCTCACCTGGTCCTCGAGCAGAACCTGACCCTCTGCCTTCACTCACCTGGTCCTCGAGCAGAACCTGACCCTCTGCCTTCACTCGCTGGTCCTGGAGCAGAACCTGACCCTCTGCCTTCACTCGCTGGTCCTGGAGCAGAACCAGACCCTCTGCCTCCACTCACTGGTCGGGTTGAACAGAACCTGGCCCTCTGCCTCCACTCACTGGTCGGGTTGAGAGAAAGGGGGGGGGGGGGATGCACAGCAACGCCAATAATAATATCAACGACTATATAACAATGTCCATAGCTGTAGTCCTCGGAAACCCTTGATACACAGCTGGGGGTCCTGTAATCATGATCCATGGATGAGAAAACACAAAAACTCGTGGAATGAAGTTAGTAACATGGATTGATGGGTCAATATGCAGGTGGAGAGGGAAAGCAACAGATAGGAGCTCGGTGAAGTCATAGGAAGTCCCCCGGGCGGTCTAATCCTATAACAGCCCCCAAAGCCCCCGGCTATATACAATAATACTGTATATATTGTACACATATTATGTACAGGAACTGGACACCCAGAGAGAATGGCCTCATAAGATGGCAATTCATGTGAGTAACCTACATATTTCTGAAACATAGCATGGTTTATTATAAGCTCTTCGCTCAGCTGGGTTTTTGTGTATATGGGCTAGATGTCTACAAACGAAACCCAGCGCATTCAGAGCATCTTTGTTTCAAAGCTCTGGAAGTCATCGCTTCTACCAACACACAGACACACACGCACGCGCACACGCACGGCTGGCTGCGCGTGTTTTCGACCACGAAAATAACATTTGGTTGGTTTTCACCACCAACTGTGGTGAAAACCATATTTTTATTACCCATATTAACTGTAAATATGATGATTTTGGATGTGACAGTACAGTACAGTGACAGTACAGTACAGAGGGAACCCCTGGGGACCCCCACACGGTAACACTGTCATTTATCGACCGTTTCGTGCTTGGGACGGCTTGCCTGAACCGGGCCGGCACCCTGGGTGCGTTCCTGTGCAGGGTCTGGAAGTTCCGGGGACCCCCTGGAACCCCCTCAAGGACCCATGGTGGTCCCTGGACCACTGGCTGAAAATCACTGATTTATAGCTATACACTTTTAACAACACACTATTTATTATAACCAAGATAAATCACTTAGAGCACCTTTAACTAAGATCTTCTACATTACAAACACGTTTTCTTTGATGTGATTCACTTTCTCGGGTTAGAATTGAGTATTCCAACAGAGTAGAAGAAATGTCCAAATGCATTACAAAGGAGGTGTGTACGCGTTTGTTCTGTGAACAAGTTCTGCGACTCAGCCAAGTTCTGAAAGCTGTCAAAAAAGAGTATTTTCAGTCTCGTCCTCTGTCATTTTTCATTCCGTTGCAATTGAGGCTGGCACACTGTGTTCCCTGCAGTCGGGTGAAATATCCTCTATCTGCTCCTACAACGCAGAGAACATCAAGACGTGTGCCCAGTGCCCACACAAACACGCACGCACGCACACACACTCACGGACGCACGCACGCACACACACACACACACACACACACACACAGACGCACGCACACACACGGATGCAGGCAGGCAGGCAGGCATGCACGCACGTGACACACGCATACACACGCACACACGCTTGCACGATTCTGAGAACCGCTGACTGTTTCTCTTGGTCCAGAACATCAAGGCTGTATTAAGTCGTTAGTTGGTCAACCTTCTCTTCTATTAACAAATTTATCAGACCGTGTTGTTCGGCTGGGTATACTGTAGCCCTGGAACATGACTCTCGTATTCATACGAGAGTCATGACGTAACTTCACCCTGGTTTTTGCGAACGCTACATTTACAAATAATTAAAATATATAAACATTCGCATTTCAAATATAAAGTACTCACAAAGTGTCCCACGGGTGTTAGTTAGTAGCAGCGCCAGCGATTAGAATTTCTGCATCCCTCGTTGTTTAATAAAAAGCATTTTTATCCGAGGTGTTATTTTGCCATTGGCTTTCAACTACGCGCCCCTATCGGTCGGGAGGAGGCTGGCACTCGGTGTGTTCGATATAGGTACGCTGACCGCCCTGCCAATACAGACTAATAGGCGAGTGCGCTCCCGGTGTGCAACTGTGGATTTCCCAAACGAACCCCGTTTGAAAAAAGTAGCCGGGGAGCTCGGACAAAAATGCTTTTTATTAAACAACGCGGGACGCAGCAATTCTAATCGCTGGCGCTGCTACTAACTAACACCCGTGGGACACTTTGTGAGTACTTTATATTTTAAATCTGAATGTTTATATATACGGAAATCTTGTAAATGCAGCGAGCGCAAAAAACAGGGCAAAGTTACTGCATGACTGTCATGATAATCATCATGGCAGTCATGTTCCAGGGCTAGGTATACTGTAGGTCCAGCTACTACTGGGTATAGGTCCAGATACTCGTCAGATCGATTCATGCTCTGCTCAATGGTTACTTTCTCCATAGTAGACATGTTGGCGCTCTCGCGGGGGATCCAGGTTCAAATGCCAGGTACAGTAGGACTGAATGTACAGTAACAGATGAGAGCTTTCTTTAACCACTTCCACCCCATGCAGCATCCGTATGTGGTGCAGGGGAAAGCGTCCTGCTTCATGTTGTGAGCTTCAGTCCATCGACTGCTTTCAGCCTTCCACCACAATAACAGAAACGACACTATAGAGCCCTGAGAGACTCTGGTCAACCGTATGGGGTTTAAGTGGTTAAATAATGAAAAGGTACAGTGTGTGCCAATCAATGACTCACACGCACACTCAGTCTCACATGGAGGAGGTGCACGCCCGCCCACACACACATACACACACACACACACACACACACACACACACACACACACACACACATGTGCACGCGATTCCAAGACCATGTCTCTCTTGGTCCAGAACATTATTATTATTATGTATGACATGACCACTGGACCAGAACCATGCAGGATCAGCTGGCAAGCGCTACTGTACTGTACTCTGTGTGATCTGATTTGTGTCAAAACTCTGAATATCACTATAGGAGCTATTAAGACTACTGAACCTTCACATTGCATTAGATGAGGTCATTTATTGTGTGTGTGTGTGTGTGTGTGTGTGTGTGTGTGTGTGTGTGTGTGACTGTGTGTGTGTGTGTGTGTGTGTGTGTGTGTGACTGTGTGTGTGTGGTGTGTGTGTGTGTGTGTGTGTGTGTGTGTGTGTGCGCGCGCGCGCGCATGTACCATTTGTTGGCAGTCATAAATCCTCAGTTTGGAGACATTCCACAGGCCCAGGCTGGAGCAGGCGCAGGCAGGACCAAAGCGTTGCACACACAGGTTAAGAGTAGAAACGGATAGATACTGAAGAGTACTGTAGACCAACATTGATCCCAAGGGGAAATCATTCAATAAAGCAGGGAACCCTTTGAAAGAAAGCAATGAACCATTGAGGACAACTAACTAACCTGATGCCTGAAACGCCACTCCCATGCCATCTGCTGCCACTTGGTTCTGCTGCCTGACACCACTGCTGCACCTTGGCCCTCCGACACAGAGCTTGGTTGTTGTCAGCTGCAGTTATGAGCACGCCAACAATTTGAATGTTATCTCAGGCAAATGAACACATGCAAACATTTGCAAGAATTCAAGGAACATACCTAGGTTGGCAGCAGGGGACCATAGTGAAATACTGTACAAATTGGACCATATATACACACCTGAAACCTAGTCTGTCTATTGTCTATTGTGTGCCGTACTAGGAATAGAATGCGCCTGCAGCATGGCTTTGTGTTCAGTCATGGTCAACTCTCACATTGTCTCTAGTGAACATGGAGGGCCAAGATGGTCCTTGGCAAAAAAACAACAACATTTCATTCATTTGAGATGCTGCTGTTTTTAGGTGCCGTTCACACCTGAGAGACAGCTGTCTCCTCTGTGTGTCGCACGGCTCGCAATGCATTTCCAATGGGAGTCACATGGTTGGCGAGCTTGCGACACACAGAAGACACATGGAGACACCGAGGAGACTGCTGTCTCAGGTGTGGACGGCCCCCCCATTCTTTTGGTGTTAGCATTATGTTATGCTTTAGCTATTGAAAAATAGCAGATCTACAAGCTCATAGCGCGCCACCGAGTGGCTACGAGCTTGTACAGTAGGTCTGCTATTTTTGAAAAATCGAAGAACCACTGACATGGAAACATAGCTTTTTCAGAAAACTGTCAGGATGTAGAAGACATTTTTAGAATCTGATCTCAGGTCAGAATGGGAATGGCTGATGCACCAGCACGCAGACTGCAGACCTGCTACTAGTACCCACCAGAAAACACATGGAAAGAACATTGAAGTATTTAGCAAGGATTTGACAGGGAAAGTCAGTGGGTCTCTATAAATAATGGCCAGTCTAATCTCTCCATGGATCTTATAGATAATAAACAAATGCTATGGGAAACAACAGTACTCCTCTAAGCTCACGTTTCACCTGGTAATCGTGTTAACTAGTGGTGGATATTGCTTGCAATCTCACGATAGATCACGATGCAGAGGCCACGATTATATATATCGATATATTGATATACTGTATATTGATTATACGTGTATTCAAAATAATGACCATGTTGCACAAATACAATGGAACAGTTTCAGGCCCACAGAGGTCTTTAAATTAAAATAAAATGTCTAAACATCCTAACAAGGGGTCTGGGAAGGGAGTGC
Organism: Protomyctophum parallelum; assembly: GCF_964188405.1. NCBI lineage: Eukaryota > Metazoa > Chordata > Actinopteri > Myctophiformes > Myctophidae > Protomyctophum > Protomyctophum parallelum. The sequence continues at coordinate 38,465,067 of NC_139711.1, read as the reverse complement.
ATTGCAACTTGCAAGGGGGGCTTTGATAACGTTGATCAGAGGTACGTTTGTCAACACCCAGATAATTCATGCCGTTTATTGCCCTGTCGATACAGCAGCCTCTCGATCGATTCACCTATCGTCCGGATGTTCTATCGATATATTGCCATATATCGATTAATTGAATGCACCACTAGTGTTAACATTATAGACTGTTAAACAGGGATTTGTTTAATTATGATGTACACATATATGTTTGTGTGAGGGAAGTCCGGAAATATCCACCATTATTCATTTGTTGAGTAAAGCATTATAAAGCATTAAAAAAAATTAATCCTGTCTACAGCTGTTGGGTAAATCTAAGTAAATTATACTGAATTTTGTAGCTCTGATACACTAATTACATATGAAAGTAAAACATTTATGAATGAATTTTATGCCTGACGTCCCCATTTTGTGCATGCTATTACAAAAAAAATTGCATTTACAAAATTAGCCTAGAAAATAAGGCTTGTGTGGTTAAAAGTAGTTTTTTTCCCTAAAAAAATAGAATAAATAAATGACTTAACAAATCAGCCAAACTGCAGTGCTGTTGTGCTGTGTGTGTGTGGGTGTGTTTGTGTGTGTGTGTGTGTGTGTGTGCGCGCGCACGTGCGTGCGTGTGTGTGTGCGTGCGTGTCCCCTGCAGCAGTGAGGAGTACTCTCTGTTCAAACTCACTGCAGCTTTCAGCTCCCTCCACAGCCATATGTACGCGAGCTGATTGGCTGAGTAGTGGCCATGATGTCATCACAGAACATTATAAGGGCTCTGACAAATAGCCTGGGAGACACATTAGAAGGAACACTGAGCTCTGAGCCGAGGGACTGGCCGGGTGACTGAGACCTAGAGAGGTGGAGGGAAGGGAGCCACACACACACACACACACACACACACACACAGAGAGAGAGGAGCACCGCGCAAACATGGGGGGCTGAGAGGACTTATTATTGGAACCACAGTACATCCAAAACCTTGGAGAGTTCTCATTTCTTTTATGGGAGGCCATCAGAAACGGGACAACTACCTGTGGAGGTTTGTGATTTTGTTTGTTTTAATATAACTTTATTTTCGTCATGCTTCTTCTTTGAAGTTACAAAGGGCTTAGTTTGAAGTGTTGCCACATTGAGCCCTTGCTGTCGTCGTTTGTGTAATATAGAAATAAATAAATTACATTGTAAATTAATTATAGGAAAGAAATCCACATTTTAATCACATCTTTTATTATGTTTTCAAACTATATTCATATGTTGAATACATTCACTTAAAAAAATGAGTGTTCCTTCTGCAGTATTATCATTATTTAATTATTAGGAGTGTGTGTGTGTGTGTGTGTGTGTGTGTGTGTGTGTGTGTGTGTGTGTGTGTGTGTGTGTGTGAGAGAGAGAGAGAGAGAGGGGGGGGGGGGGGAGTGTGAGTGTGAGTGAGTGACCCTTGTGTGTGTGTGTGTGTGTGTGTGTGTGTGTGGTCCAGAGCAATGTGAGTGAGCAACCCTCGTGTGTGTGTGTGTGTGTGTGTGTGTGTGTGTGTGTGTGTGATATGCCGTGTGTGTGTGTGTGTGTACGTGCATGCGCTATACACATTACTTAATCTATTTCTGGTCTCTTCAGATTATGGGAAGTCCAACCACCCCGCTCAACGTGAGTGAAGGTATAAACGGGTCCTTGGCGGACCCTGTCGCAGACGGAGATAATGACGGTTACAGCGAGGCTGAGATGGTTCTTCTGGGCATGCTCATGTCTTTGCTGGTCCTGGGCATCGTGTTTGGCAACATCCTGGTCATCACGGCCATCGGTCGCTTCCAGCGCCTGCAGAACGTCACCAACTGTTTCGTCACGTCGCTGGCGTGCGCCGACCTGGTGATGGGCCTCGTGGTGATCCCGTTCGGCGCGTGCTACATCCTGTTCGGAACGTGGCACTTTGGCAGCTTCTGGTGCGAGTTCTGGACCGCCACGGATGTGCTGTGCGTCACGGCCAGCATCGAGACCCTGTGCGTCATCGCCCTGGACCGCTACCTGGCTATCACCTCCCCGTTCCGCTACCAGTCTCTGCTCACCAAGTGCAAGGCGCGCATCGTGGTGGTGCTGGTGTGGGTCATCGCGGCGCTCATCTCCTTCCTGCCCATCCACATGAAGTGGTGGACCTCGGACGACGTGGAGGCCAAGCTCTGCCTCGACAACATCAACTGCTGCGAGTTCAACACCAACACGGCGTACGCCATCACGTCCTCCATCATCTCCTTCTACATCCCGCTGGTCATCATGGTGTTCGTTTACAGCCGCGTGTTCCAGGAGGCCAAGCGCCAGCTGCGCAAGATAGACAAGAGCGAGAGGCGTTTCCGCACCGACCCGGGGTCTTTGGAGGCCAGTGACGGGCGCAAGAAGACCAAGTTTTGCCTGCGGGAGCATAAGGCCCTGAAGACCCTAGGCATCATCATGGGCATCTTCACGCTGTGCTGGCTGCCCTTCTTCCTGCTCAATGTGGTGGTGGCCATATGGAAGGTGGACAACATCAACCTTACCTTCAGGATACTCAACTGGATAGGCTATGGCAACTCTGCCTTCAACCCGCTCATCTACTGCCGGAGCCCCGAGTTCAGACATGCCTTCAAGGAGATCTTGTGCCTGAAGAGGAACCGCTTCCCACGACTGGGACCCAATGGATTTGTCTCGGGTGGGCACAGCTGGCAGAGCGAACCCCACAGGAGCAAATGCAGCTCGGACGACAGTGATGCCATTAATGAGGGGCTCTGTGAGTCCGTGGACAAAGCAACAGACCCTAATGGGAACAGTAAAGGCATAACAACTGTACTTTGATTAAATCAGAGGCCTTTGATGAAAAGGCAACACAGAGATGTTTACGCTGCCGTTGGCACTTTCCAGTTGACCGATGGAGGTCTGATTGACTGACAGGGACCTCAGGACACCCACCTGGTTCATGTAATGACAGACATGTTAGGCTGAGGTACAAGAGAAGACCTTTGTTTCAACTCCAAATGGATTTATATTGTAGGTAGATCACCTTTTTCCTTATTTACAGTAATTGTGTTGATTTTTCCATCTACCTCACTTACCTTTTCTTCAATATGTTGACTTAATTGTTCATCTAAGTTATTTCACATGGACTCACTGTCCATCCAGTAGATTTAGCAGTTTCATCATCATCATTCGAGTGCCCTCAAGATCCGTGTTTTATCAATTAGCCTGTTATGTAATTGCTAATGAGCAAAGCTCAAACGGAATCTGTGGACATTTAGTTTTCTATCTGTGTGATATCATGGCTCGGAAAACCTGTGGAAATTTTGAATTGTGTGGATTTGTGTTGTGCTGTCACCATGATCTACCATGATAAATCATATTCCTTGAGAAGGCATATGAATTATGAAAATGGCCACTTTAAAGCGGCCATGCGGGAGGGACTTGGTTGGGGTGGTCTCAAAGCTGTAATGTCTTTGTGTGAGTACAGAAAGTACAGTACATTCCACTTTAGTTTCACTCAGATTTTCCTTCACCTTAACAGTGGCTTTTGGAGGCTGTGTTTGACGAGCAGTAGCAGATGTGGTACAACCTGTCTCTCTTGTGCTCCAAGCCAAAGTTTCAGGCACGGAGCCAAGGCTTCGTGCCTGAAACACTCCAGCAGCAATGCTCTGCCCAGGGCAACGCTCTCCACTGTAATGTTTCCCAGGCGCTCGCAGCACTAGTTCAGAATGCTCACAGGGTGCATGGGAGATTATGTTTTGATCCGCACCTCAGCGCAGAGCGCCAGGGAACCACAATCTGCAGCTCGTCTGATAACAAGTTACCGTTTCCTGTGTCAGAGGGCTGCGTGGTGAGATAGAGATATTGATCTGTTCTAGTCAGTGTGGTTTATATAGTAGTGACCCCCTGCCCTAGGTAATGTTCTCATTTCAGCTTGACAGATCCCCCTGCCATTCAGTCCACCGTTAACACAGTAACGTAGGAAAAAAATAATATATTAAATGAGCTAACAGCTGCATAGCTAAAATAGAACTTGGGTACTTTAAGTGATTCACAAACACACATTACCACTGTAATGTTGCACCTTTTTATACATTGCCTTTATGGAACTGTGTGTAAAAAAAAAAAAAGGGAGGGAAACAACTCTCCCTGTACTGTGAGGTCAGTAATTACCGCTTGTCACACAAGTGCCTGTTTGTTAATAAGATGATGCATGGGGCTGTTGCTGTGCTAACAAGCTTTTCCAGTGTTTACCGAAACCGGAGGAGCTATTTCCTTAAGTCATAGCACCCGTCCCGGGTACACAATAATAAACGTACAAGATAGAAATATATAAATGTGGGGTCGCTGTCCAGTTGGTCTTCAACGCTGCTCCCTGACATTTCCCAGAGTTTTTGCTTCGACGTAAACGGATGTCAGTCTGGGTCTTTTATAGGAAATCAACTGTAAATCTGGAGCGGTCACCAAAATGTCCCACTGAGCCATGTGATCTGTGCTTCTGCTGTTCCAGTTGTCACCGTCAATTTCTGTTCCTGCTTCTTCCCTCCCTGCATGCCATCTGTCCTCTCTCTCTCTCTCTCTCTCTATCTCTCTCTCTCTCTCTCTCTTCTCTCTCTCTCTCTGTATCTCTCTCTCTCTCTCTCTCTCTCTCTCTCTCTCTATTTTAAATTAAATCCAAAGGGACCTTGTTGGCATGACATTGTTTACAACAAAATAAGAATTGTATGTAGGTAGGCTACAATTAAAAATATACTATAGGCCTACTACTACTACTATTACTATTACTACTACTACTACTCTCTCTCTCTCTCTCTCTCTCTCTCTCTTAGTATATGTGCACGCTTTGTCTCTCTGCCTCTCCTTTTTTGCTTTGCACTTCCCAAGAAATGTCCTGTTCCAGCTGAGCCCAGCCCAATAAACATGAATAAATCCATTATCTCCACTGTTTAGCTCAAGTATCGGATTACCAGTACTCCCCATCCCCTCCCCAAAAACAGGGCAAAGAACACATAATTTATTGGATGACAAATGGCACCATCTCCAGTTTGGAGGTTGTGGTGAACAAATTTGGACCACATGTATCTCGTTGGAGTGGAAGGGTCAAAGGTGAGGATTCAATGCTAGAATTATAGGCCTGTTGGATGATTCTCCGCTGTGCTTTTTGACAGCTTTTATACACTTACAGTCTGTGTGGCTTGAGAAGTTTCTACAGACATTCCCAGCCATTCCCCCAGTGAGTCTTGTGATATCCAGTCCACTATGTTCAGATCAAAGTAGCAGCTTGCTAAATGTAGCCTGTGTGTGTGTGTGTGTGTGTGTGTGTGTGTGTGTGTGTGTGTGTGTGTGTGTGTGTGTGTGCGCGCGTGTGCGTGCGTGTCCGTGACACATGTGTTTGTGTATGCGGGGGGAGTCGGGGGGTTTCTTTGCCAGTCTAAATCTGTTTGTGACCTGTGTGGCCATGTGATATTTTGCCTCTGGAGTGACATCAACTGAACTGAACCTGTTAAAACTGTGAACTTTGTTCCTTTTGAAGGAATCTTTCCGTACTGTATAAATCGGGAGCTGTTGTTGTCAGTGACCCTGCGCGCGGTGTCGTCACATATTGACGTACAATATGTGCTGTAAAACAGAAAAAAACAAGCTTCACAGAATGTTCCTGAATTGTTGTTGTTGTTGTTGTATTTGTTTTTTGTTTCGGATTAACAGTGACATAATCGATCAGTTTAATCAAGTATTCTTTTAACCGCTTCACTGTGTGCACAACACAAAACAAAGATCGTATTCAAAGCTCAATGGTTGGCCATGCATAATGACTGCTTGTCTCAACCACTCAGAATAAGAAAAAGAAAGCATCAGGTCGTTGTTTAGGTTTTTTTTTTGTTTTGTTGCCATTTTCAACTGCAGTTAATCCGTATTGATGTACTACGTGTGTGTAGTCTTCTGTGGTGATGTTTTGGGGGTTCTTCCTCCTCTTACGTTGTGGAGTTGGTTATACTGCTCCCTCCTGGCTGTGGTGTCTTCTTGCAAGCCTTCATGTGTCTTGGTGTGTTTTTCGCTATACTGTTTGATCACTGAGGCTAATCTATATGTTGGGGTGGAGTTTGTTTTGTTTGTCACCTCGCCTCGCCTCCATGCAGCTGGAGGAGGGATGGACACGTGCAATGCAATTACGTGCACTTAATCTAACCCGCTGACACTGCAACATTCCAAGCGTGCAGCGCTGAGTGAAACCAAACTCGTCGCTGTCAAGTGGGAGACCTTGTATACTGTACGACTACAGTATGTCCAAAACTGTTTCTATTTCAGGAAATGGGGGGGAAATTAACCTGTATTTTAACAGGTCTAAAGTAGTTATTATTTAGTGAAAAGCTACTTTTCACTGGTCAAATGTTTATGGAGCCCACAGACTGCACTTAACCTGCATGTTAACTTTCCACTTATATATATATGCTGAAATTGTGGAAAATGACAGATCGATAAGCTCGCATTGTTGCGAGCTTATGCGAAGCGAGCTAATAGATCTTATAACAAAGTGGGGTATTTATTTTTGGAATAAATCACTAAAGGTTGAAATATGGGCATACAAGGTGTCTGCCTGACAGCAATGAACTGCTCCCCGCTATGCACAATCATGCACAATAGATACTGTAGTACACTGTGCACGACCACCTCTCCACTCATTGCTGCTTACTCACATGCTGGATATAGCTGATCTACAAGCTCTCAACGCGCCACATCACAACGCGCTGAGAGCTTGTAGATCTTCAATGTTTTCGGTATGAGTCATGCTTTACAGTAATAGGCTAGGCTAGTTGTATATCTCACACATTGACATCTATAAAATAAACAATTCCATTTAATTTAAGATGCGGCGCACACACACAGCAGGCCCCATTATAACTAGATACTTTTGGCAATCGGCCATAGCCTACTTCTGCCCAATCACCTGCAGCCAACGACCATCAGGTTCTCATTCCAAAACACACTGTGCGTCTGGTGAATTTGCTAATTCAATAAGTGCAACTAAATTGAGATTTAGCTAGCTGGTGAGGAGTTGGGTTTGAATGAAACTAAACTCATTAACTCCACAACAACATGCAGTACACATAAACATACAGGATGGAACAGACAGGAATAATGTGGTGGAGCATATGGATCATTCACCATCACAGTGAAATGATCTGATCATCAATCACGGAGGGATAGATTTCACATGATTTCATGAGGCTCACAACTGGCCGTGAATACAGATGAATTGCACGCTGTTCCTTTGAACAATACATTAATTAATTATGCACTGCCACCCGTCCCTGCTAGCCTATATAGGAAACAGGGCATCATCATTGCATTTGGTCCCCTTTACAGCTGTAGTTTAATTTGACAACTCTCTTTTCCCCCCATGTTTTAAGCCTGTTTAAAAGCAGTTCATTGATTGTCAGAGATCGATGAACCGTGTTGGCTGTCATTAGGTACCAGCAGTGAGTCACTCGCATTATGTCCTGTTGATCTGAGTTGTGTCCTGTTGATCTGATCAAATAATATGTACTTTTCGTTTTCATATTGTGTAAAGCACTTTCTAAACTTTTTATTTTTATTTTTTTGAAAACTGTTACACAAATAAATGTTTTATTTATTTATTATTATTGTTGTTGTTGTTGTTATTGTTATTTACACACAGCCTACAGCAGGGTTCAGGGTTGCCAGGTCCTCAGTTTGCGAGGTGGGAGGAGGTCTTGGCAACCCTGCCCTACAGTAATACCATTTCTGTGCCATGCCTTTTTAGGAAGTCCATTTGCCTGCTTACAGTTATTGGCAATGACAGATGGATGGATTCCCAGCCCACATATTGCTGGAGGGTTGACAACTAATCATGAACTCATCATGTACGGCTACACAAATCAATGTGAATTTTTTAAGAAGAAATTGAAATGTGATAAAGAAAAAGAAAAAAAAAAAGTAAAGAAAATTTAAAGAAATCAATCTTTTGTGAACTTTGTGCTTTGTGGGCCAGGGCGGTGTTTAGATCAGTTACATGTTTACTAAGTATTTCTTTTTGTTGAGCTACTATCGCACAATTCTTTGTCACTGTTTTGTTGAGCTATTGAAACATGTTCCCAATGTACGTGGAGTCCTGTGGTATTTATATAAAATGCAAGTGTGCTATACCATTTGTATTAAGACAATAAATGTTCTACTTGTCGCATGCAAAGCTATCAATCACCGACGTGTCCTCATTGTTCATTACATGACAGGTGGCACAATGAACTAGTCTGTCTAGTTGTCAGACCATTACTAGTATGCCCTGTTATAATGAATGTGTAATGAGTCTGACATTTATGAAATTTCACGCACGCACACACACACAAAAGAAACACGATAGCCTAATATGTTGGAATGTAGTTCTATCAGTGTCATATTCACAGGAATGTAGCCACTGTACTGTGTGCACCCTGACTGCCTTATAAACCAAAACGTAATAACTGTATGTACTGTACCGACCAAGAGCAGGCCATGCACTTTGTTTTTGTAGAGAAGTCCCCAACGTGTCTTTTACACAGAGCCCATTGCTTTCCCAGGGTGCACCCCCTCTTTCTCAGCAGGGGGCAATATAGGGTGCACCCCCTCTTTCTTAGCAGGGGGCAATATACAGTATATATGGTATTACCATACAGAACATGCAATATACAAAGAAAACAACGATAACCATTATTACCCTGTGTGTGCATTAAAAAGGCCCTAAAGAGAAGAGAGGGAACATTGCGTCTGAGTGCAGCAGGGTCAGGGATGCTCACTGCTGGCAACCACATGGGAAAAGCTGCCCTGATGAAGACCCTGACGGGTTGAAACATTGTTCTTCCTTTCTATTATTAAACACTTTACTTAGCTTTAGCAGAAAAGAGCAGATCGACAAGCACTGCAACACATTGGGCCTGATTCTTCAACGCGCTTCCGCTTATATATTGACGTGACGCTAGCGGAAAGGCATTTACGTGGATTTCCCACATTAATTTGGAATTCATGAAAATGGCCGTGAACTTGACGCTGTCTTTGGTTGGTCGGAAATTCCGCTAAATCCTCCGCCACCTCTTTAGGTGGCGGAGAAATTTTCGGAAGCATACACTTGCATATAGATTTATTCAGAAGGCTTTAGTCTTCATGCTGAATCAATAAATAGTCCCCAAATCTCAGATAAAATATGTAGGCATGTGTCCCCAACATATTGGTCGATCAGCACATAAAAAAACGATATATATATATATATATATATATATATATATATATATATATATATATATATATATATATATATATATATATATATAAAAGCCGAGTGCACTTGTATGCCTAAATGCATGCATTATAGGCAAGTTAGCCTATAGAGTCCCATACAGAAACTGCCCCGCAAGCACGACACATTTCTATTTATTTATTAGGATATTTATATCATGCGCGATTGGGGCTGCAGCTCACTGGCAGCCTTCTACTCGGAAGTGCAACGGTTGTGAGCTTGTAGATCGGATCTCGCGGACTCGCGCTGCATGTTAAAAAACAAATTCACAGTTATAATAAGAACATAGGCTTATCTGCATTCTGCACTGTACGAATCCAACATAGTTTAGTGTAGACAGTAATGCCTGCAGTAGGCGTGTGTGTGTGTGTGTGTGTGTGTGTGTGTGTGTGTGTGTGTGTGTGTGTGTGTGTGTGTGTGTGTGTGGCGGGGGGCAGACAGCAGCGTGCTGCCGATCCGATTCACATTGGAAAATGAATAGGGCTAATTAGCCCTATATAAAAAATAGAAGACCACATTTATAGCCTAATGAATGCAGCGTGTTTGAAAGTCGGCCAGTCATATCAGTTTTAAACCATGCAGCTCGCCTCCACTCGTGAACATGACGGACAGACAGACAGAATTTATAATAATGTATATTGATATTGATCACATGGATGCCACACACAGAATAGTTTAACTCACTGGATTATAATTTCTTCAGACAAGAGGATCCCAGGCCTATAATATATTTACTTATGAATGTATGGGCTACTGTTCTTTATCGCGCAACAGTGTCGAGGGCCCATGCAGCCCCCCTCCCTCTCTCGTCTCTCTCTCTCTCTCGCTCTCTCTGAAAAGACGACTTTTGCATTGACAAAAATATCGGATATGTTTTACCTCTGCAAAGGTGTGAGTGAGCACCCGCCTTGGTCCCGAACTTAATTAAATAAATTATAATTATATTGCTTCAGCGGAGCACGCACTGTTGTAAGCTTGGATATAGCAGTGACCGCGGCTGTGATCTCAGACAAACTGCTGTCTGCTGAGTCATGCTTGAAGCCTTTTATGGTCGATATGGGGCGTGGATCAATGCAGATGAGGTTGTCGGTTGCTTTTCCGATCACTTTGCACCCGCTGCTTTCAGTATGACATACACCTGCGATACGCCAGCGCACCTGTGGTACACACCACTCTCTGAATAACACGTCATCTCAACGTAGCTTGATCGGACGGATAAATACGATATCTGTTTCCGTCACCGTTACACTCTGGCGCATTTCGTTTTTGAAGAATCAGGACCATTGTGAGCACCACACTTTTCTTTTCAGGCTCCGTGCAGGCTGTATTCTTTTCTTTTTATTATCCGTTTTCATAAAATGTTTATCTAGTATATTCCATTTATGTTAGGAGGAAAAGAGTGAGGGATTTTACAAAATTGTTTCCAAAAGAATTAAGGGACAGAGCCTTGTTCTAGCCCAGGAATTGAAATACTTAATGCAGACACCTCCAGCGCCGCAGCGCGTGCATGACACGCGCTGGAGGTATATATATATATATATTAGTCTTTGGCTATCAGACAGAGTGAGGGATATGTCTGTCTTTCGTAAAATGTCCATCTGAAAAATGAAGATTAAGTGAAGGCAGCTTATGAAACTGAAACAACAGCAATCGTGGCTGTGAATACAATGTACACAACGGTTAGGCTAACTGTCATACTGCAAGAGGCAAGCACTCAGGTTGACGTATGACTTGGTGAGTTAGGAAGTAGAGATACATAGCATGCTGTCATTTGTTTCCCCCATGGCCATTATCAAGCACCTAGGAAAAAAAAGGAAATGAAAGCATGCAGGACATGCAGCTTGAACAAAAATGATGAATTGAATTAGATTCAAGTCATTATTTTGCTTACAGGTATACAGTAATGCAAAAAAGCAAGAATGAAATATGTGCCCCGGAGCTGTAGTGTGTAACACTACATAAAATTGTAATAATTTAAATCAAAACTAAAGGTGCAGCAAACTTAATTTACAACTTAAGTTTTGATCATAAGTAGTTTGAGAACTACTTATTTAGAAGGCATATATTTTGTGGAATCTGCCTCTGTGGAGTTCAGAACCATAAAATAATCAGGGCTCGACAGTGCGACTAGGTACTCGCATTTGCGACAAAAAATATCACCGTGCGACTTGTAAAATTAGATTTGTAGCACAGGTGCGACTACAGGATTTGACCATTCAATCGTGATAAAGACAAGTCTCTGTCTACAGCAAGTGCACATTCTATAGTTGCGGTTCTAATATTCTATACCTAAATTTATATTTCTGAACGGCGGTGTCGTTCAGAAATAGAGCAGAGCTACAAGCTAACAACGTGTCGAGGCTCAATGCAGTGTTCATTTGAAGATCTGTCCCCTTTGCTCCCACCGCCCCTCCCCTCACTGTGTTGCTGCTCCGTTCTCTTCCCTGTCACTGCTTGCTGACTGTCAGCAGCGAAGACGGAGCGAACTCAGCAGGATAGCATTAGCATGATAGCACAGATTCAGAGGGAATTGCTTGGACCCCGAAACGTTATTTGCAAAGTTTGTTTGTAATGTTCAAAGTTCAAACGTAACTTACTTTTAACCAAACACGGGTGAAACAGCGTACAGCCGTGCACGCACGCGCGCACACACACACATGGAGTGGACGGATTGATGTTTATCAAAAACAACCCTTGCTTAGCGTTTGCTTACAAAAGCGTGTGCCCAGCATAAATGATAATGCGAATGACCGAACTGGCTGGATTACCGTATTAATATCAGTCAGTCAGTCAAAGCCAAGGAGAATGTTACAATACTAATTCACCATCGAGCAGCCTCTGCACTGTCTGAATGTCACACTAACATGACAGAACAGCAGGATAAAAATGGATAGCCTGTCTATCCATCCATGAGCAACATATTCTATCTAGCTCTGGTCCAAAGCTCTAATGTGTTGCACGTATTAGAGCCTAGAGGTATGGAACAGAGCTACTATCGATCTATCTACAAAGTATTAGCATAAAACAAATTGATTATATAGATTATATGAAAACAAACATAACAATGATATCACTATTTTGTGATAATTGCTGAAAAGATAGTGATATAATATTTTGACATATTATTTTCCACCCCTACCTCATATCACTTCATTAAAGAAAAATCACACCCATGTTAAGTGAGGGGCGCTCTTGTCATCATACATCATCAGATATACAATTTACAATTTAGGCATTTAGCAGACGCTCTTAATCCAGAGCGACTATCATCTCATCATCATATCATGAGATATCTGGGTAGATTTTGAAGGTGCGTTTTACCAATGGAAATACATAAATTGGCCTCGCTCTGCGCACATTCGTATTATGAAAGGCATATCGGCCCGTGTTGAACGCACTGGCCCGTGTTGAACGCACACACATTATGGTTTACCGCGTTGCTGAATATTTTAGCATTGTGGGAGTGTCCATATGTTAATTATTTTCGCTTTGCGCAATTTGCTATTAAGCCCCTTGACCTAAAGACACTCAGCGCATAACGATTAGACGTGGGTCTGACCACCTCATAAACGCAAAAAGCACTGTTTGATTTGACACTTGAGCGGCTCTGAGAGGCTGCTAGAGTGTTGCCATGTCTGTTTATTATAAGCGGCTTATTTTTCTGTAAAGTTGCTTTCTGTGTTGTTGCTTTTCTTGTTTCTAAAGTGGTTATTTGGGCTTTTCTCCTAATGTTGTTTAAACCAGTGATCCTCACACAGCACATTCCCATGTCAAGGATCCCCAGATGAATGCATTTGCCCAACTAAGGACAGCTAATCCAAAAATTAAATAAAATGATTACTTTTGAAAATAGCAGATCTATACCAGCTCACAATGCATCACATTCATTCATTAAAACTATGAACTCTGACTGCAGGGGGATATATAATGATCATTATAACAATGTGCAAGAACATATTTAAAAAGAAGGAAGAACTTTATATTTGTGGACAATCAAAATATGTTTTTTTATTTTAATGTGGTGTCATTCAAATTAATCTGGATATGGCAGACTCACTATTTAGAAAATAAAAACATGGCACTTCATTTAAAATAGGTTACAGACCCCTGTTATATGCGCTTATTTTTATAGACCTATTTACTTGTTTCTATGAGACATGGCAGTTTTGCGTCTTTTTAAAAAAAATGTTGAGATTAGAAACGGCCATAATTCTTTCATTTCTCAACCTTAAAAATAAATAAAAACATCTCCATAATCCGTGGGAAATGTGCTTTCATATGCTGTATCACACCCGATTCAAGTCTTCTTCAATAAAATGCTACGAGCGAACTCAGCGAAGACCATACCATCGGGGCCACAGCATTACGCAGCACGCATTCAACTCATTCCTTCGTCGTGACTGAATGAAATAAAATATAATAAACGTTATTTTACTGGTGTTTTTCAATAGAAACAAATAAAGAGCGTGTGTAGGCTACTGTGTGCAAGTGCAACAGTGCATATACATGCATGCACTAGGCTATATTTCTTCCGTGTCGGGATGGTGATTGAGCTCTTCAAGTTCACAGCCCGTTTGGTCTTTCATAAAAAAACGTTGATATTAGCCTATAAACACTCATGGTTCTCTCATTTCTCAACCGTTTTATTAAATGTAAAAATCTCCATATTCCTTAGGAATCTTGCTTTCATTCACTGTATTGTACATGGTTCTATCGTTATCGAATTAATTAATTACCAATTTGCCAATATGCTGCTATCTACTCGCAATTCCATTCCGATCTGAAAGGTGGGTCTGTTCTTTTGAAGCATAAAGGTGACAGCATGCAGTGCAATAGGAATAATTAACCCAAATGTGACAAAGGCATGTCATGTCTTCTATGGTGCCAGCCTGAAGAAATGTCATACCACGATCCCCAAAGTGCGCATTCCGTATGTGACATCAGCTGACTGGTAAAGAGAATAGTACGGACATGTTGATTGGGTACGTCTCAAACACGCCTTAAACACACCCATGACTAATTCAAGGCCGTTTTGCGCACTCCGGGGGGTGTCAAAAGCGCTTCTTAACATGCCCAAAATTGCAATATGACATACTACACGCCCCCAGATCATAATACTGTAATTAGATTAGTAATATAGAAGTAAGTAAAATAGAAGTCCTAAATCGACCCCATCATCTCATACTGGCCAATCAGAATGCCTGTTGCCTGTGATTAGTTAGCTGATTTGCTCGTTTACATATGACATACATTATCCCTTAAATGTCAATGGCGTTTAATTTATGTTATATTTAGCAGAATTTTGACGTAATTTCTCTGTTGATTGTCAATGGCTCATTTTGAGATGTGTGGGCACAAAGGCTGTATATAGGAGGGGCTAGCGCCCCTTAAAAATACATCATTTTTCATCGTGCTCCTAAAATAAGTTGTGTGCTACTAGATTTTTCAACTTAGGCGCACACGTGCTACTTGGAAAAATGCTAAGCGTCGAGCCCTGAACATAATATCCCAGTGCCACACTGAAGGTTCTCAGACAAACAGCATTCCTGTGACGGTACGCAGTGTGAAACATGCTGTACCATGATACATCTGACTAGCAGATGTCAAAACCCATTCTGTGATGTTTACCAGCTGGAGAAACACACCCTGATGAACAATATACACCTCTTTCATGTATTTTGAGAGGATACAATAATGTTGGTTCTGGGCAGATGAACAGCATGCTACATAGAAGCATACAATATAAACAGTGGTAGTACATCACGGCGAACGTTGTGTGTGTGTGTGTGTGTGTGTGTGTGCGTGTGTGTGTGTGTGTGTGGGGTGTGGTGGGGGTGGGGTGGTGGGGGGTGGGAGACCGCACACATCATTGGTTCTCAAAGTGGGGAGGGTACCAGGGGGTCCCCAGCTAAATTAGTTTATATAGCGTCACAATCATTTTAACCACTTTACGTTTAACCACATTTAATTTCATACCTCGGCTTCAGAAATAGCTGATATGCAAGCTCATAGTGGTAAAAGAAAAGAAATAGGTGAAAAATTAACATAAGAATCATTGTGGTAGTAATTGATTAATGTATACTAACTAAGTTGGCCAGCAGCTTGTCACTATCCGGGGGGTGGGGGGGGGAGGGGGGGAGGAGCAGGGCAGCTGCCTGATTGACGCAGCAGCTGATTCACGCCACCTATACTGTGTTTACTAATGTGACCTGTACTGTATGTGTGAGTTAGCTAAACAAACCCATGATGATCGAATGGAAGGGGGTTGGCTGAGACGACACAGTGGTCTCTGTGGGATTTGTAACGACGTCTAAAATGAAGAATATTGATTGGGTTTGCGTTCTTCCTGGTCTCAAATCTTTGAATAGGCTATACGGATACATATGTTTTTATTTCTTTTTTTTTTAGTGGTGCAACCACTCCAAGGAACAGCAATTAAGATGTTTTAAGCTGTCATTCTCCCTCCCTCCCACCTCCCTCCCTGTGATTTCAGTCCACGCATTGTGAAAATGTAATTGTTCATTTTGATCACCCACGTGTGTTAATCATTGTAATCCGGTATCAGGAACGGTCGCCCCTAAACCATCTCGCCCCTCGATTATTTTCTGCCGACCGATCGGTGCCGCGGTTCTTGTATTCTTTATTTTGTTAAGTTTAGGTATAGGGTTAGGTTTAGGCATAGTTTTACTGAGGTTAAGTTTAGGAATAAGCTTAGGTTTAACCGTTTAAGCATAATTTACTTAGGTTACTTTAGGTATACCAGTTCCGCCGGCTGTACTCCCGGGGCGAGTTGGTAAAGGGGCGACTCGTTTGGTATTATGTAATCCTGCTCTGACACCCCAATGAATGGGGGCCGTTTGTCTATAATCGAATCACAGCTTCCGAATAGAGGGATCAACGCAATGTGATGGTCCCTGTAAGCGGCTTTGTGTCTGGTCAGCAGGCTAATACTGAAATAGAGTCTAAAACGCTGTTCAGCAGTCCATTAGCCATGCCTCCCTACTCCTCCAATTGAATTGGACAGAGCATGCAACGCTCTGTAGACTCAGAGAGGCTTATCTCTGCCCTGAGTGGATCCATTTTTGCACACAAAAGCTTTTACTTTTTTTTTCTTTTTTTGTACTCTCGCATAGCAATCAAAAAAATAGCTAGGAGACATCATGTTCTCTGTCGACTGCGGGCTGCACTCGAATGGAGACAGAAGGACGCTGGGCAAACACACACGGGAAAAAACTGCTCTTCACAGCAGCTGAGAAGTGTCAGCTTGTCTCTGATGCCTCTCTCTTAACCCATTCTGACCCGAGATCAGATTCATACGAAGGTTTCCACTGGACACACACTGGTCTGATGAACCCATTCTGACCTGAGATCAGATTCTAAAAATGTCAGTCGTTCTTCGATTTTTTTCAAAAATAGCAGACCTACAAGCTCGTGGTGCGCCACTCGGTGGCGCGATATGAGCTTGTAGATCTGCTATTTTTAAATATCTAAAGCATAACATGATGCCGACACCAAAATGGGTGCCCGTTCAGAATGGGTTAAGAATTAAGGGATAAGATTAGAGCAATTTACAGTACAGTTATCTTTGCATATACAGGCTCAGCATGTTTTATCCTATAAGTCACTGCTGGAAAAGCAAATGAAATCAGTATTATGGAAAAATTAATTAATGCATTTCTGGTTTTCTGGTATGCGATTGCGAACCCTTGTATGCGTGTTAGTCATAGTAGCAGTGACGTGATGCATGCTGGGTGTGAGTGAGCATGTGAACAGGTCCATCACTGCTCTGCCGTGATAGACTGCAGCGCAGTGATAGACCAATAGGTCCCATGGGCACTCATAAACCAGGCACCACAGTGTCTGCAACGCTGCTGCTGTACGCTGTACTGTGGTGGGGGGAAAAAGTACTCACATTTTGTTACCTGAGTGAAAGTATCGATACTGCAATATGGAAATACTAATCCGTTACAAGTAAAAGTCCAGAATTCAAAATGTACTTGAGTAAAAGTACAAAAGTATTGGCATAGAGAAATGTACTTAAAGTATCAAAAGTAAAAGTGCTCATTATGTAGAATGTCCCATTTCAAGTTTTCAAATTAAAGAAACTTGAAAATAGCCGATCTACAAGCTCACAATGCGTCGCATTGCGAGCTTGTAGATCAGCTATTTTCAAATGGATGAAATGCATAATGGGCTGACGTGGCTAATGTATGTTTTGTAATAATAGTCAAAATCTACAAAGTTACTAGTAACTAAAGGTTTCAAATAAACGTAGTGGAGTAAAAAGTACAATATTTACCTCTGAGTGGAGTAGAAGTAAAAAGTACTGGAAATTGGAAATACTCAAGTAAAGTACAAATACCTCAAATTGTTACTTAAGTACTTAAGTACTTGAGTAAATGCACTTAGTTACTTTACACCACTGACACTATAGGACAGCGTTTCTCAACCTTTTCAGGCTGTGAGTGACGTGGCCTAAAAATAATCCTATTTGAACCTTGACCCTTAGGTATGGGGTATGGTGTTAGCTAGGGTATTGAACTGGTATGGGGACCCCCCACGCTGACGAGCACTTGGAATTGTAGAAGTTGATTACATTTAGTTTGACTCGGTTCCACGGATACATTATTTTTTATTAGTGCTGCCAACGAATATTCTGATATATTCTAAAGAATATTCGAAAATAAAAAAAATGAAGAATAACCGAATATAAAAAAAGATAGGCTGCAACATTTTTATATTAAAATTATATACATTTAACATTCAAATCATTCAAACCCACGTGGTGGAATATTCAAATGTAATTTTTGGCCAATTCTTTTTATGGTGTAAGCTTGTACGTACATCTGCAATTTTTTTAAAATGTTTTGCCTCTTTCTTATATATTTCTTTGACAATTTGGCCAATGTTTGACCATTTTTCATAGTATAGATTGTTGATTACTTTTGATGCAGCAGGCCTAATGTTTTTTAATTAATTGTATTATTATTGCGACCACAGGTCGCATTTACTATGAAAACTTTGATCAAAGTTGATGCCATGCCAAGCAACAGCACTCGCCCAGCAGTCTGCCGTCACCCAAGCGGATGTGTGCACACGCTGATCTGCCCCAGCAGCGCGAACTCCACACTCTCATGGAGGAGACTGCCGGCGAGCGGCGGCGCCGTCTGGCCAGGGAACCGGTGCCTCCTGAATAGAGAGCAGCATTGGCGCCACCGCCAGAGTCTCACGTTGGACGCTATCAAGAGCCTCTGCCGCATGGACAGAGAGCAGCATTGGCGCCACCGCCTCAGGCACCAGCCACCTCTTGCCACGCCTCAGCAGAAGTTCTTAGTCGCCGAGCAGAATCTGCAACTTCAAGAGTGTGTCTCTCTGCCTCAAGCTCAACGCCTGCGGGCGGCGTCTGCGACGTCTGTAACCGGCCAGCAATTCTACATCTGATTCATTGACACCAGATAGATAGTTGCTTCTCAACTGTGCCGTATTAAGAAGCTCTGTTGTTTCAGCGCGACCTTCGGCAACTTACTGGTTATTATTGTTTTAGGTATTATGTATTAAAGATTGTCACTGTCATCTGGGACCCCCACAGGTTGAGAACCTCTCTCTCTCTCTGTGTGTGTGTGTGTGTGTGTGTGTGTGTGTGTGTGTGTGTGTGTGTGTGTGTGTGTGTGTGTGTGTGCGTGCGTGCGTGCGTGCGTACGTGCGTGCGTGCGTGCGTGCGTGCGTGCGTGCGCGTGCGTGTGTGTGTGTGTGTCATATCAGATCCTATGAGGATCTGAGTAACGAGCTTCACTGGACCTTGGAGGTTAAAACAGCAAAAAGACGGGGCTGCATTCTGCTTTCCATGGCCAAACAAAATGCAATAAAGCAAAAGCAGATCCCTTCAAAACCAAACTAAAATACTGTAGCTCTCGACAGCATGCCGGTGTTCCTTTTCCCACATTTCAGAGCACGTTTCCAATGCCACACAAGTGCAATAATGCTCATTTTGTCCACGTGTCAGGCTATTTGTGCTGCCCTGTATGGTAGACCACAGTACTGTACTGTATGTACAGTACAATGCTGTATGCGCTATAGGGTCAACTGTTCCGTTAAAAACAAACTGGAAAACATAACATAAATGCATAGCAATATATCAAGGAACAAAATAGAAAACGGAGGAGGAGCTAGAAGAATTACAAGTTAATTCAAATTAACTTAAGGGTATTGTAACGTTGTTCCTACTGTATCTTTGTATAAGTTCCATGAATCTTTGTGTGCGTGCCTGTCTGTCTGTCTGTCTGTCTGTCTGTCTGTCTGTCTGTCTGTCTGTCTGTCTGTCTGTCTGTCTGTCTGTCTGTCTGTCTGTCTGTCTGTCTGTCTGTCTGTCTGTCTGTCTGTCTGTCTGTCTGTCTGTCTGTCTGTCTGCCTGCCTGCCTGCCTGCCTGCCTGCCTGCCTGCCTGCCTGCCTGCCTGCCTGCCTGCCTGCCTGCCTGCCTGCCTGCCTGCCTGCCTGTCTGTCTGTCTGTCTGTCTGTCTGTCTGTCTGGCCCTCCCTCCTACTCCATTCGCCCAAGGTGTTGGTGTTGCTGAGCACCCAAGGGAGTGTAGTATCGGAGTGTGAAGTTAATTGACCGCATGAGCGCTTCCCCAGAACCAGTTTGCTCTGAATGGGCACCTGTTCTGAAATGGCGGCCACACCCAGAAAGGCCACTGCACAAGTTTGAATCGATTTCTGTCGGCCGGCAGGTGTCAGAGGGTGTGGAGATACATTCAAATTTATTACTAGACCAGGGGAATCGCACTGACATAAATAATATATACTCTTTTTTTCGAGGGAGCTCTTTCCAAGATATAGAGGCAATGCAATAGTTACAATAATCATAAATTCAACATTAAAAGCATTTTGGTGGTGAAATTGATAATCAGGATGGGACAAAGACTAGTTGTGTGAACCTGGTCTGGGTTCAGGCGTCAATCATATAGTGAGTGTTGCTTTGATCCTTCTCTACTACAAATGAATATAGGCTATTTAAACACATTTCCTGCCACACCCGTCTTATGACGGGTTCAAAAGGTTATCTCTTACCTGACAAGCCCGTCTTGCGACGGGTTACGACCCCCGTTTATGGCAGGCCTCTTACGGCACCTGTCTATGACCTGAACGGCATCCATCTTGAAACGAATGAGAGAGAACAAAAACAGTCGATAAAACGGTCATCCGATCTCCATAGAGTCCCATAATGGTCACGATCTTCAGCAGAGTATTTCTCCGAACTAATCCTCTGATTTGGTGAGATGAGATAAAGTATGCTCTTAGGATGGCACTAAAAGGCTGCCGCATCGCTCCGGTTAGCATATTATCGTCTCGCATGCTAGTTGGGGACCCGATTAAGTGACGGACAGGATGCGCTCTTACAACGGACCCGTGAATTGACATCAATTTGTAGTTTTTGTCTGGAAATCTACGGTAAGGTGCCCGAAAACATGCCGGCAGGAAATGATTGAATTAGCCGACCACTTAAGCAATCCTTTATGATCCATCCTGCTGGAGAGGTTCAGCCTCTGAGGAAGAATTGCGTTAGAATTGCATATGATATTGTTATTATGACATTATTATGACATTGCCATTTTGCTTAAATGGCACAGGCCTGATATGCAGAATATTGTTTGGGTACAGCTGGGACTCCGACTCCTCCTGCTTCATCAATTACAGCTTGATCTAATCCAACCTTCTGCCGTAGTCTGAAAACCCACCTTTTCAGACTCCATCATGGCCCATAGCACTTACCCTACCCCCTTAGATAGCATTTCTGTAGACTTAGATAGCATTTGATACAGACTTATAGCATGTTATGTAGACAGCACTATAATTGCATTGTATGTAGTACATATGTATAGCATATAGTAGTATATATGTATAGTTTCATTATATAGATATTCCACTGTTACTTTCTTTAGCTTACGCATGTTTCATGATAAATGCTTT
This sequence comes from Protomyctophum parallelum, assembly GCF_964188405.1. Lineage (NCBI taxonomy): Eukaryota > Metazoa > Chordata > Actinopteri > Myctophiformes > Myctophidae > Protomyctophum > Protomyctophum parallelum. The sequence continues at coordinate 38,443,817 of NC_139711.1, read as the reverse complement.
TTATGTGATGTATTCCCATGCTTTTTTTTGTTCTTGCTTAATGTAAGTCACTCTGGATTAAGAGCGTCTGCTAAATGCCTAAATTGTAAATTGTAAATTGATCTGTAAATGTCCTTGACGGAAGGCGGGAGGTGCCTTTGAAAGCTCAACACAAACACTGCAAAAACTCTGAAAGCCATGGATAAATAAACCCTGCCTGTGCCACATGCAGCACAAGCTATTCTGTACTGTTTAATTTCATATCCTATAGGTTTTCTTCCACTTGACATTTAAAAGATTTCCTTTCCTTAATGTTTTTAGCATTAGATTATTTTCTCTGAGTTATTCTTTAAAGTAGTTGCTCTCTCTCTCTCTATATATATCATTACATCATCATAAGTATATTATATCCTCTCAGTCAGCCAAGATAAAGAGACTGAAGTCTCTGGAAAGCGGACTATACAATGTTTATATTGTATACGCACATTCAGCCTATAGTATGATGAATGCAGTCTGGTCTACAGTGAAAAATTCATTCCTGGCTCCCGGTGTGTATATACTGTATTGTTGTATTGTTCTTTCTGCTTTGGCAATGTAAACGTATGTTTTCTCATGCCAATAAAGCCCTTTGAATTGAATTGAATTGTGTGTCCTCCATGTACGTGTGTGTGTGTGTGCACTCACATGTGTGTCCTGTTCTGTTCTGTATGTGTTCCTTCATTTCCTCGTGTGTGTGTGTGTGTGTGTGTGTGTGTGTGTGTGTGTGTGTGTGTGTGTGTGTGTGTGTGTGTGTGTGCGCGTGCATGCGTGTGCGCATGCATGCGTGCGTGCGAGTGCGCGCAAGTGTGTCATTCATTGATTGTATCTCCACACACTGTGTCTTTTCATTCGTCCCTGTTATTTAACCACTTTAACCTCATACGGTTGACTGGAATCTCTCAGAGCTCTAGTGTCTTTTCTGTTATTGTGGTGGAAGGCTGAAAACAGATGCTATAGGTTCATTGCACCTGGAGTCCAAGAAAAAGGTTTTCTTTGTGGGAGATTGAGAGCTTTGGACTGGAGTGAGTGGTTTAGTGACACTAAAGGACACTAAAAGTGGAATAGCGACCATCACAAGTCACAACCTGTACTTACAAACTAACGGTCAAGCATCCTTGTCATTGTAATACTCTGAAGGCTAAAATCCACTGATCCACGGGTACAGCTCAGTGAACAACACTCAGTGTTTATCCTGTTGAACAGTTCAACTTTGGCCGTGTGCCCCCGAAAAATGATATGCCCAGACGGCCACAGTGGCCTCGGTGCCCATGTGCCCCGACCGGCGCCCACAGCAGTTAATTTTACCGTTTTGCCTCTGCGCAATTTTCCAGTCATTACGGTAACCAATGTTCCCCAAACGTCCCACGCAGAACAAATCTGTGTAGCGCACATGAACATGAACACCAGAGATATATTTGTGTATTGTAGTTGTGTTTCCATTTGCCAAGTGGTTTGATTCTTTTGCGTTACTTTGCCTTAATAACTACCCCCGCTGGTCGTCATGACACGCGTGCGCACAAACACACGTCACAGCGTCCAGCCAAGCTGCTATTCTGCTGTTAAAACATGAAGGGAGATGATGGCTGACGAGATTCAGAGCGGGGTAATACTAAAGTAACCGGCCCTTCACTGTTATAAATGCAGGTTTCATGTTAGGTCAAATTGATAAACTGCGTGAGCCACGCATGTTTTACACAGTTGAGCTTGTCGGGTACAAACGCAGCTACCTCTTTCCTCTTGTTTTATTGTTCCAAATACATTATTCCATCTGAAAAGTCCTTAATTCAGTAACAGCTTCCAACAACAACAACGCAAGACGTTGCTAACTGAAGTTGTGATCATGTTAAAAAAAAAAAAAACATCCACTCGTCTCTCAACCCATGCACAGCTGGGCATGGAGCGTTGACGACGCGCTGTCTGTCACTCTATCGCCTGTAGTCAATTCAACATACCGGTAGTAAATCTTCCCAACGTGTTTAACAAACTACACAACAACTACAACAGAAAGTGTGAATCTCTGTACAGAGCTTAAAATGTAACTGTAGCAGTGAGTGACATGAGGTATTTGTCTTTTCCTTAGGCAATTTAATGCAGACATAGGCCTGTACTTGTCTGCTTTTCTAAACTAAGCCCTCATTCAAATTGTATTTTCTGTGAATTAACTCACAGTTTAACCCATTGATCCTCAGCCATTTTAATTTCAATGACCCCCAAATGAAATGTATCTGAATTAGCCTAGGGTGACAGGGTCCTAGGCCATTTCATTATGATTTTCATCTCTGGACTGGGACCCCAATACATGTTACACACATGTTTACAATATTTTACATATATATATATATATATATATATATATATATATATATATATATATATTTAACAGTAGTTACTTATATTTTGTTATTTAAAGCTGTGATTATTTATTTTTACTTTTCTGAACCAATGTTCGTCTTGAAATAAAAATAATGTAATCAAATGTAATCATCCTTAACCTTTAGGCTAAAATCATTGTTTTAATTGATGGCCTTCATGCCCTGGCACTTGGCCTTGTGCCCTCAAAAAGTTGACCAAGGCCTGCAGGCAAGGCCAAGTGGCCTTGCCCCTAAAAGGATGAGATTCCAGGCCTGGTGTGGGTGTGTGTGTGCATGTGCATCATTGATTGTCTCTCCACACACTGTACCTTGCCATTCGCCCCTATTATTATTTAACACAGCCTGTACGACATACGAATTAACGGCAGGCACCCTTGTCATTTGTTATACTCTGAAGGCTAATCCACTGATTCATGGCGGTACAGCTCAGTAATAATAAAAATCACACCGTCACTCATTATTTAGCCTGATGAATGTTCACAAAGGGAATGGCATCCCTCCATTTGTATAGCAAGTGTCATCAATTATTTCTTGGGAGCATTCGACAGTATTTTAAGGCCCCGCCGGTGTAGGAAAGAATGACAGGTCCCATATTTGTGACTTGGTCATCATGTTCTGGCCCGTCACTGCCAGTGAAGGAATGTCCCTGGCTCTGTCACTCCTAATCTCTCTCTGATGAGTGTGATGTGTGACTGCCTCTTACTGGCGTCCCGCGACACGTTAACAAAGCATACTAAATAAGAGACAACTCTTGTCAGCAGAGCAAACGCGCGGATGCCTAATATGGTGCCACAGATAGGGACATACGGCAGTGTGATCTATGGGGTTTGTGTGTGTTTGTGCACGTAGTCAGTGTCCTCGCTAGTGCATACAGAATGTGTGTACAGTATAGTGTGTGTGTAACTGTACTGTATTTGTGCTTTTGCATGCATGCATTAGAGCGTGCATGCATGCATGCAGAATGTGTGTCCTCGTGTGTATGAGATTATTTGTGCCATTGAGCATCTGTGTGTGTGTGTGTGTGTGTGTGAGTGAGTGCGTGTGTGTGTGTGCGCGTGTGTGTGTGTGTGTATGTGTGTGTGTGCGCGTGTGTGTGTGTGTGTGTGCGTGTGCGTGGGGGGCTGGGTGGTGCTTATGGTTAGTGTCCAGGACAGGAGAATGTCCAGCAGCAAGCTAATGGAAGCTATGTGTTGTATTTCAAACACATCTCCAGTCCAATAGTAAACGCTTGACATGCGGGCAGTGCACTTCACTGTGTTCCCATCAGTACACTCCACTGCTCTTTCATCTGACCAAAGGACATGCTTCATTTACTCTCAGATATCTGCCGACTAGGAGTCGCCATGGAGAAAAGCAGCAAAACAATGATTAACCTTTGTCGTGTCTTTAAACTTGACCCACAGGGTGTGCTTGGGTATAGAGTTTTGGCTGATGTGCATGCACTTACTGTACAGTACAAGACAAGCCAGACCTATGGTGTAGCACTGTAGCTCATACTGCATACCAATGCCTTTCAGTCATTTTAATGCTTTGAAAGTGAACATGCGAAACGTTAGAACAGACTCAAGGGATACTTTGTTAGCGCTCCGAACACCATCATAATAAATTGTCATGGCAGCTTGGTTTCAACTGAAACAGACTTCCTCTTCCTCTTCAAAATAAAAGCCACTTGTGATTAGTCAACACTATTTTTATTTCTAAGTCTACTTACAGGACATAGGCAGCCGCAGACATTTGTAGTGCGTAACACCAGAGGCGCGGCGGACGCAGCCGGTGTGTGGTGGCCGGATTTGTACCTTTTAAAAGTAAAAATAGCAGAATTACAAGTTCACCACATGTCACAACGTGATGAGTTGCGAGCTAGTACGTTGTCGTTATTTTTGAACATGTTTTATGGCTTAAGTGTTAGATAAGGGTGAATAAAATAAACAGGAGTGCACAATAAACAGGAGTGCACTCGTATTGCGCAAGTGATCAAACAAAATGAAGCGGTCATTGACCGCTTCATTTTGTTTGATCACTTGCGCAATACGAGTACAAATCCGGTCACTATAGGTTGCATAATTTGGCGCTACAGATCTTGTCAAATTATACCTGAGGCATGGCAAGCAGCATGAGTGCATGCTATTTAAACACACCGGAAATAAAGTATGTGAATGGAAAACTCCTGCTGTCTGTTCCCATACTGAGCCCTAGCTACAGTTGGATTGTAAGGGATGGTTTATGGAATACTCGCTTTTTGTTAAGCCTAATTTATACTGTGCGAGACAAGCCATGGCCCATGGCTCACACTATGAGCTATGAGCCATGACTTGTCTCACGCTGTATAAATTAGGCTTCAGGGTCTGGCCCCATCACCTACTCCTCCACATGACATGCAATGTCATCGCTGTCTAGGCAACATGCAAGATATTCCCTTGTATCCCAGCCCCACCTCAATATCTCTGCATGCCTCTTCCAATTAATGCTTGCATAAGAAGTAACTTTTTTTTGAGGACTTTGTATAAGTTCTCTATTTAAATTGTTACTTTAGCCTACTTTTAATTTATTTATACAGCAAGTAAAACACAACAAACTAGAAAAAGTGCCCTTCTGGGCACAGGTCTCCACCAGGATAGGAATGTAGGACATGGCATGACTATGGAGATCATGTGTACCGATTTGCGTGAAATTTGGATAAAATCTGAAGGAGTAATAATAGAAAATGTGTTTTACATATGTCGGCCTCCTGGTGGCGCTATAAAGAGCAGATGTGAAAAATTCCAGGCAAAGGTTTTTCCTTGGCCTCTAGGGAGTTGGCATACAAAGTTATCCACAGATCCGTGCAGATAGAGGTAAAAACACTTTTCGGCCAGTTATAGCGCCACCTTGAGGCTGAGTTGAAATTGTTCATGTGGCCTTTCGTCCTCGGCCTAGTAGGAATGTGGGTGCACAATTTCACGGAAATCACGCGATGTGTTCATGATTTGCAGCATTTTGTTTGAAAGTGAGCATTCCTGTGAACTTTGGAAGCCAATCTTAACCAATAAGGATGGAGTCTGAGAAATGTGAAAGACCGGTTTCGTTGAATGGCTCTAGAGAGACTGTGTACCAATTTGCGTGATGTTTGGACAAAATCTGTAGGTGTACTGTGCAAAAACTTGTTTTGCACAAAGCGGCCTCCTGGTGGCGCTATAACAGGCCGTTCTGGAAAGTTTGGGGCAGAGGTTCATCGCTGGCATCCAGGGAGTGTGTGTGCAAAATTTGGCATCGACCGGGTTAACGGTGGCCGAGATTAGCTGCTCACGGACGGACGGACGGACACACACACACACACACACACGGACGGACGGACGGACGGACGGAGTGCAAAACATACTCTCTCCCCATGCCTTCGGCCTGGTGGAGACAACTAAGAGGCAGACGGGCATACGTACGGTTGGCAGTCCTACACTTTTCATGTCCAGCTGGAAATAATTCCTCGTTGGATTACGAAATGGGGAGTAATTGGAAGCAAGTATTCTTCTGTGAAGCAGTCGGACCAGCACATCCCAGTGCAAACTAATATTGTCTCAGATGACATCATGCCTTTTTTAATCTCTTCGTATAGCCATGTCACAATTTTCATTCCTCCTCCTTTTTGAGTACCTGTGAGTGTGACCTATTGTTGTTGCACTTTTGTTTATTTCCATGTGTCCCTATAGATCACAGCTTTGATTCACTGTACTCACATGTATTTTTTGTGGCTTTCGCCTTTATTTTATATTTTTTATAGAGAGACAGACAGACAGTAGGCTGACAGGAAATGGGGGAGAGAGATGGGGGAGTGACATGCAGTAAAGGCCGTCGGGATCTGGAGTCGAACCCACGGCACACTGCCAGACTCGGGCTTCCGGCCAAGGTGCCTGGACCGCTGAGCCCACGGCCCAGGCCTGAATTCCTCAATTTGATGGTGAAATTGGGCAGTAAGGGGGCAAGAACAGTGTAGGCTACATCTGCCGACATGCGTGGGCGGTTAAGACTCACCCGTGGCTTCCACGTGCAGTTATATAGGTTAGGGTTTGGGGTAGGGTGTCAGACTATTGTATGTCGGACTGTTAGTAAGTCGGACCAAAGATATGCACCCACTTGATAGGAGGTGGAGGTAAGAGGATTGGAGGTGTGGTCCTGCTCCTGAACTTCTGCTATAGGACCTGTGCAGTATTGGGGGGACAGAGGGACAGGGACTAAAGGGTGACATTGTGACGGAGAAGCAGACTAATATTGGAACACAAGATGATATTGTCTCCACCAGGCCGAAGGCCTAGGGGGAGAGTATGTTTTGCACTCCGTCCGTCCTTCCGTCAGATAGATAGATAGATCTTTATTTGTCATTGCAACGTGTACAACGAAATTAAAAGTGCCAACCAATCAGTGCATCATATCACAAAACAACATACTGTACAAGCTAAAACAAAAACACACATGACTTCTTGTTATTGCACAACCCCAGCAGCACTAATGCACAAACATGTCATTTCAGCTGTTATCGCACAACAAACCCTTATTGTACTTAAGATAGCAGAGAAACTAAAAAGTGTCGCAGCAACAGATCATTTTTTAGCAGCATTGAGTGCAACTACCGCTGTGGGATAGAAGCTGTTGCTGAATCTGTTGGTCTTGGACTTGATCACTCTGTACCGTCTGCCTGATGGCAACAGTTCAAACAGTGAGTGAGCGGGGTGGGAAGTGTCTTTTATAATGTTCAGAGTTTTTTTATGACAGCGTGGGGAGAGGGCAGCCAACGATCTTCTGTGCCGTATTTATGACCCCCTGGAGCTTTTTCCTCTGCGCCACTGTACAGCTGGTGTACCACACACATATGCAGTACGTTAGTATGCTCTCTATGGAGCACCGATAGAAGGACACCAGCAGTCTCTGTGTGATGTTGTTCCCCCTGAGCACCCTCAGGAAGTAGAGTCTCTGCTGGGCCTTCTTCAGCAGCTCAGAGGTGTTCGTGCTTCAGGTCAAGCCCTCCTCCATGTGGACTCCCAGAAAACGGCAGGAGGACACCCTCTCCACACAGTCCCCATTAATGAACAGGGGTGGAATGACTGTTTTCTTCCTCCTGTAGTCTATGACCAGCTCCTGGGTCTTGGATGTGTTCAAGAGCAGGTTGTTCTCTCTGCACCAGTCCGTCAGCTGCACCACCTCATCCCTGTAGGCTGACTCATCTCCCTTGGAGATGAGCCCTACTACTGTGGTGTCATCCGCGAACTTCACCATGGTGTTGCTGCGGTGGGCGGGGGTGCATTGGTGTGTGTAGAGGGTGTAGAGCAGCGGACTCAGCACACAGCCCTGTGGGGAGCCGGTACTGAGGCTGAGGGACGTAGACATGTGCTGTCCCACTCTCACCCTCTGACTGCGACCAGACAGGAAGCTTTTAATCCAGATGCAGGTGTTGTGTGGAAAACCCAGTTCCCCCAGTACATCCACCAGTCTGTGGGGGAGGATGGTGTTAAAAGCAGAGCTAAAGTCCACAAAGAGCATCCGCGCGTAGCTCCCCTGCTGCTCCAGGTGGGACAGTGCAGCATGGAGGGCTGTGGCCACGGCGTCCTCTGTGGATCTATTGGCCCTGTAAGCGAACTGGTGGGGGTCAAAGCCACGGGGCAGGAGTGATGTGATGTGACCCCGGACCAGCTTCTCAAAGCACTTCATCACCACTGGTGTGAGTGTGACTGGCCGGTAGTCATTTAGACTGGAGATGTTGCGCTTCTTGGGCAGGGGGACTATGGTGGAGGATTTCAGACAGAGTGGGACAGTGGACTGGGCAAGGGACTGGTTGAAGATCCTGGTGAAGACCCCAGCCAGCTGGTCCGCGCAGTCCTTCAGTACACGTCCAGTGACGCCGTCAGGACCCGCAGCCTTCCTCGGGTTGATGGCCCGCAGCGTGCGCCTCACCACGTGCTCCTCCACTGTGAAGGTGAAGCTGCTGTGAACCGTGGGGTGTGACGTTGCTGCCTCCGGTGGCTCTGCCTCGAAGCGGGCAAAGAAGGTGTTTAGCTCCTCTGCCAACGAGACGTCACCCTCGACAGCTCCGACGGTAGTCCTGTAGTTGGTAAGCTGCTGGACTCCCTGCCACACCTGCCTGCTGTTGTTGCTGTCCAGATGGTCCTCGATCTTCCTCCTGTAGTCAGCCTTGGCCTCTCTGATGCCTCTCCTCAGGTTCGTTCGGGCTGTGCTGTAGTTAGCCCTACCCTCAGACCTGTAGGCGGTGTTCCTCTCCTTCAGAAGCCGCTGGACCTCCCGGGTCATCCAGGGCTTCTGGTTGGGGTAGACCCGGATGCGTTTGTCCACTGTGACATTGTCTGTGCAATTTTTAATATAGCACAGAACACTGTCTGTGAACACATTCAGGTCCTGGTGTTCAAAAACATTCCAGTTGGTCCTGTCGAAGCAGTCCTGCAGCTGCTCAGAGGCATCCTCAGGCCAAGTTTTGACAGTTTTTGTGATGGTGGGGGCAGTTTTCCTTAGGGGGGCATATGCAGGAATTAAAAGCAGGGACATATGGTCAGACTTGCCCAGGTGCGGTAGTTGTTTTGCCCTGTAGCCAAGTTTGATGTTAGAGTAGACCTTGTCCAGAGTGTTAGCTCCTCTCGTAGCACATTTAACATGCTGGTGGAATTTGGGGAGTGCTGCTTTCAAATCCGCCTGGTTAAAGTCCCCCGCTACGATGTGTACAGCGTCAGGATGTCTGCTCATCTTTTGTCCGTGTGTCCTTCCGTCCGTCCGTGTGTGTGTGTGTGTGTCCGTCCTTCCGTCCGTCCGTTATCAGCTAATCTCCGGCACCGTTGGCACGATCCATGCCAAACCTTGCACACACACTCCCTGGATGCCAACGATGAACCTCTGCCCCAAATATTCCTCAACGGCCTGTTATAGCGCCACCAGGAGGCCACAACCTGACCTGCCCTGGTGGAGACCTGTGCCGATTGGCACTTTATCTAGTTTCCCCTGCTCTGCACAGGGACATTCAACCATGGCTCTTTGTCCTGTGACATTTCGGGCCCAAATCCCCTTATGTTTAGTTCTTGATTGAATCCAGGCTGTACAGCTGCGCCAACGTCTCCAGACAGTACTCTCTGTAACAGAAAGGTCTCTCTGTGCGGTGTAACTCAAAACAAAGGTTGACTAAAACCATTCCTTTACTAAATATATGATAATAAAATATTTAAATTAGCCTATCTACAAGCTCACACTGCATCATATTCATATCTTCACACGTTGGGAGCTTGTACATCTGCTATTTTTTTTTTACTGTGGACCACCAGTGCCGCAAATATAAAAGCAGCTGGTAATAATATGACTATGTCATCAATTCTTGTTTTTACTTTAAATGTATCCCACGATTGTGCAACCCATTTATTCACCCAGTGTCAATTATCTAATATAATCCTGACAGGGGGGAGTTTCCCCAGCTGGACGTAGCGCATGGAAGGAACACGTTATTCCAACCAGTTCCTTCCCCCTGCATGTTTTTTGTGAGGGTACCTATACCTACCCTATGTGACACGGGGAGAACATGCAAACGCCACACAGAAATGACAGACACATTCAGTCCAAACTGCCAGATAGACACCCCCTCACTCCCAGACACCCTGAGAATGGGGACACATTTGTCTGAATGCATCTATATGAGGAAGAGCCAAAAGGACACAATCTGCTGCCATTACTGTACTTCGAGTATAGTACGATTTACTTACCCAAATTTGTCAAAGCAAAGATCAATTGTTTCTTTCCAAACGTGCAGTACATTCCACGCATACAGTACATGGGCTTTAAAAGTCTGGTGTAGCCCGGCTGGTATACCAGCTCACTTGCTCTGTTAACGGCCATTGGTTTGTTATGATCTGGAGTTTCATTCTAAAGGTCGACTGCAGACTGGACGCATTTTTCGAACAACGGCGGAAAAATGCTGCTAAAAATCCGAGATGCTATATAGAAGGACAAGACCTGAAAAGGTCAAGTCTTCTTTTAGCATCTGTATTCTGTTTGAGTTCCATCTCAGCCTCTGTATTGAATGAACTGAATGTTCTCTCTTTGTAAACACTTAAATCCTGCTCCTGTGGTTTTTACTTTTTGTCTGTACTGGACTGGTTCCTATTAGAATAATGTTTGCCTGTGTTGGACATAACTCGAGAACCGTTCACCCCAAATGCGACACACACGTTCCACACCCCCGCAGGGAGTGCAGTGCCTGGTGTCGAATCGGTCGGACCCACGGTTGTCCAGAACCGCCACAAAAGGCCTCTGCCTGCGATCTGGACAGCGCCCCTGCCCAGGCTCCATAATGGAGCTGGCCTGTTCTGAAATCACAACATTCCATATTTGGGCATGCCTGACACAGAACTCCATATAGGAATAAAGTGACACAGAGAGACAGATACAGAAATCTCCATATATGGGCATAAAATGGACACAAACATATGGGTGGAACGGGTACTCTGACATGGGTACAACGGGACACAGAACTCCATATATAGGAATAAAGGGACAGAGAGACAGATACAGAAATCTCCATAATTATATTGACATGGGTACAATGGGTTGCTATTGCATAGCTGGGTGGGGCATGGATCTCCAACTTCCATTGTTACGAAGACTCCAGCTTGCGTGCGTGTGTGCATGTGTGGTGCATGTGTGTATGCGAGGGCATGATTAGCCGCTGGTTACCGTGGCTACAGACAGAAAGTGTAACCAGGGCACAGCTATGTCTCGCCAAAATTGAGTCAACACAGAGACTCTCGTTGTCATTCACCTTGACCCTCCCTGTCTGCAGCACAGACAGACAGAGGGGTCGTCTTGTTGTCATTCACCTTGACCCACACAGAGGGTGACCCTCACTGACCCTCACTGTCTGCAGCACAGACAGACAGAGGGGTCGTCGTGTGTTTGGAATGTGTCCCAAGTGTTGAATGAAGATCATCTGGACATGTTGTTTTTTTTGTTGTCTCCGCATCATTAAGAAGGAGGACTACCCTTAGCAATAATCCATGATGGAAATCAATTGAAAAATGATGGCATGGTAAATGGTAAATGGTAAATGTAAATGTGTGTGTGTGTGTGTGTGTGTGTGTGTGTGTGTGTGTGTGTGTGTGTGTGTGCGCTTGTGTGCGTGTGCGTGCGTGCGTGCATGTGCGTGTGCGTGCGTGTGCGTGCGTGTGCGTGCGTGTGTGGTTGATGTGATTTGCTCGTTCATCTGTTTGGACAGTGAAAGATAATGTAGCCGGAGAAGAGATGGATTTTACCCAGGGGAAGAAGAACAGATAGAGAGAGGTGAAAGAGAGAAGGACGAGAGAGAGAGAGATGGGTGGGTGTGTGGGGTATTCACATGTGTGTGAGTTCATAGGGTTTATACTTTAAAGTATGAAATACTGTGCACAGCTCAATCTCATTGCTTTCCTAACCCTTCCTAACCGAACCTGCAGACCATAAAAATGTAATTACAGTCTCTCAGTGATTAAAGGACTTTTTTTTCAACCAAGGTTCATGTTTTAGGTTGTTATTAGAGAAAGTAAATGATGAGTGTTAATTTCTTTTCATTTGCTGCTTTCTTTTGTTTTAACGATTTTAGCCATTTTCTTGGCAGGGCGGCGGCCCGCGGGGGCATTCGAACAAATATGTCTTCTTTTTTCTTACATAAATGTACGGCAATTTCTTTATTATTATTTACTATAGTCCTACTAGACCCCAGGAAATTACATCTGGCCACAAAAGATCACGGGATCTATTGAATGTGAAGAGGGAGGTAGTAGGTACTGTGTGTCGTGCATCGTTTGTCACCTCGACCATCACATTCATTGAATCCCGTGATCTTTTGTCCAGGCAAAGTTAAACAGTTAAAAAAGGGATTGCTTACACACAGAACAAGAACAAAGTTAGTGAAAGCGAACGCTCAATTACAAAACTTCAGCCTCAAACATGCTACTAATAAGAACATTCTCAGCCTCACATTTTGCAGACATTACACACAGTGTTATGCATAACACTATAAACCCATTTTTCAAAGATCTAACATTAGCCATTTCAAAGCACACTGCCTTTAAATGACCAATTATGAAACCAATCATGCTGTACACAGTGTACACAGTTTAAGTTTTTAACTTAAAGTAAAAGTATCAATACTGCAATGTAGAAATACTCTTACAATTAAAAGCCTGGTATTCAAAATTCACTTGAATAAAAGTACAAAAGTATTGGTATCAAATTGTACCAAAAGTACTCATTAAGCAGAATGTCCTATTTAAAGTTTTCAAATAAAGATCTACAAGCTCACAATGTGTTGCATCGCTTGTAGATCTGCTATTTTCAAATGGCCAAAATATATAGTACATATAGGGCTGAAATGGTTAATGTAATGTTTTTGTATTCTACAAAGTAGTACAAATACCTCTAAATTATACTTAAATACAGTACTTAAGTAAATATACGTTAGTTACTTCACACCACTGCAGACACATTGGTGCTTAATAATTGTAAACTCACCAGTAAAAGCGCTCTAAAAAAAAAAGACAAAAAAAAGGCAACAGGCTAGTGTGCCTGAGGCTAGAAGACTGTTAGTTATATTATTCGGGAGAGAAACAGACTGCAGTGCAAGGATTCCAGAGACAGTGCAAGGACTCGCCATTCATGATTCTTCCCTTGCGGCTTGCGGTCTTGTGAGAGAGAGAGAGAGAACATAGCCTGTGTGATCTGAACGCTGTACTCTGGTCAGATCCAGCTTAGTTGAAAAGATGTCTTTATCTTTTGACATAATTTATTCAGTTTGTGTCTCCACAAGTATTATTATTATTTTAATCTTTGTGAATGCATGCATGAGTAATTGACTGCATATAATAATATTTTCCTCATTGTGCAGCACTGGTCTTGGTCTTGTGACAATTTGAAACATATTATGTTAAAAGTGTTTTAGATTGAGCAGTGTTAACAATGTGTGCGCCATACGTCGATTTTTTATTGATTGATTTATTAACAGTTTGCAGAATTACAGTACATTTCAAGTACAACTCAATACAAAAACTGTTAACAGTGAGTGGACGACACCATAAAGCATTACACTTGTTTACAATAGGGCCCACCATTTTCAATTCATCAAAACATTTAGAGACGTACGAATATACACAACTATTATAGTCAAAAGGAAATCATCATAGGAGGTAAAAAGGGAAAAGAAACATATACAGTGAGGGGGAACAGGGGTGGGTGGGGGATTCAGATTTTACGGGGGCCAGTTTCGAATTGCAGCCGTCCTTTCCTATTTTTGAAATAAATGATTATAAAGCTTTGAATAGTGGTGAAGTGGTACTGTATCTGTGTCTGTCAACTCTCGTTTTTATCTTCCACTGGGACCACACAGAGCACGTAATGGTACAATCTCCCCGGCTCAGTTCCAGCTAGAGAGCTGTGCTGCATAATCTTCTTCATCTGTTTTCCTGCTCAATACATTAAAGGCTAAATTGCTTAGAAATAAGCTTTATATCTGGAGACCCTAATTTGTCATGTAATCTCAAATATTTTCAAAAGCTGAGAAAATAGCCCACAGCTCACAGGGCCAAGTTTAGACCCCTGGTGGACACCGGTCAACAAAGCACATTGGATTTAAGTGGTTAATAATCTTAGTAGGTCCAGGAGTAGGGTTGTCCCGATCCAATCACGTGATCGGAAATCTGGGCCGATCATGTCATATTCCAGTTTTTGGTCGGAATCGCAAAGAAATTTGATCGGAAACATCCCTTGTATCAATAATTAAATCCATATCATGATATTAGACTGGATATTGTCTGTGATTTTAGATATTGTACTATTGTGATATTGCACAAGTGTTCTATAATTTATTTTTTTATTTTTTATTTACCCAGGGAAGTAGCTGAGCACAGGTGCTCATTTTCAGCAACGCCCTGCACATAGAAACACACAGACAGACACACACGCACACACATTAAAACCTGGGAGCTGACCAGTACAACCACAGTCTTATACTGTTGGCCACTAAGCAGCTCCAGGGGGAGCAGTTGGGGGTTCAGTGCCTTGCTCAAGGGCACTTCAGCAGTGTTGGGTGAGTGATGACAATCACTTCCCCACCCAGAGTTTTCCTGCCCGTCTGGGGAATTGAACCGGCAACCTTTCGGCAACAAGGGCGCTCCTCTAACCCTTAGGCAACCGCTGCCCCAAAATCAAATCAAAATCAAATGATCAGAATAGAATAATCGGGAGCAAAAAAAAAACATGATCGGGACATCCCTACAAGGAGCATTTAGAACAGCATGAGAATTGAGAACGCCTGACATTGACAAGGTATATCATGGGATATGAATGAGCATCATTGCATCCTTCAAATGACTGCTCCTGTGGCTGTCTGTCTCATCCTGGACACATCATCGTCAAATGACTGCTCATCTAGCTGTCTCATCCTGGACACATCATCATCATCGTCTGCAAACTGTCACACTGTCAAGGCCCTTACAGATAGAAAGCATCGTTGATGATGCTGTCAGCTGTCGGGGGGCTTTTAGAGAGAATGACATTGAGTCATTGAGACATTTTGTTTCGCCCTTAGAAAAAGGGTTCAATAAAGCATACCATTAGAGACTATTCAGAAAGTTTGTATTGGAAAATATTAAAGACATTGCAAGTTACAAAATAAAAAAACGTGCACTCTGTCGGCAGAATAATGAAAAAAAAAAAAAAAAAAAAAAAAAAGCTTTGGAGTTGTGTTCACTGAATCCGTTCTCTTTGTTTGAGCTCACGTATCTAGCGTGATGTTTTGGATCCGCTGTGGATTAAAATGGTCACAGTCTCATAAGTCTCCTTATAGGAGAGCGGGAAGTGAACTTGTTGAGCCAGGGTGCTCTGAAGGCTAAGTTCAACCGAGACTAATGTGAATGACAACAATTCTATACTTGTTTTGGAGTGGAGCCAAATAACACTCTCGTCTGCAGTGGGGAGCTATTAAGGCCTGCCACGATGTTATGCATGCAAATCATGTACACAAACATTCCCTCTTTTGGTTGCCATTTCTTCCTGAATGGCCTTGCGTGCTCTCATCACGCAGGCTAATGTTCACTGTGGCAGCACAGTGGAAAGTAGGCCAGTAGAGCGTACCCAGACCAGTGTGATTGGATGCATGCTGTATTGCAGATAATATCTTCATTACTGTAATTCAACTAGTGATTACTCAAAATAGGGGGGAAATCATTTAATACTGCTGTAATCCACCAATTACAGGGAGGCATACTTTGGTCCGACGGACCATTGGTTCGAAGGAGCATTGGTCCGACTCGGGGTCAGGTTTAGGTGTGCTGGCCCGTGCTCGCGGTTATGGTTAGGGTGAGGGTTTGGGGTAGGTAGTCGATGGGACCAATGGATGGGACCTATGCCCCCTCGGACAAAAGGCATGCACTCCCAATTACAATCAGAGATTGTTGTTCCTTGCTTGTAATAAATAAGTAGAAATAAACATACCTGGGGTTTGATTTGTAATAACAACAGGAGGGGGGGGGTATCATTTTATTAATACAGAACCCAGCGGTAGAGTTGTCAACGGGCCTGAAAATTATAGCCCGGCCCTGGTATGAACGGCAGCTGGAGGGTGCGTGAGTACCAGGAAAGTATTAATAGACAATTAGACAATTTGTCTACCAGTCTAACTGCATTTCACTGTTTTTAAAAGGAGAACAAGGGGCATCTTGTATGAAACAATTCAAGGCTTATGTTGGGACAGGATTATAGGCTAGTTCATTCATGGGTCACCAATGTGACCAATGTTGTCTGGATTTCTCCTTTAAACCTTATCATTCTTCTTTGCATGACACATAGCTCACATTGCATCACACCCGGGGTTAACGTGAATAACAGTACATCTTTAAATAAATGTTAAATTGTCATATCAGTCTACGTTTCCCAAAAGGAAACCCATGTACCTACTAGGATGTATCAAAAGCAGAGGCATGGATCCATCCCCCTCCAGCAAACCTAACCTTGTTCCTTGTTTATCAGCCTGATGGTAGAGTGTCAGTAGCAGCGTTTCTTCCTATCTGATTAAAATAAACCCGATTGAAGGTTTTGGATCAAGTGTTTACATGTGGCACGATCACTTTAAGGCCCTCATTTATCAACCGTGCGTACGCCAAAATATGGGTGCACGCCGAAATTAACGAAATTTTCGGCTTTTACCATTTCCGCCAAAGCTTGAAATTGAACTTGACAAAGTTCAAAACTCACGTCTGGTCGGGAGCTGTCGTACGCTTTGTCCTCACCTGTTTTTCTGTCGTAGAACAGCGGAGCAGCATTGTTTGACCAGCTGAGAGGCTGTCACAGGCATCTAAACATATGTTTTCACTCCTAAAATGTATAAAACTAATAATAGCCTACATGTGAAAAAAATATATTTTGTAAAGGCATGTCATATGAAATTGGTAGGATATTACCAAGTGTGCAAGCTTATTAAAATTGTGCAATTAAAAACAATGCTTTAAGCCAGGGGTCCCCAAACTACGGTCCGCGGGCCGTATACGGCCCGCCATGTCATTTTATGTGGCCCGCCCGCCTGCCTTTTCTTTTTTTTTAATAGCCAAAATATAGGATTTTATTTTGATTCTTCATTAGCACTGGATGAGAGCACGGACGTGCAGGACACACACAGCGCAGCTGCTCATTTTTATTAGTGGAGTTAGCGCAAACTTTGAGATGTGCGAGGAGCTGGCAGCCCTCCAAAGTCTCAAAGGGACTACATCACGACTGACGGGGCTCCTAGTATGGTGGGCGCGTCTCGGGGTCTAATAGGACGCATGAAAGGGAAAATGAAAGAACGTGGTCTCACCGCCCCGCCCACTGACCACCCAGAGAGGGTTATTTGGTTATTATTTATTTCATAAATAGTGTTATTATATATTTCCTGACTTTATTTTCTCTGTGAAGAACCCAGAGAGGGCTATTTGGTTATTATTTATTTCACAAATAGTGTTGTGTATTTCCTGACTTTTTTCTGTGAAGAAGTACGTGCACTATGCAGCCCTGTAGTGCTGCATGTACAGTACAAGCACTATGCAGCCCTGTAGTGCTGCATGTACAGTACATGCACTATGCAGACCTGTAGTGCTGCATGTACAGTACATGCACTATGCAGACCTGTAGTGCTGCATGTACAGTACATGCACTATGCAGACCTGTAGTGCTGCATGTACAGTACGTGCACTATGCAGACCTGTAGTGCTGCATGTACAGTACATGCACTATGCAGCCCTGTAGTGCTGCATGTACAGTACAAGCACTATGCAGCCCTGTAGTGCTGCATGTACAGTACATGCACTATGCAGACCTGTAGTGCTGCATGTACAGTACGTGCACTATGCAGACCTGTAGTGCTGCATGTACAGTACGTGCACTGGTTATTAATATTTGGTTATGTGTGGCTTTCTGGAGAAAAAAAAATGTTTACGTTTAGGCACCCCTGCGATCATCACACTTTTTCTGTTACAAACGGACCCCGGCCCCCATCAGAGAAGGGAAAAGTTACGTGGCCCTCACAGGAAAAAGTTTGGGGACCCCTGCTTTAAGCCATTTAAATAGTGTTTTGCATGAGCGCATACCGGTAGCCCCCCCCCCCCCGACCCCCCCTCCTAACTTAATTCCATGACTGGATCGAGAGGCATTTGCACTGCAGTGCTGCAGCTTTAGATTTTCTTTTCGTAGATAAGTAAGACTGGGACCGAGGCTATGCAGCTATAGTCAAGTCTACCAACCAACTGCAATCTACAGCCATGTCTTTCTCGCGTTACGTCTCGTCCTTTTAATTAAGGATAAACCCGACGCGCTCGAATGCCAATAAATGTGACATGCCGAAGTCGAGGCAGCGCAAAGTGGGGACCGCTTCTTTTTTTTTGTCATATGGAAAATCACGGGGTGCCAACTTCACTTCCTAAACTTTAGACTGCATAAGGAGGCAATCTAATATACAGTGAGTAATGTCATAAACGTGCATGCAGGTCAGTGACAGAGACAGACAGAACAGGAGCGGAGGAAAACAGCATTTGTCACGGGCTGTGCGTGTCCAAACTCATTCCAATGACGTCGTGAGCAATGTTATTTAATTAATGCTTCACATAATCACAGGTTCAGGTTTTCGTTCACTAATCTTGTTGTATATTAAATTAATAAACATTTTAATAATTGCATATACAACTAACACACAGTGACAGTTGCTTGCAAGTTGCATGTGCGTGCGTCTGTGTGTGTGTGTGTATGAGAGGGGGGTGAGGCGGTCAGCAAGTCAAGGAAGGCTTGACTTGACTCATGTAACTATGGTTTCCAAGGTCGTACTGCAGTTGTTCATGTCGCAAAAACGAGGACGAGGCTTATTTCATAGGGCGTGCCAGATAGATTTCAGCCGTCACATTTATTAACGTCGGAACGAAATTAAGGAAGGATCAGCTGTTTGCGATCCCTTTATAAATGCCGTGGCGACGTGGGTGTACTACGAAACCTACACTCAAATTTGAGGCATATTTTACACTCAATTGATAAATGAGGGCCTAAATCAGGTTAGCTGTGTGTATAATGAAATCAGACCCATCTGAACAGAGTGGTGATGTACTGTACTCGTTCTGTACTCGTACTGTACTCGTACTGTACTGATACTGTACTCGTACTCGTACTGTACTGATACTGTACTGTACACATGTGCGACTGCGTAGATTTGGTATAATGAAGATTTATCATCCGTCTCTGCAGGCCTAATCACTACAGCATACAGTACATCTAAAAAAATGCAATAAACGTTTGCCTCTTGTCAGCAACACCTGCTGGTTGACTGTGTCTGTTTAGCAATGGTACAGCATGGTAGAGCCTTCAGACGTCGGAGTTGATTGATTTCCTGCAGCTTAATTTGTGGCTAGTAATTAATTCCCCTTATGGTCTGAGTCGTGACTCGTCTTTATACTATTTATTATTAATTCAGCTTTCACATTTTACCCTCAATTTACCTTCCTGCAATGGAAAGAATATATTAAATGTATATCTATATACAATGAAAAATATTAAGAGTACATGGCATGCAAGCCATTTAAAATGTTAAATAGGCTAATGTGGAATTGTATGCAGGTGGTTCCAAATGATAAATTGTGCAGATGTGCAGAAAGAACATGTGCAGAATGTGCATGTGCAGAAAGAAGTGCAGAAAGAACATAACAGATTCTAATCGGGTTAAAAAGTCTTCTGAAAGAATATATATTCAAAGATTTGTGCCGCATTTTCACGATTTTTCAAAAATAGCAGACCTACAAGCTCGTAGCGCGCCACCTTGTGGATCTGCTATTTTTCAATAGCTAAAGTATAACATAATGCTTAGTTAAAACACCAAAAGGAGTTCCCACCAAAAATGGGTTAAAAAAAAAAGTCTAGACCAGGTAATACTAATCCAAATCTACAAAGTAACTATAGTACAATACAATATTTGCCTCCCGAGATATAGTGGAGTAGATGTAAACAGTATTGGAAATTGGGAAATTATACTCAAGTAAAGTACAAATACCTCAAAATGGTACTTGAGTATAGTAGCCTACTTAGTTACTTTCCACCACCTGGTAACCACATGTACTTTCCATGATTCTGCAGCCAGCTGGGGTTGTGCCATTAGCAGCCAGGTGACCATGAACTCTGTCTCTCTGTCTCTCACTGTGTATCTCTCTCTGTCTCTCACTGTGTATCTCTCTCTCTCTCTCTCTCTCTCTCTCTCTCTCTCTCTCTCTCTTTCTCTCTCTCTCTCTCTCTCTCTCTCTCTCTCTCTCTCTCTCTTTCTCTCTCTCTCTCTCTCTCTGCTGTTCACCTGTTGCCAGTTGGCAGCCCATGTTAAGACCAATGCCAGGAGCTGCTCTACACTGCCCCCTTTTGACAAAACCCAAGTACTACCAAGCAATATGCTGGCCATTATAATAAAACGGCCCTCTCATGCCCTCATGTGGTTTACTTCAGAAATGCCTTTGTTTTAGTTAGATTAGACAGTTGCATTGCTCACAGAGCAAAACAGCAAACACTATTTGAAGTTAGATCAACACTATGAAATAGAAGAAAAAGTCCACATCCACACTTTACATTTTAGGTCATATCTTTCATTGAGATACAAAAGAAACATCTATTTACAAAACATATATTATAAGCTGACATACTCTGTAATATACAGAAAATGTAAACTATACAAAAAGGTACACACTTCAGTGTTACTTAATCTGTGAAAAGTATCTACAATTTCTACATTATAGCAACATTATTAACACATCGTATACAACAATACGTGCATGGTGGTCAAAGGGCTGCATTCCAAGTGAACAGGGGCGATAATTTGCCCTCCCAGAAGGCTATACGTAGATGTCATCCAAGTCTATGTGGCTACTAGCCATGTGGCTACTGTCCGTCGTTGT
Source organism: Protomyctophum parallelum (assembly GCF_964188405.1). Taxonomy (NCBI): domain Eukaryota; kingdom Metazoa; phylum Chordata; class Actinopteri; order Myctophiformes; family Myctophidae; genus Protomyctophum; species Protomyctophum parallelum. Next base: position 38,422,996 of record NC_139711.1, on the reverse strand, counting down.
ATCGCCACTCTCAGTCTTCACGCTGTAATAGCAGGTGCTCGATACACTTTCGCTTTTATCGGCGTCTGTTTTGGCGATCTCTTTTTGGTCAACGTCACACGGATTGTCTTCGTCTTTTCGGATTGCGTCTGCTTCACGGATGTGTCTACTTGTCCCTTCGGTTGTGATATTTCCATCTTGCTCGGTATCAATGAGCGTGTTTTGGGTGGTGGAGGTAGTTTCTCCACTCTGGCCCGAGTCAGCGTCTGAAGAGCCTTTCTGCAGCCATTTGCAGCCATCTGCTAGATCCGTGCGGGTTTGGAAATAGTCGTTGGAGCCACTGGAATCCGTGATGTGCTCTTTCGCCGTGTCAAAAGACTCTGTGAGAATACTGTCTGTGCGCGAACGGCCGCTGGTGACCTCCGCTTCGGTGGCGACATCCGCATTTGTACAGCCAACGTCCTCGGCGTCTTTGTCATCGTTGTTATTGTCGTCTTCTACATCAGCGACACCAAGATCAGAGTCTATATGTCCGACCTCTGCATCTGCAGGGACCCCCCAGGTGTCCGTGCTCGAGTAGTGCTCACCGCTTTCATCCTGATCGTCGTCACAGACGCACCCGACACAACCAATCAGCGTGGGCTCCGTCGCATGAGACACCGAGACCTTAATCTGCTGTTCTTCTTCTTCTTCTCCGCCCGCATCGAGGACCTCCTCTCCCGACAGGACCCTCCTCAGTTTGTGAGCCTGGTCCCTGTACTCCTGGCACAGCCGGGCGTCTGGCATGTGGTTGGCATGGATCTCTGCCAGCTTCATGTACAGCACATACAGATCCCTGGGATTCGCAGGGTCCTCCAGGGAGGAGGCCAGAGCCAGCTGGAAGTATCCCACCGCGTCAAAGGCATCCTGGGGGAGAAGAGAAGACCCATTAGAGCCTGAACAGATTCTAATTCCAAGATATGTGTGCAGGAGTTGGTAAGAGGTGAATCTTTGCCAGTGTGTTAAATACAAACACTAAATAAACTATAAACGCCAACGGTTTATATTATTAAAACGTCCTTGTTATTCTTTGTTATTCTTTGTTAATCTTTGTTATTGTTTTTACCCTCTGCGACCTTAACAGGTATTATGATGTGACATACATTGTTGATGGGTGGCTCTCTCATGTACCTTGAGCTGGTAGAGCGTGATGTTCCCCAGCCGGGTGTAGACCATGGAGTAGTAGCGGGCCTCTAGGGGGTGCTGCAGCACCGCGGGGCAGAGCGACAGGGATTTGAGGTAGTAGTTCTCTGCCATCTCGTACTGATGCAGCCGGTAGTAGACAGTCGCCATGCGGTGGTAGGCCGTCCTCTCGTTCAGAGGCACACCTGTGAGGGACACAACAATGTACAGTCACTGTAGACCAAGTGGTTTTCAACCCTTTTCATATCAAGGCCCTTTTATTTATTTGGCATTTGAGCCACATACCACCAAAGAAAACTAAAATCACACCCATGTGAAGTGAGGGGCGCTGATATATTAAAGTCTAACTCATGTTTATTAGGTGATGTAAAACAAACGGTGCCAACACAATTAAACACACATTAAATGCCATTAACAATAAAGAGACAAAATGACGTAAATCTTCCCTTCATTGTCAATGGCGTTTTTAAAACAAACATTGAACTAAAAACAAACATTAAACCTGTATATAGGCGCGCCCCTCAAAAGACAAAAAGAAGACTTTGTTGTTGTTGGATAGGATATTGTCCACAATTTCATACTTTATTGATGTTGGTACCATTAGGCATTACCAACAGGCATTGATCAAAATTAACAGCATCTACATTCTGTAATTGTTTAGCTGGGGACCACCTGGAACCCCCTCAAGGACCACTGGTGGTCCCCGGGCCACTTGTTGAAAACCACTGCTGTAGACCAGTGGTTCTTTCAAGGACCCCCAATTTGGTATGCATGATTAAATCACGGACGCCCATAAATCAGAGAGTGTACAAAATGGAACCAAGTACATTACATGTTGTACACCATGTACACCAGTGACGGTGACATTCACAGTATCCTTCCAGGTCAGTATACCTGTTTTGCTGCCAATCTGAACGGCCAGTACGGCGTACTGAAGAGCCTCCTCCTGTTCTCCTTGGGTCATCAGCAGCTCTGTCAGCTTGCTCAGCAAGCGGAACTCAGAGTGGATGTCTTTGATGCTCCGCGCGAACGGCAGACTGCCGTCCTACAAGACAAAACAAAACAAAGCATAGCAAATAAGCATAAACCGCTGCTGCGGTGCCAGCTGTCTATGTCTGCCAAAACATATCCGTGATGAGAGGGGCCCATTTTATAAACCCATTGATATGTACAGTGTGGTTCTACCCATCCTTTTGTTTTTCGCTGACATCAAAACTATGTTTAGATACAGACGTACCGTATGCTCATCTTAGATTACAAGACACATCCTGTGCTTTGATTGCATAATGATACCTGAGATGACTTAAAACCCACGTCACTGCACTGATAACTATGACGATTGCTTTAAGGCGACAAATCAGACATCCCTTAGCTCCTACTGTACTGTATGATCTTACCCTGAAGAACGGCAGCGAGGCCAGGCGGTTCCTGTGGCCTTTGAAGAAGACATCGCCTGCTTCCTCGTAGATGCTCATGGCAAAGCGAGGGTCGTTCATCCGCAAAGCTGTCTTCACTGCTGCCTGTCAATGACACGCAACATGTGAAATGAACCCATTTTGGGCGGGAACCCGTTTTGGTGTTAGCATTACGTTATGCTTTAGCTATTGAAAAGTAGCAGCTCGTAGCGCGCCACCGAGTGGCGCGCTACGTGCGGCGCGCTACGAGCTTGTAGGTCTGCTATTTTTGAAAAATCGAAGAACGACTGACATAGAAACATAGCTTTTTCAGAAAACTGTCGGGATGCAGAAGACATTTTTAGAATCTGATCTCAGGTCAAAATGGGTTAATGAGAAACACAGAAAAACTGTGCAACCCCCACGGTGTTTGCAATGTTTAGTTGTTGTTTTTAGTTTTAGTTAGTTGTTGTGTTTAGTTGTTGTTTTTTGTATTGTAAAATAGGCCAAGGGAAATGGCACTGGAACAGTGGCAGAATATTGATCCGTATATTTGATAGGACCAGTGTCTCTGTTGGCCAGCTACAGTAGTGATGAATGCACACTCAAAAGGATCAATATAGTGCTGTTGACTTCTGAGAGCAGATCACATACAAAAGACAAAACCAGTGACTGAGTGGATTAATCCCCTCTCCATCATGTACTGTAACAGGTTATTTTATTCACCCCTGTATCGTTTACCAACGCCGTGCCCACATCCCTCCCTCCTCCCCTCCCTCCCTCCCTCCCTCCCATCCTGCTCCCTGCTCTCACCTGTAGGTACATGTCAGCCAGCTCGTCCTCGTGGATGAGGTAATAGATGCGTCCCACCTGCAGCCACGTCTCAGACTCCTCTTCTCTCTTGCCCAGGTCAATGGAGATCCGTAGACTCTGCTTGGTGTAGTCCAGAGACTTACGAGACGATCTGTGTAGGGTTGCGAACGGAAATATTGTCAGTAACAAGTTAGAGAAGGGTGCAGACTGCAGACCGAGAATGATGATGAAGCTCATGATCTTTCTCGAGACTCACTTCTCGGTGTTGAGAGACAGATACAGGCTGCTGAGGATCTCCAGGTATTCTCCTTCCAGACGCTTGTCCTTCAGTTCTCTGGACACGGACACACAGTGCTCATAGTAGAGGATGCTCTGGCCGTAGAGCAGCATGTCTGCATACAGCCTGCTCAGCACCTTGGCTACCACCATCTGACCTGTGAGACCACATAAGGCCAATCTGTCAGTTAAGACCTGAGACCGGATCCTCATCCCGTCAGTCGTTCTCAAACTATTAGGACCCCCAGAAAGATATGTATTTGACCACCGAACCCATCTCAAAATACAGTATGTTGTTCCAGGGACCCACCAGAAGTAAATATATGAGTTACAAACGTTTGCTGTGAAAGAACATATATTCAAAGGTTTGCACACGTTTAAAAAAAATAGCAGATCTACAAGATTGTTGTGTGGCACTCGGTGCCGCGCTATGAGTTTGTAGATCTGCTATTTTTCAACAGCTACAGTTTAAATTAATGGTTAAAGTGGTTAAAAGCTAAGGTGACACGGATGCGTTCCAGGTCTTAACGGCTTAACTATGGCGATTACACTATGCTTTTTGCTATATATATATATTTAAAAAAATAAATCATAATACAAATTATACTCAGTGTACGTCTGTGTGCATGCTGGACTGACTCACTGTGCAGGTTCCTGGCTTGTAACGAGATCAGTAGCCCCATTTCGTAACACACCCTGACCTCTTGACTCCTCCGCCTGTCCTTGTAGCTCCGCCCCAGCCACAGGTATGTCTGAACATGCTCCTCGTCTATAGGGCTCTCCCCGAGCTCCAGGAAAAGCTTCAGGGACCTGTTACAAACAAACAGAGTAGACAGACATACATACTATCAAATAATGTCATTATGTAACATCTGTTGTAGTACTCCAGTCCGGTCTCTCGATTTTTCATTTACTCTGTCTCGTCTCGGTCTCGCACATAATTTGACTCGGCCTTGACTCAGTCTCGGACCAAGGGACGCTTCCCCCGCCAAGTCCACTGGAGTCACGAGTCTCTACAATGCAATAAATTAAATATATTATACCCATATTATGAAGAGCCCATTCACATGAACATTATAAGACACCTGTTTGGCAATTAGTGGACAGCTATCTTGTTAAGTAACAGAGTGTATACGCGCCTGCCTGTTCTCGCAGTGTTTCTGTACCTATCAAATGAGAAAAAATGAACTCTAGTCTCGGACTCACCCCCGACTCCCTTTAGGTGGACTCGACTACAACAAATAATAAAAACAAATTATAGACTTAATAAAAATATGATCATATAAAGTTGTTCTGGAACAGAAACATTTAATTTGGAGTTGATTTTTTGGGGGGAGGTTCTGTAATAAAAATAAAATGATTTTTTTTTATATCTGCATTTACTGTAAGATTAGATTTCTCGGATTTCTCCCAACCTCTCAAATGTTATTTTTTAAATATAAATATATGTTAATGACATTTAGAAGATTTAGAACACTTTCCTGGGGGACAAAAGGAAATATTCAGGATTTCAAATCAAATACTGTAATAGCTCAAATAGCTGATCTACAAGCTCAAAACATGCTGCACTGCGACGCATTTTGAGCTTGTAGATCAGCTATTTTTTTGTTTAACAGTAATATGCAATGTGGCCCTCTGGAGTGAGTGTTGAAATATAGTGGCCCTCTCCATCGTCAAAGTTGCCCACCCCTGTTTTAGGGGTTGGGACAGATCTCTGGTTTCTAGTCCAGTTATGTTATCTGGTCACATTTTAAAATGCCAGCCAGAGTCCTTGAACACGACACTGAACCTCTACTTGTGCCAACACAGGGTGTCCTGCTTTTAACTTGATGCTCACTCACAGTTTGATCCCCACATTATATTCACTATACTGTGACAGAAAGCTAACGTCGCTGTGCATTACGGGCCACAGATAGCGGATTCGAATGATGCAATCGACCTACTGCACGTATACTGGGAGCCTACTGGCTACGATTAGTAGTACATATCAGTCTTAACCGGCCACGTAAGTCCCCTAACCTCATATCAGTCTTAACTGGCCACGTAACTCAGTTTCATGATATTTCACTTCCGCGTTTCCTAATCGCAGATCAAAAAGCAAAAGCTCTATTTCTCAGTGTCTCAGAGTGAGTGATGTGATGTCTGACCTGACGAGGAAGCGTTCTGCCACCCCAGACGCTCCCACGTCCAGCGCCAGGCAGCCTAGGTTGGCCAGACTGAGGGCCTGGTTCCTCTGGTTCCCGCTCTCTCTGGAGATCCTCAGAGCGTTGTTCAGGTGCCAGCCGGCCTCCGGGACGCGACCCTGTCGCCTCAGACACAGTGCCAGCAGGTTGTGGATCACCCCCCGCTGCGTGGGGCTGTCTGTGCCCTGGAGACGAGAGAACAAACGCGCACACACACACACACACACACACACGTACAATGTACATTACAGTGGGTAGAGAGGTCGTCTGGTAATCGGAAGGTCACTGTGGTTCGCTTTTCGGCCCACTCATGCATGTCGGAAGTGTCAAGGTGTCCCGGAGCAAGATGTTTAACCCATTAAGACCTGAGGACCCGATTCTACAAATGTCTTCTAAATACTAACAGTTTTCTGGTGCTCAAGATATTTCATGTCAAGGACCCCAAAGATTATCTGTATTGGCCACCGACCTCCATCTGAAAATATGTTGTTCCAGCAGCAAAGTTAAAAAAAAGTTTTCTGTGAATATCTTGAAATTTGCACACATTTTCACGATTTTTCAACAATAGCAGATTTAGCAATTTAGCAGTTTAAATTAATAGTTAAAGTGGCTAAAAGCTAAGGTGACACAGAAGCGTTCCAGGTCGAGGTTAAAAACTCGAGGTTAAAAACGATGTCTTGATCTCATTGAGATCAAGACATCGTTTCCAAGAGACCTGGAACCGTAAAACATAATTATATAGCATGAAATCTGGGTTCATTTCGGCTCAACGTTATTATATAAGGATACAGAGCATCTGCTTTCTACAATGCTGACTCAGCGTTTGCGTCAGTACATCATGACTTCCTTGACTGTTGCCAGCCGGTTTGTTGGCAGAAAACAATAGAACTGCCCTCTAGTCTGTTCACTAGAGGACACTAGTGTTCATGTATTGGACATTTTGCACAATGAGTACTTTTACTTTTGGTGCTTTAAGTACATTTTGATGCCAACACTTTTGTACTTTTACTCAAGTAAATTTGCATTCCGGACTTTTACTTGCAACACTGATACTTTTACTTAAGTAAATCAATTGAGTAGTTTTAACCACTACTGGTTAAATGAGATAAGATAGTGGAGCAGCGTGTTCAGGGTGTTGTTACTGCATGTGACGGCTGTATACCTGGTTAAATGAGATAAGATAGTGGAGCAGCGTGTTCAGGGTGTTGTTACTGCATGTGACGGCTGTATACCTGCAGTGACGTGAGCAGGGGCAGCAGCGTGTCCTCCGCCTTCTCGGCCTGACCGGTCAACACCAGCAGCCAGCCCAGCAGAACGGACGCCTCGAAGCCCTCCTCCTCGTTGATGTGGCCCCCCGTCTCCACGGCCTGCCGGGCGCAGGGGACCGCCTTCCCCAGAGCCCCGTACTGATGGTAGACGGAGGCCAGACCCAGACACAGGTCCCTCTGGGTCTTCAGGTCGTCCCCCTTCTCCGCGATGGCCAGAGCCTGCTGAAGGTAGACCACGATCTGAGCGGGGAGCAGCGACGTGCCGTCCTTCCAGCGGGGGTTCAGGCGCACAGAGTTACGCACGAACAGCTCCACCCGCTGGAAGGCGTCGTGGAGGCAGTGGTCCCGCGTGGTGTCCAGGCTCAGCGAGGCCAGCGCCAGGTAAGGCATGTACTTCCGGTGGTAGAGGCGGCTCAGGAGCCAATTCAGGTCCTGGGGAGCGATGGGCTTGCCGTCCTCGGCCGAGAGCGCGGCCGAGAGGAACTGGAGTCTCTCGGTGAAGGGCAGGGCGTCGTCCGTCTTCCGGAGGAGCAGGAAGAGGCTGGCGGAGAGGTAGCAGACGCGAGCCTCCAGCAGCCGGTCCCCTTGGACCAGAGACCTCCGCAGGAGCAACGTGAGGAGCTCAAACTCCTCCACGGAGGTGAAGCTGTGGCTGGGGAGACAGAGGAGCAGGGCGCTGGCCTTCTCCAGGGTCTGGCTCAGCTTGTCGTTCATGTGCTGCTTCAGGTACACCGACGTGAGGTTGGTGTAGAGGGCGATGAGCAGGGGCAGGTCAGAGAAACCGTCCACACAAACACTCACGGCCTCCTCATAATAAACACGTGCCTGAAAAGGGAACGCATCAAAAGTTATAATATTGTAATCAAAAGTTGTAATACTGTACAACATGCATGATGTACAGAATAGAATAGAATATAGCATGTGAAAATTATATCGGGTGTACCTAATACTTCAGAAGATATATTAGATATACAGTATCTTTCATATAAAAGCTTTTTCACAATCATTTGAAAACTATCGTATCGCCATTATCCCAGCTTGCAATGATTTCTGAACTATAATAAAGATGGCGGTACATCTAGTGCCCTTCACACAGGCCCTCAGAGCGGCTGGGAAACATTAAAGCTGTTCACTGTTCGAGCAAAAGAGCATGCGGCGCAGCTGGGGTTTAAATTGACTGGAAAGAGGAGAGGTCGCACAGCTCGTAGTCACGATGCAAGTTTTTATTTCCAAAAAAATAATAAAAACTTGCATCGTGACTACGAGCTGTACGACATCTCCTCTTTCCAGTCAATTTTATCTCCCGCGGTCAGCACCTCTTTACTACTGGTGTGCGCTCCAACCTCCTTGTTTGTTTGAGCGCAGCTGGGGTTTAACACAAAGCGATTAGAGTCGATTCAGGCGCGTTCATGAAGGTTATCACTTTCGGGGTTAGCGTGCTTCAAACGCCTCTGAGCAACTTTCATTGAAATTAATTTCCTGGGAGTGGGGCAGTCCGCTCTCTAGTTTATATATAACTCTATGCCTTCACATAATTTTATTGACAGCTACTTGGCTACTCAGGCCTTCATCTGCTGACAGAGGCCTGAGTAGCCGAACCACATCCGTTTGGCAGAGACCGCTGCTGCACTAAATAATACAATGAAAGGAAAAATCACCTTGAGAGTGCAGACTGTTTCTATAGACTGCACTGAGAGTCTGCACCCGTCTATCCTTCTGCAGACTGTTTCTATAGACTGCACTGAGAGTCTGCACCCGTCTATCCTTCTGCAGACTGTTTCTATAGACTGCACTGAGAGTCTGCACCCGTCTATCCTTCTGCAGACTGTTTCTATAGACTGCACTGAGAGTCTGCACCCGTCTATCCTTCTCTGGAACTATTGACAGTAAAGCACGTTCTGTCCCCTAGTATTTGGGTCCTACAGTACCTGACACTATAGGGTCCAAACTTCTCAGTAGAAGAGTATAGGAGACCACCTCTAACCACTGCAGATGTGCTAGTTATTCAAATAAGCATTACGCATTGTAGCTTTAATGCGTGTCTGCTTTATTTAAATTATAGGCTAAGAAGTGACTATAAGAGAGGGTAGAGAGCAGAGATGGCGTATGTTATGGCGTGCCGTCACTGCCGTGATTCTTTTACTATTTCTGTTTTGCATGTGTCTATGGCAGTGGTATTCAACTGGCGGCCCGCGGGCCAAATGCGGCCCCCACACACAATCATTCTACAGTTGTGGCCCCTAGCCTAATCTAGTTGAATACCCCTGGTCTATGAAGTTAACATTATTCTAATAGACCCCCAGGTGTGGTTATTATATTCAAATACAGTCTTCCCTGTGTATTTTTTGTTTCTTCCTGAAAGCCTTTGCATGCGGGAATTTTGGCCATTTTTACGTAGACTCGGCTCGGAGCGACCTAAAAATGCCACAACATGCTGAAGGTGAAAACCAGGTATACTTAATACACTCCATCCTTAAACGTAGAACTGGGTTAGGTTATCTGATGAGAGTGTGCTAACCCAACGTTGCATTCGGTTCATATCAAACGTTGCACAGACATCCCAGTACCCACACACCTGGGAGTATTTGAGCTTCCTGCCACAGAGCCGTCCCAGGAGGAAGCATGCCCGTCGGTGGGCCCAGTGCATGGCCGTTCTCTTGGCCGTCTCCCTCACGTTCTCCAGATGTCCCAGCAGCTCCTCCTCACTCCTACCGCTGAACGTCACGCTCAGGAAGGAGTGCTGGAGGTCGTACAGAGGCAGGAAGTCCTCCTGGAGACATGAAACGATGAAAGGACAAATAAATGCGTGGATGATGAAATGATAAACGTGACATAAACGTGACTGGACTCCTTCAAAACCGTTATCAAAGAGCACTTATGTGCGGCTGCAATTCGAAAAACTGCCCCAGAGCCGAAGGAGGCGCCTACTGTACCACGTCTCTGGTCTCTCCTGCTCACTCACCTGGAAGTGATTGTGGTTGAGCAGGGTCAAGGTTGGGTCACTGAGCTCCGTGTCGTCGCCCTCCCAGCTGCTCTCCTCCAGGAACAGAGCGGGGTCCTCCTGGAACTCGTCCAGCTCCCTGAAGGTGTCCTCCAGGTTGAAGGACAGGGCCTCTCCCTCGCGCCACACCGTGCCGTGGGACTGGTAGAGCGACGGGCGGGGGGACGAGTGGGAGACGGACTGACGGGGCGAGGTGTGGAGGGGCGGCGTCCCGCCACCGCTTTTCACCGAGATGAGGCTCTGGCGAGCGCTTACAGGAACCTTGTGTTCTGGAAGAGAGGAAGTTTGCATTTTACGCTTGAGATTAATGAGAGCACACACAGTACAGTAGAAGCTGCGTTTACATGAACACCTTTCTTCCAATCTGATTAAAATAAACCCGATTGAAGGTTTTGGATAAAGGGTTTACATGTAGCCAGATCAATCCGATCTGGTGTTTACATGTGCCACTTTTAATCGGGTTAGCTGTGTGTATAATAATAATAATATTATGACTATAAAATGGGTCACCACGACATGTTTTTTCCTTGCTTTCACGCATTCTTCCCTCCCACCTTTACACACATACATCATGGAAGAAATGTCCTTTTGATCGCGTTGTGATTTGTGAAAAGGAGTCTAGACCACCCCTCTGCACCTACCCATCGGGTTGGGCCTGATCAGGTTTATTTAGGTGTATACATTAGGTTTATTTTAAATATTGTTTTAACCCGATTAAAAGTGTCCATGTAAACGCAAATAAATGGTCTCATGCCCGGTGTATTTTTTTGTGGAAGGTTTCCGTTTCATTACACTCAGAAGACTGTACAAATGGACCTGCAAGGGTTCTATTTGCACACACTTCTGAGTTAAAAAAAAACAAACAAAAAAACAAACACTTAAGGAATTGTACTGTGTAATACTGTAATAACTGTCCAAAGATGATGATTTTAGAGCAGCACATTTGCAGCCTTTGAAGGAGAACTGATGTCTTCACTTCCCAGTAGAATGATTAAGCTTTTTGCATGCACTGGGGAGCTCATAAAGGAGTAATGATCTCATTATTTGGTGATGTATTACCTTGTTTTGGCCGTGTCCTGATGTACATGAAGTCGGACTCATCCAATCTATCTGAAAGAACAATAAATCAATTTAGCTGTTTATACCCGTTTAGAAGGAGGAAGAGACGACCTAGATTTACTTATCGGGAGCTATACCAACAATAACAATGTTCAGAGAATGAACTTTGACCAAACGTGAATCATCTATCAGCCTGAGTACTCGCGTACACACATAGCATCTCTTAATGAATACTATGAATACTACTATCTTAAAGTTCATAGCTTATTGTCTGATTGTATGCTTCGTATTATGTGTGTCCTCGTTTAATGTGTTGTTATCACTTAAAGTGCCAACGTAAAGTGCTCGTATGGATATTTTATTTGACATTCAAATGTTTTGGATTCAGGCCAGCCTTCCCGACTCAACCTAACTTGCACTTGTAACTGCAATGTTCTGGGCTCAGATGGATCCAGGTGGGAATGTATTTCTATAACTTTATTGTTATAGTTGTGGTGTTCAGTGTGAGTGGCCCTTTGTGCTGCTCAACAGTGCCACTTTAGGTCACCCAGCGGTATTGCAGACATACGGACATATAGGGACACACACGGTCAGTCATTGGAGCGGTGTGCACCACTGCAGTCACACCCAAATGACACGTCAGACCAACTAAACCTTGTCGGTAACAGCACTACACAACATCTACTACAGGCTGGTTTACCTACCTAGCCTGTACACACAGCTGATGTCTGACGAGAAGAGCCTCTCCAGCAGGCTGCTGTCACTGGGCTCGGCGCTACAGGGGTTAACCTGGGCCAGAGCCTCCTTCTCCTCTGCAGTCAGAAAGAGCAATTGTCCAGCCCTGCAGAGCGGGGAGACAAAGGCAGCATTATCAGCCATGTGACTCCCATTGCATTGCTCTGTCCTCATTGGCCCCCTCGGGCCAGTCCACCCTATCCAGACTGCATAGACACAGTAAATAGAATCATGTCAACATTAGTGGAATAAATAGATCACATCAAACGTCCTCGAGCGCTGATGCGATCAGTTCCCCAGAAGTGCACTACTGTATATATACAGTATAATATAAATGGGTTTGTAAACAGTCACTCACTTTGAGTGACAAATAAGGTAAACACACTGCATGCCACGCGGAGGAAAGTCTTCCTAAGGAGGTTTTAACTGATTGGTTTGGGATAACTGATTAATGGGTTAGAGTAAACCCTTTTGACCTTTGAATGGCACATTGCTAACAAGGGAATTCTGAGTATTTGTTCGTCTGTATGTTAACTTACACCCACTTAATTAAACCCTACATTCTTAGTCATACGACGAATAGTAAATTGGCCAATCTACATTCTACACACTCACAAAGTGCCGCAATTATAAATAAAGTACATTGGATTGGATTGAATGTGACAAGCTCACATGCAACGCTCACGGTCTACAAGCTCACAACAAGTTTCGCCCTTAATGGCGTGCCAAAAATAGGGACACCAGAGTTAAAGTGGTTTATAAAGTTGTCTGAAGTTGAAGTTAAAACATTGCTGGACCAGTGAGTATCAGTCACACCATGTCTAGATAGACATCAGTTCAGCTTCATTGGCCTGAATTGGAACAGTTGTCTTGCATCAGTAAAATGGAGTAGAAACATGAACAGAACCAAGCAACAGAACATCTTACAGTGGCGTGGTGTTCAGCGGCTTGACGTGGGCTTTGTGCACAAAGCCTGTGTGTCCCGTCGAGACGTGGGTTCCTATAAACATGTCCAGGCCACGGATCAGCAGTCCCTGGATCTCAACCAGGTCTCCTTGACTCAGCAGGAGTTCTTCTCTCCCCGTTGGAATATAGTCCACCACTGCCACACACGAACCTGTCACTGGAAGAGATGATGATGGGAAGAGATTAGTTTGATCTACGCGGCCCAAACCTCTTGTTCTATAACGTTACAGTTGTCTGTCTTGTCTGTGAGTGTGTCTGGACAATTATGGCCACATTATGGAGAGCCTTTTTCACCCCCAAAATAATCTGAGGCCACCGAAACCTGAACATGCTGGTTGACCGTCAGCGACCAGCAATGCCAGGCAGGCTGATTGCTTGTAACAGATGCCTCAGCCTGATGACTTAAAAAAACCCTAGTATAGTCTAATATCTCCCCCGGTCTATAGGAATATCCCATCTAGTGGTTAAGATATTGGACTTTCACGCGGGAGACCCGAGTTTGAATCCCGGGCGTTACATTGGTGCCGTGACCCGGATGGGGTTTCCCCGTGGGAGGAGGTCAAAAGGGGAGTGAGTGTAGCAGAGTGACTCACAGATATTGGACTTAATTTCAGACGGGAGACCAAAACAGGCAGCATTTCCCCTGAGGGGAATATCAGCGCTATCCTACACACAGCTAAGATATAGCCTACCGTATTTGTGATATATTGGTAAATGGAAATAATCGTCATGGGTGGCATCAATGTCAGTTACTGTATGAGCAGGTGACTCAGGCATTACAGATGTGCCATTCCAACTCTTCACGCTTTCCTGAACTTTTCCTGAAGATTTTATGAAAATGTCATGCAATTCCTTGCCGGTTTTATTCAGGATTATAGCCTTGCTAATTCTACTGCTTTGCTACTGCAAAGAAGTGTCAAAGAATTGTCATTTCTCGCTGACGTTGCTCTGTTTCTGACAATGCACTGACAATCTACTGAATTGCCAATGGCAGGACATGACATGTGAAGTTCTCAAACGGCACATCTGTATGTCAATCCATGTTTCGGTTCTGTGCGTATGTTGTGTAACGGAAGTGTCGTACCCATAGGATGATCAAACAGTTCCTTGTCTGTCGGCGAGCAACCAGCAAAGCCAGGGTACTTCCTCAGGAACCATCTGACAAAACAGGAAATGGTTCACAGCAAGAAAAAATGCAGTGCATGGGTACAAATGGCCCCATTCATGTCAAATAATTATGTGGAAGGAGAAGTGGTCACATTCATATAATTAATGCATTCATATTACTGTATGGTTGGCTCATTCAACCAAAACAGCTCAGCAGGATAATTGGTATAGTTAGTATAATGTTAGTAATACATAGGCTACTGTAATGTTCAGTGGTGTAAACTAACTACCGGTAACTACTTGTACATTTTGAATTCCCTGACTCCCTACTTTTAACAGAGTAAAGATTTGTTAGTACTTGTCCCCACCATGGGTAACTTTGTTGTGCTCTGTGCACAGAACGGGTACAGGATAGGCTGTATGTGACTTTATAGAACTGATATGTTAGAGGCTGCATGCATGTGACTTACTGGTAGAACTGGTATGTTAGAGGCTACTCTGTGACTTACTGGTAGAACTGGTATGTTAGAGGCTGCTGTGACTTACTGGTAGAACTGGTATGTTAGAGGCTGCTCTGTGACTTACTGGTAGAACTGGTATGTTAGAGGCTACCCTGTGACTTACTGGTAGAACTGGTATGTTAGAGGCTACTCTGTGACTTACTGGTAGAACTGTTATGTTAGAGGCTGCTCTGTGACTTACTGGTAGAACTGGTATGTTAGAGGCTGCTCTGTGACTTACTGGTAGAACTGGTATGTTAGAGGCTGCTCTGTGACTTACTGGTAGAACTGGTATGTTAGAGGCTGCTCTGTGACTTACTGGTAGAACTGGTATGTTAGAGGCTGCTGTGACTTACTGGTAGAACTGGTATGTTAGAGGCTGCTGTGACTTACTGGTAGAACTGGTATGTTAGAGGCTGCTGTGACTTACTGATAGAAGGGGTATGTAGAGGTGACTTACTGATAGAAGGGGTATGGTAGAGGCTGCATGGCGCTGATGGGCACCAGGCCATGGAGCCCGGTGGAGATCAGCGTTCCTTCCCACATGTTCTGCTGGCCCGTGTCCCTCACCATCAGCAGGTCGTGCTTCTTGAAGGACAGCTCGTCTTCCTCGTCCTGGTTCCGCTCTCCGCTGGCGCACAGCGCCTTGGCGAAGAAGGAGCCTGCACACACGATGTGTCCCCAAAGAAAAGTGCATGGGTAGACGGTCGGACACAAATGGCACACACAAACGCTCGTGCACGCACAAGCACGCACACAGTGCAGAAATGTGCTGTATGTTTGCATGCATGGATGCACACACATGGATGCAAAGAGGGTATTTCTTTCAGCACTGGTGCGATGCTGTAGCAAGTCACTGTCATGATTTATGCTTGACTCAGTGGCGAAACACTCATCTACGTAAGCATTGAGATCCATGATATGATGACCATCCACTACTGTATCAGAGAGACTGACTGCATGTGCACAATGATATGAGATCGAGATGCATGCTTTGTGTTCCTGTTCATTCTGTTCTCATCCTCGTTTCCATATCTGCTAGGGATGTCATATATCCACTGTTCATACTGTATTTCTCTAAACCAGAATGAATGTGCACTACAGCCTGGTGTTGACATTATGTTCTCAGACTCAGCTGATCCTCACCCACCACCCCTTTGGTTCAGACGGAGACTCGTGGTGGTCAACCTAAATCACAACAGTCACTACACTTCAATCAAGAGTCTCAGCCATACAGCTGCAATTATATAGTGTGTCCTCGTTCAGTCAACTGCCAATGATGGATGTCTCCGCACCACCTTTTAAGTTAATGTAATTCTGAGGGCTATTTGCCAGCATTGCATTTCTGTTATGAGTTTTCCCTGGCCAGAAGCCTTTTGCCTCAGGGTAATGCTCAAAGGGAAGTAATGATGTCTGAAATGGCCAGGCTGCCACAAATCAATATAAATTCCCCCCCCCCCCCTATATACACTATAATGATTCTGCTACACCATGTGACTAACTTTTATTTTTTTGATGCTTAAAAATAAGAATGGTAGGAATATGGTTATACTCTGTCAGGGCAGAAACCGCCTAATTCCAAAATGTAAATTGTTGGTGGTCCATTGATTAAATTTTACGCTCTCAAGAGTTAAATTATTGTGAAACATCTGCATTACCTAATTTACAAGAAGTCTACACAATTTAGAGCATGTAGAATAATTATTGTTACGTTTGTTGTCTCTCCTAATATAATGGTACCACATCAACACAGCATGGAATTGTGGAAAACGATAACAAAATGTTCCAAGTCTTAGGTCTGAGAGATCATCAAATGACGAGCAAAACTTTAATGGGCCTTGACATGAAAAAGGTTAAAAACCCCTGGCCTGGCCCAGGCCGTAGCGTAACGGTCTGGGCACCGGACTGGTGATCCAGTCGCGGTGTGCCGCGGGTTCGACTCCCGGACCCGACACAGCCTTTACCGCATGTCATCCCCCCATCTCTCTCCCGTTTCCTGTCAGCCTACTTTCTATCCCTTAAAAAATCAATAAAAGGCGTAAGCCGCAAAAAAAAAATCTTAAAAAAAAAAAAAAAAAAAAAACCCTGGCCTATTATTCTTTTTATGATCAGTACTTTATTTGGATTTTTAATAAACAGAAAAAACAAACACAAGCAACAACAACAACAGAATACGTATGCATGGACATTATGTATGAGCATAAAACATAATATAAAACAAGGATAGACAAGATAAACAAATACAAATAAATCAAATTAAAGAAATATTATAGTTTACACGACCAAACAAGCAGCATCATCAACCGTATCATATACTGTACTAAGACAGTGAACAATCAAAAGGGCATTGCCTGACCACGGATCACATCAAGGACCGGCAACATGAATCATATTTTTATCTAAGTGATTATTCACCCCTGGCCTATTCTGATTGTACTGTATGACATCATGACTCACCTTCCTGGAGCAGCAGTCCCAGGTACAACGTGGCCAGGTGTTCCTCGTCCACGCTGACGTTGATCTCCAGCTCACTGAGCAGCACCGGGTCCAGCCACACGGACTGGTCACACAAGAAGTTCTCCAAGCAGCGAGCGACGTAGCCTAAAGAACAGAGCACAACCCAGCTCATTTTGTCTGTGTGTGTTTTACCGGTTGTACCGGCGGGTACTACGACGACACTGTTGGATGCAGTAGCGCCGATCCATCTGTGTTGCCAGATTTTGAGAGAGAAATAAGCAACCAGGTCGAAAACAAGTCCAACAGAAGCGACTAGAGAGCGATCTAAACGTATGTGGGGAAACAAATCTTGAAATATTGGAATATTTTTGAAACATTTTAACTACACAAATCTTGTATGGGGGGCACCAAATATTTTCAAATGGGGTTCCATGGACAAATACATTAATTTGGGGAAAATGCCTGAGAACCAGTGGTTTAAATAAATAATTTTCTTAACCAAGCCTAAATAAGCAGCTACACTTTAGACACTTTTTTTTTACAGAAAAACAAGCCCACAGTCACTTATAATAAGCGGACATATATCCTTCCTACCTAAAGCGAGGTACGTTGAGAACTTCCAGATTTCCTCCACGGTCTTGAAGGTGAGAACGAAGCTGTCCTTCTCAGCGTGTACAGACACCAGGCGTGCAGAGAGGTCCTGCAGAGAACATGATGCTTATGCTTTCATTTTATCTTCTTGTATTGCGTCTTCATAATAATAATAATATCTGGGACTTATATAGTGCTTTTCATGACACTCAACGACGCTTGCTATGCTCTGCCTAATGCCCGGTTTGTACTTGGTTGCAGATGTCACACACCAAAGAATATCAGATCTACAAGCTCTGACATAGCATATCAACTTAATTATCTATGACAGCAGCTAGTCTGTATTGTAGTAAATGTATTTTATAAGCAAATGTAACATTGATTTTTATGTTTTTCTTTCTGTTAATATAACAGTAATGTACAGTAAATGTCAATACACCACAATACAATGATATGAGAACATTGAGGGTGTGTCTCACTAACTTTAAACAGCTGGATGACATCTTGGCTGTTGCTCTCCACCACTCTGAGTCGCGTGCGCAGCGCCTCCTGTAGGGCGCGGTCAGGTAGCACGCTGGAACGCTTCCGCCCCGTGAACACCAACACGATGTCTAGACAGGAATGATAAACAACAGCAACAACCCCACCGTGAGTGAAATGTCCACTTTCTTCTCATGGGGGTTGATGTGTGTGGACAAATCTGGACAAAATGCTTCTAAGAAACAGAGATGGCTGCCAACAACAGTCTTGACTCACTGAACCAGTACGCCGTCTATCTGGCCGAGGTATCGAGGCACAAGTTCATTAGAAAGCATCCCTAAGTGAGCTCGTGTTTCAGTGAGTGAGTCTCTGGAGGGACGACCATGCTATTAGGCGCCTGAGTGGACCACGCGGGAAGCCATTGAAATCCATTTGAGAGGAAGTTACTCCGGAACTTACAGGAAAAGTATGATGGACGCTGTTAAACTGCAGCGTAGGTAAAACTCTGGCAGAGAGACAGACAGATGGGCATGTCAAAAGATACTACATACATGAGAGCGGGGTAAAGCAAAACAAAACGGAACATACCTGAGGAGAACTTCTCTCCGACTCCCAGCGACACCGTGCTTCCTCGGTTAAAGGCCTCCTTCCTCTTCCAGTAGCTGTCTGACTCCACCCCAACTTCCTCAGACTCCACCCCCGGCCCCTCCTCTTCCTCTGCTAGCCCTGGAGAGATCAAAGGGAACACAGGCTAAG
Source organism: Protomyctophum parallelum (assembly GCF_964188405.1). NCBI lineage: Eukaryota > Metazoa > Chordata > Actinopteri > Myctophiformes > Myctophidae > Protomyctophum > Protomyctophum parallelum. The sequence goes on along the minus strand of NC_139711.1, from coordinate 38,404,249 downwards.
ATCAGTGCATCAGACATGGCAACGCAGCGGGGATTATCTTTATCTTCATGGACGAGATTTGGATAAAGGTCATGTCCCGAACGATGTATAAGCCGGTGTTTCTAAAACAGTGCAGGCCTGTCTGTATGTACACACACACCAGACTGGCTTTGCGCACACACAGACAAAATGTAAACATTGTTTTCACAGGACGTCTGTTCTAGCCTGGCTAATAAGCCAGACCGAATCAGCCGTTGTGATATTAGTCTGGCTTATTAGCAATGCTACGTCTGTTCAACTGTGACGTGGTCGGGGGAAAGAGTTGAATGTTTTACCACCGAAGAGAAAGAACTCATCTTTAGTGCTCATCAGACGATGTGGGTATGATGAGCTGGTACATTGCAAGGGTGTGTTCAGTCTGTACTTAAACAGGATCCTCATCTGTTTCACACCTATAAATATCAGCCAGATGGTGGTTGGTTGTACAGAATAGTCTGTGACTGTGGGTTTCCCCAGACTGGCTTCCATTGTGCACAGAGGATGTATGTCCCAAACAATTTGTGCGACATCAGATGCCCTAATTGTGTGTCACTGACAGAGACTTCATGCTTACTTCCAGTTGTGGGGTGGGCGATATGGAAAAATATAATATTATATTATAATAATATTTTATATGATATTATTTTCAAGCCGTATCATGACACACGATATTATCACTATTCTTTTTCATGTTGGTTTTTATAATTATTTTTCAAGTTACAGTACAACCATCTACAACAAGGTAACGGAAACTAAAAGAAAAAGGAGTAACAGACCATTTAGACCAACATACTTATTTATTTTTGGCGAACGATACCGTCGTACTACAGAAGTATAAATTAATAATTAATTATAATAATTAACTCATTTTGGGGTGCGGGCCACATTGGGCAAAAGCTGACTTGAAGTGGGCCACAACCAGTTCTCACACACATTCACTTATGTATACAGCATTGTTTAGCTACTTAAATTATTGACATGAAAAAGTGAAAACATTACCAGGTCTAACCCATTCTGTACGGGAACCCCTTTTGGTGTTTTAATTAAGCATTATGTTATACTTTAGCAGATCTACAAGCTCATAGCACGCCACCGAGTGGCGTGCTACGAGCTTGTAGGTCTGCTATTTTTTTTAAATCGTGAAAATGCGGCACAAATCTTTGAATATATATTCTTTCAGAAGACTTTTTTTTATTTCGATGTCAGGCCTAAGCAATCATTTGACACCCCTGGTCTCGGCGATATTTATCACCATATTGCTTCCAGTGTCTCCTGCTGTATCTGTGAGTGTGTCTTGAGTTTCTGTTTGACTGAATGTCCTTCACCACAAGGGGTGGGATGTGTGTGTCATTGTACTCTTCTGATTGTCCTGAAAGTATTCACTGCGTGGTAAGGCTGTCTTAGTGATGCCTCACGTATAAACCTCACACTGATTATCTGCCTGATTACTAAGCATTTAAAGTATGAGGTATAAAGTACATGCAGCAGCCTTGTGTTCATATACAACAAAATATTAAGACTGACGTTATGTATCTTTCGGGACCTTTCACTGCTTCGTCTCAACCATTACTCTATGGCTCTGGTCTCAGCCACCGCGGTTTGACATTCCGTTTTCTTCCCAAAGTTGAATGTTGCCACTACTGTTGGAGCAGCCATAAACTACACAGGTTCATCCCGATGTTCTGGGCATCTTTGTAAAGTTAGTGTTAGTAAAAAGCAGGTAAAAGAGTAACGTTTGACTTTGAGCAGACTAACATCAGTCACTCTACCATTCAATGTACTATAAGACATGCAGGTTTACACCGCAGCTATGTCGTCTCCGCCTACAGGAAATACGTTTGCTGCGACCATGAGACCCGTTTCTGAATGCGTCTATAACTTACCTTGAGTCATGATGTCATTTCCTGAGAAGTGCTCATTGGTTCCCCCCAGAGTGTATGGGGGCTCCGTCCAAAGAGCATCCAGCTCAGCAGGGAAGATGTCTGTGGGAGGAGGAGGGGGGCATTCGAGAGATCAGTGTTTTTTTTTTTTTTTTTTTTTTATATATATTCTTTTTTTATCCCACGATTTTGTAACCCATTTTTCACCCCTGTGTCAATCATCTAATGTGATCCTGGGCTCTACACACCCTCCACCAACCTGGTGAGAGCAACGGACTTGAACTCATGCTTCCTTCATGCCTGAGTGTCCAAGTTGCTCCTTTACACCTGACAGGGGGGAGTTTCCCTGGTTGGAAGGAACACGTTATTCCAACCAGTTCCTTTCCCCTCCATCAGGCAGGGGGAACAGGGGGAGGCAGTTTAGAGACCAGGATTACTGAGAGATCAGTGTTGCGCAAACAATAACACTGTCATGGAATTGTCTAGCCTGATTTCCAGCCTTATTCGTAAGGGGAAGTTGCAGCAGTAGAGCGCATTGATACCACTTCAAACTGGTGTTTCTGTCCCAACCCACCACAGATCAATCAGAAGCCTCGGGTCGGCATATCCCGCCTTAGTGAGTATAGCAAAGTGACAATACAAATCACAGAACGCAAAGAATCAGGCTGGAAGCCAGGCTAGGAATTGTCCTGTTTCTCATCTAACTCCATCCAGCGGTTTTCATGCAGACAAAACCACATTGCAGCTTAATGACGAACAGTAACAGTTAATTAGGAGGGGGGGGGGGTCACAGCAGGGCACACACTGTGCAGCGGTTTAGACAGAGCGATGGGTTAGTCACACAGTGGTTTGTTGTCAAAGCAGGGTCCAGGCGGGGACCCCCAGCGGTCCTTGAGGGGGTTCCAGCCAAGGGGTCCCCAAGTCTTGAGATTATTCTAATATAGAAACTGCATGCTCGCACAAGTTGACCATATTTACAACATGTTTCAATATAATCACTGATTAGATTTTCATATCAGGGTCCCGCTGTGACAGAATAATTTTCAATCGGGGGACAGGGTCCATTGCCTAATGAAAGTCAATTTGTCGGCGACACAAAACATTATAAAATATATATATATTATTTGAAAACCCCCTGGGTTAGTGTAATAGCTAACAGGGAGTTTGGGGGTGGGGGTCTCACAAAGACCCTGCACAGACAGACACACAGCTACACTGACAGGACGTGAAGCCTAACAGCCACCTAGATACAGTACAGTGGCAAACACGCTGCCCTGCCCCTGACCGCCAGTGCACAGTGACATGTCAGCAAGGTCACACACACACACACACACACACACACTGCCAGCCAGGCGTACAATAGTGTCACACACACACACACAGTCAGGAAGGGAGCTCAGGACATGACGTGTGCGAATAGGAAACCTTTTGTACACCTTGTTCCGTCCATAAACCACCCTTAGGCGTCATTCATCTACGCATTTTAATCTGCTGATAGTCATTTTAATATTACTTTTCTTCATTTAAGCAAACCACACACGATTGGTCAGTATAGTGCACGTTCACAAACACAGCGGCAGTACTTGCTACTTGGCAACATTGGAGGAAGGGGAGGAAGGGGGACACGAAGACAATAAGGCACAGTGCAGTGCACACACACAACTCTGCATGACAGCACAGGAACAACAAGGGAGAGCACAGTCTTTTCCTCCCTTCACTGTCCCACACAACAACACAGAACAAAGTTATAGCTCCGACGGGGGCCACCTAGACACGACACACACACACACACAGTCTGGCTGCTGCGATTGTTATAGCGTCACACCAACATGCCTCGCTCCCCCTTTACCTTCATGGGCAAGTCTATTACCCATGGTTGTCTGCACAGAGAGCTACTACAGTCCTGTCTTATGTGTGAGCGCACCGGTCCGCATCATGGCAGTGCGGTAGGTAGGTAGGTAGGTAGGGACTGTAGGTAGGTATAGCAGCACATACAGAGCTGCCTGCCTGCCTGCCTGCCTGGGACCACCGACCTGTGAAGGAGGAGAGGCAGGCTTTCATCAGTCGCTCCTCGCAGCAGGGGGAGTCCAGCGGCGGCGGCTTGCAGCAGCAGCAGCAACAGCGGCAGCATGCCGCCATGCGGCCCAGGAGCCGGCTGCCGGCGTCCATCCTCCCATCCGCTGCTCCACCGGTACGAACGTTACACTATCCCGACGACTCCCTCTGTCCCTCTGACGACTCCCTCTGTCCCTCTGCCTGGCTGTTCCCTTCCCCTGCTGCCGTGGTATTCCCTTTCCTTTTTTCTCTCTCCCTCTCTCTTTCTCTCTATCTCTCTCTATCTCTCTCTCTCCCTCCCTCTCTCTCTCTCTCTCTCTCCCTCCCTCTCTCTCTGTTACGTTCTTCTATCTACCTCCACCTCACTGCAGCTCACTCTCTCTCTCTCTCCCTGTAAGCTCCTCTGTCTGTATGAGAGCTCCCTGTGTGTAATCCCTCTGTCTTGGCGATGCACACTCCATCACTCCCTCCCACCACCACCACCATGCCTCTCTCTCTCTCTCTCTCTCTCTCTCTCTCTCTCTCTCTCTCTCTCTCTCTCTCTCTCTCTCTCTCTCTCTCTCTCCTCAGTAGCTGCCCAGTCTGGGAGCACAATACAAAGCACTCTCTGCTATGGGTTGGTGTGTGTGTGTGTGTGTGTGTGTGTGTGTGTGTCTGTCTGTGCGTGCATGCGTGAGTCCAGACTAAGTTTCTCTTTGTGTTGTTGAGTGTGTACTGTATGGGTCAGTGAAAATATGTTCAGTATGCATGTGTGGATAAATGTGTGTGGATGCGATTGTGGGTGGAATAATCCCAGTTTGTGTGTGAGTGCGTGTCCTTGTTTTTTTGCTCGTGCATGCGGCTCTCCGACGTGTGCGTGTGTGTGTGTGTGTGTGTGTGTGTGTGTGTGTGTGAGTGCATGCGTGCGTGCGTATGGAGGGTTGTACTCTGCTGAGACAATGGGGTCGATTTAGGACTTCTATGTTACTTACTTCTATATTACTAATCTAATTACAGTATTATGATCTGGGGGCGTGTAGTATGTCATATTGCAATTTTGGGCATGTTAAGAAGCGCTTTTGACACCCCGCGGAGTGCGCAAAACGGCCTTGAATTAGTCATGGGTGTGTTTAAGGCGTGTTTGAGACGTACCCAATCAACATGTCCGTACTATTCTCTTTACCAGTCAGCTGATGTCACATACGGAATGCGCACTTTGGGGGTCGTGGTATGACATTTCTTCAGGCTGGCACCATAGAAGACATGACATGCCTTTGTCACATTTGGGTTAATTATTCCTATTGCACTGCATGCTGTCACCTTTATGCCTCAAAAGAACAGACCCACCTTTCAGATCGGAATGGAATTGCGAGTAGATAGCAGCATATTGGCAAATTGCCAATCCATGCGTAATTAATTAATTCGATAACGATAGAACCATGTACCATACAGCGAATGAAAGCAAGATTCATAAGGAATATGGAGATTTTTACATTTAATAAAACGGTTGAGAAATGAGAGAACCATGAGTGTTTATAGGCTAATATCAACGTTTTTTTATGAAAGACCAAACGGGCTGTGAACTTGAAGAGCTCAATCACCATCCCGACACGGAAGAAATATAGCCTAGTGCATGCATGTATATGCACTGTTGCACTTGCACACAGTAGCCTACACACGCTCTTTATTTGTTTCTATTGAAAAACACCAGTAAAATAACGTTTATTATATTTTATTTCATTCAAGTCACGACGAAGGAATGAGTTGAATGCGTGCTGCGTAATGCTGTGGCCCCGATGGTATGGTCTTCGCTGAGTTCGCTCGTAGCATTTTATTGAAGAAGACTTGAATCGGGTGTGATACAGCATATGAAAGCACATTTCCCACGGATTATGGAGATGTTTTTATTTATTTTTAAGGTTGAGAAATGAAAGAATTATGGCCGTTTCTAATCTCAACATTTTTTTTAAAATGACGCAAAACTGCCATGTCTCATAGAAACAAGTAAATAGGTCTATAAAAATAAGCGCATATAACAGGGGTCTGTAACCTATTTTAAATGAAGTGCCATGTTTTTATTTTCTAAATAGTGAGTCTGCCATATCCAGATTAATTTGAATGACACCACATTAAAATAAAAAAACATATTTTGATTGTCCACAAATATAAAGTTCTTCCTTCTTTTTAAATATGTTCTTGCACATTGTTATAATGATCATTATATATCCCCCTGCAGTCAGAGTTCATAGTTTTAATGAATGAATGTGATGCATTGTGAGCTGGTATAGATCTGCTATTTTCAAAAGTAATCTTTTTATTTAATTTTTGGATTAGCTGTCCTTAGTTGGGCAAATGCATTCATCTGGGGATCCTTGACATGGGAATGTGCTGTGTGACGATCACTGGTTTAAACAACATTAGGAGAAAAGCCCAAATAACCACTTTAGAAACAAGAAAAGCAACCACACAAAGCAACTTTACAGAAAAATAAGCCGCTTATAATAAACAGACATGGCAACACTCTACCAGCCTTCCAGAGCCGCTCAAGTGTCAAATCAAACAGTGCTTTTTGCGTTTATGAGGTGGTCAGACCCACGTCTAATCGTTATGCGCTGAGTGTCTTTAGGTCAAGGGGCTTAATAGCAAATTGCGCAAAGCGAGAATAATTAACATATGGACACTCCCACAATGCTAAAATATTCAGGGACGCGGTATGCCAAATGTGTGTGCGTTCAACACGGGCCGAGTGCGTTCAACACGGGCCGATATGCCTTTCATAATACGAATGTGCGCAGAGCGAGGCCAATTTATGTATCACGACCTGGTAAACTGCACCTTCAAAATCGACCTGAATGTATTGCTGATCCACTGTAAGGCAATGCCACATGCAGACTACAAGGTCGCAGCAGGACGGCTACAGTATAAGGCCTGCACGTCACACAGATCTGGGATCAGCGTATTCCGACACACTCATCACGTTTTGCCCTCAGAACAACAGAGCAGGTGAACTGGGACGACCTCATCCATGTTACCATACCGTAGAGACCCATCTGTGGGTTACCGCGGACTCGTTTTTATGGGGTCACGACTCAAGTAAAAATCCCATTTTAAATACAAACGTTTAAATACAAATATATATTTCAAACGTATATTTACGTAGTTTTATACATTTTAAAACAAACAAATCTGTCCATGTCCATGAATACAAATAATAATTAAGTAGTGAAAATATGATCTACGATTTTCACTAGTTTGGGTTTCCGAGAATCTCTAATCTCTCTTTTGGGTCTCCACCGGAAAGGTTTGGGAACCCTTGCTGTAGTGTATATAATACTGACATTTGGGTACCCTGGGATACCCTGTTCGTGTCCCATTTGGGTACCCTGGGATACCCTGTTCGTGTCCCACGATTATTGACCAGGATGGATCATTATTAACTGACTACGCAACTGGAACGTCACACTGTGACTGCACTGCATGATTCTGACGGCATGCCTGCCTTGTTTCAACTTTAAGGCATTCGGCAGAAGGCACTCGTTAATATAGATGTTTATCATTATGTGCATAACAACTCATAAACAAGGTTTAAGTATTATTATTAGTGCTGGTCATAAATTTGCATTATAAGCTCAGCACATAAAATCAAGTCCGTGGCAAACAGTTGTCCTTGTCCGTGGCACATTTTAGACCATGATCGTCTTATGTTGTGCATAAGACCCAATTAGCTGAATGTCAGGTCTCCAGGGTTTCTTCAGAATATGTATGACACTGATTTACTTTGACACTATGGCATATTTGGAGTCCATCTGTGACACTGCCACATAGATGTGTGAAGAAATGTATTTACTGTCCTGGTATTATAAAAGAAACTAGGGAATATATTGGTTAAAAGATGGTTGAATATTTAACCCTGAAATGTGTAGTCTACAGAAGATATTTTTTGATTTGTGTGGTTAAACCATGGTCATTCATTTTCTGTTTGATCATAGGGGAGCTGTGGGGGAAAGCATGTTACAGGTAGCAATAGTTCCAGGAAGTGAGGTACCAGGAACAGCTATAAAAGTACAGGAAGTGAGGCAGCCAGCCGGGGCTTCAAAAAAGGTGGTGGTTTGTCTAAGAGACTCTTTTAAGGCCAATACTAAACCATAATCATAAATTATGAAAAAGAGTACAGTGGGGCCGGATAACTTTGAGATCTGATGAAAAAAAGTTTGCTCTAGGACTAGGAACATTTCTGAGGGCATAGCTTTGAATCAATTCAGAGCTTTTGGACCAAGGGGAAGCTGCTGTGGCAGATCAGGCATCGAAATGCTAATCTGGGTGCTTGCTTTCACCTGCCAGGTAGGTAAGGGTATGCATGCATACAGTACTGTACTCTGCTTAGGCTACTTGTTCACAATGAAACCACCACCAGCAAGAACACCCTGGCTGGCCACAGCGATGCCATGGCCAGGCCCCCATGACGATTATAAAAACATTTAGTCTCTGACCCAGAGTACAGGAAGTACTGGAAGTACTGGCTAGGCAACAGCTAAGATTAGATACCAGATGAGGAGCTTTTGATTTGGTGTAGGGATGTGTAAATGTGTCCAAAATGAAAATCAATTTGTATAATTCAATATTAACGATTAATCGTTTGGGGGGGGGGGGGGATTTTCTTTTCCTTTTTTTTTTTTTTTTAATGAACCCTACAAATAAAAAAAATCTTCCCCCCAAGGGGTACCTAAGTCAAAAAAGTTTGGGAACCCCTGATGTAGTTGATTAACAATAATTGTAACTCTTGAGAGTTAATAAGGGTCCATTTGGTTACTAACTCCATCTTTTAAATGAGGACCACTGGTGGTCCCTGGACCACTGTTGATCCAATTGATCACCATAGCAACCCCAGCCTAGGCCTGATTAGGTAAATTCCCAACACCTGCTAAATCCTCCAAACCTGTATCTTGATTGGAATCAATCTCCACTCACACTCCTCTCAGTCATGCAGCTACACAAACACATCCCAGGCACACTTTGGTAGGCCTATAGCCCTGTCCTGTTTGGATGACAATATTGCCTTTCCAACAGATTTTCATTTAAAAAAAAAAAGAAAAAAAAAGATTAGGCTATCGATTATTAATTTTCCTAATCGATTTCGGATCCTATCAACGATAATCTATTAATCGATTAATCGGACCCATCCCTAATTTGGTGGTTGGTTGGTTTTGATTTTGTCTGCTGACATCATGCACAGTATGTCAATAATCCGGGTTGTTTAGCTTGTAAATGCTATCTTTAGTGCATCAGCCTCAGGTGAAGACCTAAACCAATCGAGTGCATCATTCATAATAGTGTTCATCATTGCCTGTGTACTGTACTGTGAACCATTGCAATTTTGGAAGGAATAATTATCTTACAGTGGAAAGTATCCTCCAAGGATTGCTTGGGAAAAGCAATTATTGTTATTTTATTATATTATGAGAGGTTTTGTGTTACAACATGCTTATTAACCACATTAACCTTAGCCTCCCTGATCTGGGCATGTTTTTTTAATCGGCAAACATTTGGCAAAAATAGTTCTAGTTCAGCGTTGTGTTGCATGGACATTGGCATCAAAACGCATCTCTTCGCGCCACGTTTTCCAGCTTGTAGATCGTCTACTTTTGTGTGACGCTGTAGTATGATCAAGTAGGGGAATTAATTTACGAAAAAAAGTAAAAACACAACAAGTAGACATTCAGTAGATGTTCTGTGGTCTGAGGTTTTCTGAATAATTATCGCCTCAAAAAGTGTTCCACAGGCAAACTGATTTGCCTGTGGACCATGATGTCATCAGAATCAAGATCTGGATCTATCCGTTTAAGAAAATGCATTTCAAACAATGAAATTGATTGCCAGGTATATAATCAATGTGTGAATAGTTTTCATTGTTTGAAAAGTGTTAAAATATGGAGATAAGAGATTTCTGACCCGACAACAATGAAAAATATAAAACTACTAAGTCTACTGGCAGACAGTGTGTACAAGAAAGGTGGAACTGATCAGTTCAGCGGTTTCTGGGATTACTATAACTCTGGTCACACAGACAGAGAGGGACTCACAGATAGACAGACAGGAGCCATGCTGTCAGAATCTAGGCCTTTCAGGAGGCCAATTATTTTGGTGGTCCTCTATTAAAAAATGGCTGCTATCTTGTATTTCGTAGCTGTCGGGCAGAAACGGTTCATCTCTAAATCAACTTTTCTGTGTTTTTTCGTAAAATAACTCCATAGCACCACTGCCGATGTGATCTTAAGTTAGCAACAGAACAGTAACAGTTAAAAACATACGTGTGCGTGCGTATATGTGTCTTGTGAGACTAATGGCTTATGGTGTGTCAAGGCGTACGCTGACAGTGTTTATAGGAACCTTTCTCTGTTTCCCACAGTTAGACAGATTCTGCCTAATTTAATAAACAGGACTGTCACAATCTGGCCCTTTGTTTGCCCCGAAAAAGCCTGTGTAAGAGGCGACAGCGGTCTCAAAATGCATCCAAAACAGCAGTGAGCATGCAGTGTAAATAGGTCCATGCTATGTGGTCTGATGGCAAACACAAATACCTGTACAGTCACGAGATTTTAATGTCATCAGATTACACTGGCTTACTGAAACACCTTCACAACAGCGTGACAACGGACCGTTGCTTTCCTCACAGCTCTCTGTTCAGCCAAACTAAATGACTGTTTTATCGTGCACGGCTTCACTCAGCACAAACATAAAGAAAAGGACACATTAGACCACAAAACACTCCTATTGTCTTTCCAAAGGCAGGAACTGGAGAGTCCACGGGTCTGCACACACTGCTAAACAGCCTTGTTTTTCAAAGAGACTGTGGGACCTCACAGGGAAGCTCAGCTCAGGCTGCAATTCTGACACTCGGCGGTCCGTGACGGAAACATTCAAGCGAATCATACTGATTAGAAACACATGGTGCCAACACAATCTGGTGGTGGTGGCATGCACTCCATCGGGAGGGATTCCGGGCAGAGTCGTTAGAGGTGCTGCATGTGTGTACAATGTGGGTCTGTGGGTTAGGGCAGTCAGTGTGGTATAGTCAGCATGGTATACTGTAGCTATCAGAGCGGCTCTTGTACAGGCAGGGCTGTAACACGAGACAGGCGGGGGGTACAGCCTCTAAGTTTAGACTAAACCCCCTGTTGGCTCAACTCGCATGCCTGTGCGTCTGGGACAGTACAGTAGTAGCTGCAGGGAGATTCCCACAATATTAAACGGTCTCCCAAAGCAGCACGCCCCAAATAGATATACCCACATGTGGGTTTTGTCTGTTTCTTCATTTTGTCAAACCACTCACTCCCTTATTACTCACTTCCGTTAGGAGCAATCCACAGCTATAAAACAGTATGATATACAGTATCTCATACATTGACCAGTGAGCTCAGCTGTTTATTGGCCTCCTGCCCATACAGTAATTCAACAGATATGACAGAGATTCTTCTCATGGTGCTTCAAAGTGAGCCAGTGACAGATTAGGGAGAGTATGGAGATGCAACACTTGGCTATTACTTTTGGACACATAAATCTGAACTTTGGTTTCATCTGCAGTATTTTTTACAGCCCTCCTCTCTTATTTTTATCAGCGGTATTGGGGTGGAGCTGAAGAGATTGATAAAGGACAGTGCATGGTGGGACATGAAGAGGCGTTCAGCTATGTGACTACAAGTCGCTTTTCCTGTCCTCCGTTATGCAAGGAAGTGCTTCCTTCACTACGCACCAAGTCAAGACAACCTATTGTACAAAGTACAGAAACTGCTGTAACACAGAATTACTGCATGACAGCTATCAGTCACTGTCCCTTGTACATTATGGCCCACACACACACACACACACACACACACACACACACACACACACACACACACACACACACACACACACACACACACACACAAACACACACACACACACACACACACACCGAGAAGTGACAGCAGTTTTGTGATGGCTAAGTTACAGAGTAAAGTTACATGATTGCTCTTACTGCTAAACCATGTGCCATTTAACAAGTTTGTGAGACAATGTGAAGCAATGTGAGTATCGCTCAACTCCCAGAAACAAGATCATAGAATATGCTACTTACCCCTGTCCTGCTGCTGCCCACTGTCCTCTCTCACTTCATTCCTCATTGGCTGTGTGTGTGTGTGTGTGTGTGTGTGTGTGTGTGTGTGTGTGTGTGTGTGTGTGTGTGTGTGTGTGTGTGTGTGTGTGTGTGTGTGGTCAGGGTTTAGTGGGTGAAGGTCGCCTCACCGCTGCTGTGTAAAGCTACAGTCATTCTTCACCGGCAGTCCAGATAAGTAGTGGACTGAGAAAAACAAACTAAATAGAAAGTGAGTTCTGCAAGTCATCAGAGTGTTGCTGTGTGTGTGTGTGTGTGTGTATATGTGTGTGTGAAAGTGTGTGCGCGCGTGTGTGAGTGTGTGAGGTACTGAGAGGCTGTCCTGGTCGGCATGTCACAGGCTGAGGCTGTATGTTTCAACTCCTCCCCTTATTCCAAGGGACAGGGGAATAGTCTCTCTCTCTCTCTGTGTCTCTCTCTCTCTCTCTCTCTCTCTGTCCGTCTCTCTCTCTCTCTCTCTCTCTCTCTCTCTCTCTCTCTCTCTCTCTCTCTCTCTCTCTCTCTCTCTCTCTCTCTCTCTCTCTCTCTCTCTCATCTCTTTTGCAGATACCATAAGAATGTGCAAACTGTGCAGTTTCTAAACTTTTTCATGCATTTGTGTTGTCCAAGGGGACTGCAGTTACAGAGAAAAGGAGCATAAATAGATTTCTTCTCATTATATATATTTTTTAACATATACATGTGTGTATATATAGTATAAAGAAGCACATCTCTCAGAGCCTCTCATATGACACCATTACGCTCCAGAATGTAAAATACGACAGTGAAAGGTGCCTAAGATTTCCTCATTCCCTGACACCAGTTCCACCAGTTTGGTGTGACGTGCCTCGCCGAGCACAGAACAATCAGCTGGCTTGTATGATTGGTAATTGCCCGAGCCAAACGAATCACTCTGCTACATTCCAGAGGTGCCTCGCCTCTACAAATATGTTATGATGTTTAGATTTATTTTTGTTGTTGTTGCTCGACCACAAATGCTAGTAGAATGTTTAGTCAGGTGGTTTTTGATTTTTGATTTGGATCTCTTTTAGCCTTTCGGCTGGTATGATATGATGTTTACCTGCTGCATGGTGTCCAGTGGTGGAGAAAGTACTCAAACGTTTTACTTAAAAGTAGGCTATCAATACTGCTAGATAATAATACTAATACTACGGTGTTACTGTACATACTGTAGTCTACTTGAGTAAAAGTACAAAAGTATTGGCATCAAAATGTAGGTTAAAGTACCAAATGTATGTGTGCAGAATGTCCCATTTCAAGTTTTAAAATGTATAACAAAATCTTTTGGAAATAGCTAGTTTTGCAATAATAATAAAATTCTACAAAGTGAACTAGAAACTAAAGTTTTCAAATAAATGTAGTGGAATAAAAGTACAATATTTGCCTCAGAGATGTAGTGGAGTAGAAGTAAACGGATTGGTAATTGGACATACTCAAGTAAAGTAGGTTACAAATACCTCCAAATTGTACTTGTAGTAAATGTACTTTACACCACTGATGGTATTCTAGTTGTTTATTAACTACAAATTGTATTATTATTATTATTATCACATTAACCATTTACCTTGTCTTTTGTTGATGGTTCATGTACTACAGTGATAGCTGGGTTGGTTAAGGTTTGTTGTTTCATGTACTACAGTGATAGTGATTAAAGATTATTATTATAGCTGGGTTGGTTAAGGTTTGTTAACCCGACCCTCCCTGACCCGAACTGATCCGACACGGAAAACCACAGTTTGAGTTGGAACCAGCTGGAACCTGCTATGCGATAATTACATCTCACTTTTCACTGGATAAGAGCATTCTGCCAAATGCCTAAAATTGCCTAATAAAAAAACACTTTCCTCAGTTCCCACATCGCTGTGTCAGCATTCCACTGAACGATAACGTCCGAACATCACGTCATGCACACACACACACACACACACACACACACACACACACACACACACACACACTCACACACACACACACACACACACACACTCACACACACACACACACACACACACACACACACACACACACACACACACACACACACACACACACACACACACACACACACACACACACACACACACACACACACACACACACACACACACTCAAGAAGGCACACAGCGTGATGAGCATGCACAAAAATGTGATAATATTATGCGTGCACCCCCCGCCCCCCCCCTCTCCCATTCCACAGTTATCTCTTCCGTGTACCTTTGGTGACCTCTAGCTCTTTCACGTTGTCTCCCTTGGTTTTCTGGGTCATGTCCATGCCTATCTGTGTGTGTGTGTGTGTGTGTGTGGAGAGATAATAATCCCCAGAGTAACGGACGGTGCTGCTGCAGTTTCTTGGTGTGTGAGTCTGTTTTTTTCTTTCTTCTTTTGCCCTGCTTGGTTAAATATAAACTGTGGAAGTGATTTGTGTTTTTCTCCCCTGGATCCCCGGGGGGCACACGGGACAAAGTCACCCTGAGCACATGTGATCATACATGCCGGTAGTATGCTGTAAAATCATGGCTGTTGGTTTAACTCTGAGAGTGTACAAATTGACCCTGAAAGGGTCCATGGAAGGCCATGTGTACAGTATGAAGGTCCATTGAAGGGGTGTGTGTGTGTGTGTGTGTGTGTGTGTGTGTGTGTGTGTGAGTGGTCAGGGTTTAGTCAGTGGGTGAAGGTCGCCTCACCGCTGCTGTGAAAGCTATAGTCATTCTTCACCGGCAGTCCAGATGTATGTGTGTGTGTGTGTGTGTGTGTGTGTGTGTGTGTGTGTGTGTGTGTGTGTGTGTGTGTGTGTGTGTGTGTGTGTGTGTGTGTGTGTGTGTGTGTGTGTGTGAGTGAGTGTGTGTGCGTGCGTGCGTGCGTGCATGCGTGCGTGTGCGTGCGTGTGCGCTTGCACTTGCGTAGCAGAATAAAAAAGCATAATATATCTCCCTTGGGTGGGGGGATTCCACAATTGGATGAGTACTAGATGTTTTGTTTCCCACGCTGGAGGCACGGCAGGTGGTTACATTACATCATGTACAGTACATCCATTGGTAGCCGAGTATGCAAAACACAAGTCCACGTGTGTGCGTGCGCGTGCGTGGCCTGCGCGGTGCATGTTGTCATTAGCCCGGCTGTGCGTCTGGACAAAGGGCAGGGATTGTGAGCTTTAGTGAAGAATGCTCCATAGTGCTGATGATGGGTGCTGGCGATAGTGAAACCAAATGCCTGTGAGTGTCATTGTAACACAATAATAGACACACTCCCTCCATTAGAAAAACATCCAAAGCATGGATGAGGGGACACAATGACTGGACAGACCAGCACCATACCAAGGCTTGAAACAAGTCCCCCGTGACCTGTCTGTCTGTCAGCCGGTCAGAAAAGACCTTGTTCATAATGTGGATTATAGGTCTGGGGAATATATCAATATCGTGATATGATGAGACTAGATATAATCTGGGATTTGGGATATCGTGGCATGCCACGAGGGTTGTCTTTTCCTCCTGGTTGTAATTAAAGCATGCCCCAGATTTGTATCCGGGTCTCCTGCACAAGTGCTGATATATTTCTTTTCTCCCACTGAGCCAATTGCTAGCTCAGGGGAGAAATTTAATTTCAACCTTCATGTTGAATTGTGCATTACAATTACATGTGTGCATTACATTCACACATCGATGGCAGAGGAAACCATGCAAGGCACCAACCTGCACATCGGGAGCAAGTAGGGGTTCAGCGTCTTGCTCAAGGACACTTCGACACTAACTCACGGTTTTACCATCCAGCCGTTCTACCGGCCACTCTATCCCTGAGCCACTGCCGCCCGTGAAGAAAGGAGTGGACGTTTCGGTCCTCATTAGCGCTCATAGGTTAATTTGTGCCAACGGCCAAATAATTGTCCTCCCCGCTATTGAGCGTGAACCTCAGTCCAGAACAAACACAAAGCATGGGATGTTTACCGTTAAGTGTCCAGTCGGGGGCACCGGTTGACCGCAGCCGGCCCCAGAACATCCCTGTGACCCCCGGCCGTTCTCCTGCTGCCCCCATCGGCCTCCTGCGCTCAGGAAGGAGCGCTTCCTGTTTTTCTGCCCTGTCAGTTTGTGAGACAAAAGCCATAACACAGAACTGACACAAGAGTGTTCTAGTCCCTCATATCAGTGGTTTACAACCAGTGGCTGGGGAGACCACCAGTGGTCCTTCAGGGGGATTCCAGGTGGTCCCCGGCTAAATGATGGAGAGTTGCTTGGTAACCAAATGGACCCTCACAGATCTTTAACTCTTGAGAGCGTAAAATGAAACCCATTGGACCCGTGTGACTGTCCATTTGGTTTCATTTTACGCTCTCGGGAGTTAAATTATTGTTATGGATTGCCTGTTATCAGTCCTATATTACCACATTAATACAGCATGGAATTGTGGACAAAAATCTCATTCAACGATAATAAAATATTCTTTAGTTTTGGGTCTCCGAGGCTAAATCTCCGAGCCTTCCTTGATATGACAAAGGTTGAGATCCACTGCTTATACACCAGGCCCACAGGGTACACACACACACACTAACGCAAGCACACACACGCGTGTGTGCACACACAATATTAAAACCGATTTAACTGGGCAAATCACTGTTATATAGGACTTAAATAAGTGGGACTATGTGATAAAAAACGGTTCATGTTTCTCAGCAGCGAGCTCAGTAAACACTGTGGAATCCAGGACACATCTAACATGACCTGTTCCATTTCATTCACCGTGTCTTCATTCATAGTGATCTGAAGAGAGCAGGCAGGGTGATGTTGATCTGAAGAGAGCAGGCAGGGTGATGTTGATCTGAAGAGAGCAGGCAGGGTGATGTTGATCTGAAGAGAGCAGGCAGGGTGATGTTGATCTGAAGGGAGCAGGCAGGGTGATGTTGATCTGAAGAGAGCAGGCAGGGTGATGTTGATCTGAAGAGAGCAGGCAGGGTGATGTTGATCTGAAGAGAGCAGGCAGGGTGATGTTGATCTGAAGAGAGCAGGCAGGGTGATGTTGATCTGAAGAGAGCAGGCAGGGTGATGTTGATCTGAAGAGAGCAGGCAGGGTGATGTTGATCTGAAGAGAGCAGGCAGGGTGATGTTGATCTGAAGAGAGCAGGCAGGGTGATGTTGATCTGAAGAGAGCAGGCAGGGTGATGTTGATCTGAAGAGAGCAGGCAGGGTGATGTTGATCTGAAGAGAGCAGGCAGGGTGATGTTGATCTGAAGAGAGCAGGCAGGGTGATGTTGATCTGAAGAGAGCAGGCAGGGTGATGTTGACGGGACTTGATCAGTGGTTCTGGACCGGGGCCCACCCGTAAGTGATCACATGGGTGGGGCTGCATGCATTTTCAGAGCATGGTTGTTAATGATCCATCAGTCGATTGCGTTCCGTCTTGGATCAATGGAACTTTAGCTGTACACACTACCTATCTAAGTTCCTATATTAGAAATAAAAAAGTTTAAGTTATTGAAGTACTTCTTATATGAATGCTATTCATATAAAATATAATCTTAGCGTCTAGCCAATTGAGGGTATGCACGTGACATCACCATCATACCCGGAAGATATGCGAGAACGCCTACTGAGTGGCAAAAAAAACCTGTGGGCCCCCGGCCTCTGAAAGCAACGAGACAATGGCATGGACAGACACAGGGACGAGACAATGGCATGGACAGACAGAGGGACGAGACAATGGCATGGACAGACACAGGGACGAGACAATGGCATGGACAGACAGAGGGACGAGACAATGGCATGGACAGACAGAGGGACGAGACAATGGCATGGACAGACACAGGGACGAGACAATGGCATGGACAGACAGAGGGACGAGACAATGGTATGGACAGACACAGGGACGAGACAATGGCATGGACAGACACAGGGACGAGACAATGGCATGGACAGACAGAGGGACGAGACAATGGCATGGACAGACAGAGGGACGAGACAATGGCATGGACAGACACAGGGACGAGACAATGGCATGGACAGACAGAGGGACGAGACAATGGCATGGACAGACAGAGGGACGAGACAATGGTATGGACAGACAGAGGGAGGGACTTTACAGTGAAGATACAGACAATTAGACGTCTTGTAGCCCCAGAGAGAGTGAGAGTGAGTGTGAGAGAGAGAGAGAGAGAGAGAGAGAGAGAGAGAGAGAAGGGGCCAGCCTTCCCTCACATCCCTCCATTGTCTTGCTTCCCTCGAGGCCACAGAACCATAACTTCCTCTCTCTCTCTCTCTATCTCTCTCTCTCTCTCTCTCTCTATCTCTCTCTCTCTCTCTCTCTCTCTATAACTCTCTATCTCTGTGAGGACACACTGTAGGTTAGTTGGCACAGTATGCATACTGTGTACAGTATGGTATGCAAGTAGGCGTGCACGCACGCACGCGCGCGCGTGTGTACGGTACACACAATCATCATCAGGATCTTTTTTTACATAGAAGTGTATATTTCGGGGGGCGCCCGCTGGCCAAGTGGTCCGGAGCAGGCGCATGCCACATATAGGCCTTGGCCTGACAGCGCGCTGCGTGTTCGAGTCCCGTTCATGACGACCTTCGAGTCCCTTCTCTCTCTCCCTCTTTCCTGTCATTCTTCACTTGTATCTACCAAAGGCAAAAAGCCAAAAACTACAATCAAACAAAAAAGAAGTGTAGGCCTATATTTGTATGTATTTTAATGTTTTGACCCTTACTGTATGTAAACAAGTCTTGGTGCTTGGCAAAACAGAAGGAGATCCAAGGCACTTTGTTACAGTCAGGTATAAAAGGCCTTTATTTAACCCATTCTGACCTGAGATCAGATTCTAAAATTCTTCTACATCCTGACAGTTTTCTGAAAAAGCTACTGTAGTCGTTCTTCGATTTTTCTAAAATAGCAGACCTACAAGCTCGTAGCTTGTAGATCTGCTATTTTTCAATAGCTAAAGCATATCATAATGCTAACACCAATGGCATCAGCTCGGCAGAGAGCATAATAAAAACCACCAAAGCGTTTCGGCTGTCAAGCCTTCGTCAGGGTCCCATGGTGCCTAAGTCTTAGTGCTTTTACTGCTTTTATCCTTTGAATTGTACCCATTCTACAAACTGTTAATACAAACGTCTGTCAATCAATCAATAAATCGAACAATCAATCAATCATTATCTGCTATTCTGCTTCGTGACAGCTGACAGTGACTTACACTTGATCATTGATGGCTTCATCGGTTAGATTAATCCATTTCCCTCAACGAAACGCCTGGCTCCAGGGTGCTACTTTGACCACTAGATGGCGATCCTCTCTCACGGTATTGTTGTTGAGACCACAAGCGGCGCAATGGATCATTTTAAGTAGCCTCTCTGGAGATAATAATACTAACTATATAACTCTATACTCTATAGTATGGATGGACCTCAGCATACTCTCATAGTCATATCCCATGGTTGGAGTAATGGTGTGCATCAATTTAATTTGATCGACACATTCTTGAAACGTAATTAAATTGATAGGACGTATCAGCTCAACTAATAGGCTTGGGTATAATAATTGCCTGAGATCATGTTTGTCAACAGTTCGACCGCTGCCTGCACGTCTTGTCTCTGTAGAACTGGTTAGCCTACAGCAAAGTGTGCAGTCAATAATCCAATTAGTTAATTTGCTTACGGCTGGTTTCCAGGAGGGGGCGGTGTCCTAACAGTTTTAGCACCGTGGACGGATCAGAATTGATGGAAACCAGTGCGTCCCGACAGACGACACGCACGCGGCACGCCACACACACACACACACACACACACACGCGCGCGCCGTTCGCTCCGTATACATTCTCCCGTGCGTGCACTCGAAACACACGCGCGCCCTGTGATGGGTGACGTCGCTTAACCCGGGTTGGAGAGAGAGAGCGCGCACGCAGACTAGTAGGGGATATTCTAAGGGTATGTCCACACTACAGCGGAATTTTTTGTCGGCAGCCGACACTTTCGGTTGCCGAGAGCCGAAAAACCGGGTTTTTAGACAGCTGGTGGATGGAGAAAATGCTCCACTTCCGCAGACGACTGCCGCGTCGGCCAGCCTACAGCTGACGCTCTCCTCTGCGGCAGATGTAAGCTGCCGACAAGCAGTGTTTCACCCGGCAGTGATATGCACTAGCCAATGGAACAGATGCAGCCTGCAGGCCATCTACGGGCGGAGTTTCAATTGGAGTTTTCTTCTTTCACAGACCCAAACGCCCCTGGGAGGAACTTGTGAATGTCGAGGGATACAGGGAGATATCTGGGCACCTCAAAGTAACATTGTCCGTCCAAAATCGTCTGAAGAAATAAAGTAAAGCATTGGTTCTCATGTTTGCTTCAGATCACCCCTGTAATCTTTTCATCCATGGCACCCCTGGCTGAATTACATTGTCATTTACTGTAACCCTGATCCTTGATAACATTGAAAATAACTTTATACTTTATAAAATAGCCCGTTCTCTTATAAAACAGCGCGTTCTCTTCAGCCTCCACAGCCTTCTCCATGGTAGTCTAGTGGTTAAGGATTGGCGCTTTCACCGCCGCGGCCCGGGTACGATTCCCGGTCAGGGAACACTGTTTTATGATTAATTCCTGTTCTGTTTTTTAACTATATAGAAGTGTCTATTTGTACGTCTCTAAGTGTTTTGATGAATTGAACAATGTGGACCCTGTTGTAAACAAGTGTAATGCTTAATTGGGTTGTCCACTCACAGTTAACAGTCTTTGTATTGAGTTTGTGCTTGAAATGTATTGTAATTATGCAAACTGTTAATAAATATTTAAATCAATCAATAAAAAATCTCCTTCTCCTTCTCACCGCCGGGTGACACACTTCATTTTTATGCTTGTCGGCAGCTTACATCTGCCGCGGAGGAGAGCGTCAGATGTAAGCTGGCCGTCGTGCCAGTCGTCGAAAACTAAATTATTGTAGCCTCGGCCGGGAAGTGAACCCGGGCCCTCCGTTCCAAAGGCACGTACGTTAACCAGTCGACTACACAGTCTTGACTCTATAGCCAAGTAGCAAGCCAGCCACATGTATCCTACACTTGAATGCGCCTTTGTCTGTGTCAACTGCTTGTCACTCACTTTTCACTCTCACGCCCACTTCGAAATAGAGGACTACAGGCCATAAATAGGCTTCCGTGTAGGGGACCGCCCAAAGCCCCGGAAGAAGTCAAAGTGTCGGCTCTCGGCAACCGAAAGTGTCGGCTGCCGACAAAAAATTCCGCTGTGGTGTGGCCACGGCCTAACACAAACACACACGCACACGCGCGCGCACTATAGCTATAGGAATCAGCCCCGGAGCTTTGCTTTGCTGCTGCTGACTGACACGAAGGTGGAATGCGACTGAGCAACATTGTATTGTCATCTCATCACCAGCTCAGTGTATAGGCTGACTGGCGTCAGTTTCGTTTCTTCCTCTCAGCCAACAACAGACGCCCATAATACAGAGAGAGATGCATGCGTGAGCCACGGGGATCCGTGCAACCTCTTCGTCTCTTTATTCCCTTTCATTGAGTGTTCTGTGTGGCTCTCTGCCTGCCCACCATCCACCTGACTGGAAGGGAAAGAAAGCAGCCCTATAGCTGTGTCTGTCGAGATGCACTGACTGCACAGTTACTGCTGGACAATTTATATCTGTAATTTATGTGTATTGTATTTGATTATCGCGCGGACAGCCAGCAAGAAGAAAGAAACAAAAGTGAACACACGTCTCCTTCGAGCTTTCATGGGATTATTTCCAAGGAAGCGGCTTTGTTTTGGATAACAAGTGAAGGACCGCCCGGCCGGCATCATTCATCATGAGTTCCAGTGGTAAGTCCGTTGGTTTCTTCTTTGCGCGCTCCGCGTCTTAATTCTTGGAGCTCACTGGGGACAATGCCCACGGGGACACATGGGGACAATGCCCACGGGGACACATGGGGACAATACAACTGTCGCACGCAAAAAAAGAGCCTCATATTATAATACATGCAAATCCAAATTGGCAAATGTTTTGCTGTGTAGCTCAAGCAGTTACACTGCCTAATCCTCATGTGTTGGCTCCGACTCCGAGAGTGTAAAATGGACCATGTTTTGTATACTCTCTGTGCCTGTGGCTATACCTTCCTTTGACAAAATCAAGAATATTTCTTGAATTGAGTAATGATGCCCTTTAAATTGCACACCGATCAGGTTCAAGGTTTGATCCTTTAAAGCAGTGGTTCTCAAGCCGGGGACCACCAGTGGTCCTTATGGGGGTCCCAGACTCCCAGCTAGACCACATGGACCCTTATAGATCTTTAACTCTTGAGAGTGCAAAATTAAACTGGTTTTAGGCTATTTTATGCTCTCAAGAGTTAAATTGTTGTAAAACAACTGTATTAGGCCTACTTTATTTACAAGAAGTCTACAAAATTAGAGAATAATTGTTATTTTGATCAACATTTGCCTGTTGTTTTGGGTCTGAGGGGCTAAAAGTCATCAAATGGTGGTCCGTGCATGGTGTTCCGTTTTGGGTCTGAGAGGCTAAAAGTCATCAAATGGTGGTCCATGCGGCTCAAATGCAGAATAAATAATGAAAAAAAAAAAACCACTGCTTTGAAGAACACCTGCTGACAACAAAAGTGGCGAGTTCACAGGTGTT
>NC_139711.1:38354048-38374048 GCF_964188405.1 Protomyctophum parallelum | reverse complement strand
TCTTTCAGTTAATGTTCAGCCTGGATAAAAAGGTTTTATAATGGACAACAACAACAAAGGGAGGCAGGAAAGATTCCATACAGATACGAGACAAACACAGATGAATATCATGCACCATTGAGGAGATTGCAGTGCACACAGTTCACTCCTAGTCCTATACCATATGTCCTGTACACAGGCAGAGGTAAACGAACACTCAGGGTTTTTACTGTAAATGGTGCAATTATACAGCGCCTTTATCCAAGGCGCTTTACATAGATTGTGCATTATACATTCACCCATTCACACACACATTCATACACCAATGGTGTAGGAAACCATGCAAGGCACCATCGGAGCAATTAGGGGTTCAGTGTCTTGCTCTGGGGGAGCCACTGGGAGATCGAACTGGGAACCTCGCGGTTTCCATCCAGCTGTTCTACCGGCCACTCTACCCCAGTGTAGGCTCAGGGTTTACTGTGTACAATAAAGGGCAAAGCAGACTATTATAGCTTTACACCATGAATGAAGTGGCAGTTCTTGAAGAGGAAGATAAAAGACGTCACCTGTAAGAACCACAACCTCCTTCAATTACAAATGAAGGACTCCAACTTCCTTCCAGGCTTTCAGCTCAAATGCATGCTGACACACACACGGTGTGTGTGTGTGTGTGTGTGTGTGTGTGTGTGTGTGTGTGTGTGTGTGTGTGTGTGTCTCCATGATGACCTTGGCTGAGATTGAGTGATCCTTCAGGCCGTGCTGTGACCTCTCTCTCTGCCTTCCAGTAGCATGACAGTATGTCAGTGATGTCACCGGACACTCCATCACCCCTCTGATAAATGATCCTTTCCAAGGCCTTGACATGGAGAGAGAGAGAGAGAGAGAGAGAGAGAGAGGCAAACGGGAAAAGAGAGGCGTATCTGATTAATGCATGCATTATATGGGTGGTTTTCAACCAGTGGTCCCTGAGGGGCAGACAGACAGACAGACAGGCAGACAGACATGCAGACAGAGACTGGGTGTTTTACAGCAGGAACTATTAAGTTAAGTTAAGTTAAGTTAATAATTCATATTCGTAGCACAGCCAGTGGTCACGTGACTTGACACATTTACCCCCGCACGCACGCAAGCACCTCCCCTCCCGTATCGGACTATTGTCCCGTCTAACCTCCTGCCGACCTAATCACGGACCGGCCGACCTAATCACGGACCGGCCGACGTAATCACGGACCGGCCGACCTAATCACGGACCGGCCGACCTAATCACGGACCGGCCGACCTAATCACGGACCGGCCGACCTAATCACGGACCGGCCGACCTAATCACGGACCGGCCGACGTAATCACGGACCGGCCGACTTAATCACGGACCGGCCGACCTAATCACGGACCGGCCGACCTAATCACGGACCGGCCGACGTAATCACGGACCGGCCGACGTAATCACGGACCGGCCGACCTAATCACGGACCGGCCGACGCACCTACGGACCGGCCGACGGTGCTTACCGGCCGGTGCATAGGCCTGAAGAAATGGATTCTGCCCTTGCTGCACAATAAATTGTCATTGACAATGAATGGATGATGTACGATGATAAGAGCGCCCCTCACTTCACACGGGTGTGATTTTTGAATTAACATTTGAAGTTTTTCAGAAAACTTAGTTCAGTATTTAGATGGTATTTTTTTTAGAATCGGCCAGTCTTAAATGGTTTAAGTCACATGATGGCCGGTTAAGACTCACCAGTAGCTGCCGTGTGAGGTTAGTGTTAGGTTATGGTTTGGGGTAGGGTGTCAGACTATTGCGTGTGAGGTTAGTGTTAGGTTATGGTTTGGGGTAGGGTGTCAGACTATTGCGTGTGAGGTTAGTGTTAGGTTATGGTTTGGGGTAGGGTGTCAGACTATTGCGTGTGAGGTTAGTGTTAGGTTATGGTTTGGGGTAGGTAAAGGGTGTCAGACTATTGCGTGTGAGGTTAGTGTTAGGTTATGGTTTGGGGTAGGTAAAGGGTGTCGGACTATTGCGTGTGAGGTTAGTGTTAGGTTATGGTTTGGGGTAGGGTGTCGGACTATTGCGTGTGAGGTTAGTGTTAGGTTATGGTTTGGGGTAGGGTGTCGGACTATTGCGTGTGAGGTTAGTGTTAGGTTATGGTTTGGGGTAGGTAAAGGGTGTCGGACTATTGCGTGTGAGGTTAGTGTTAGGTTATGGTTTGGGGTAGGGTGTCGGACTATTGCGTGTGAGGTTAGTGTTAGGTTATGGTTTGGGGTAGGGTGTCGGACTATTGCGTGTGAGGTTAGTGTTAGGTTATGGTTTGGGGTAGGGTGTCGGACTATTGCGTGTGAGGTTAGTGTTAGGTTATGGTTTGGGGTAGGGTGTCGGACTATTGCGTGTCGGACTGTTCGGACCAAAGATATGCATGCATGCGCCCAAAATAGGGATGCCAGGTTGAAAGGGGTTAAATCCGTCTGTGGGGTTTTCTGCCTGACGACACCGACGACAATATCAAAATACTTAAATCTGTAATTGTTTACATACAAGCGTTTGACAAAAATGTACAATGAACCCCAGTCATATAGGCTAGAGTAGTTGATCATACATTTGGACCACGTGCTCTTGAGCAATGTGCTGCTGCACATTGCAGTTCTTCTGCCTGCGCCTCACCTTTTGATTGATTGATTCGTTCATTGATTCAGAATGGGTACAGTTCAAACGAGAGGTCAATACAAAAGCTGCTACAAGGATAAAACCAGAAAAAAGCACTAAGACTTGTTTACATCAGGGTCTTCCATTTTCAATTAATCATTAAACATTTAAAGAAGCACATACACTTCTATGAAAATAGGGAAATCATCATACAGTTAAATAAAGGGAAAATTCTGTCCAATCAACACATTTCATCACCAGGAGGGTTCGTTGGCGCCTCACAGTTTTGGCACGCAAACAAAAACTGTGTGAACAACGTGCTAAATGTTTTGCTGCAGCAACATTCGTTTGATGTTTGCCAATTTAGGCGTCTGCAATTCGTTGGCAGATGTTTGTGTCCGATTTTGTCGAGTACTAGACCACAGATACCGATGTTTGACAGTTATTTTGTAAAAAAATAATAATTGCTGATCGCTTGTAGAATAGATAATGCTATTTTTGAAAACCTTTGAAAGTATAGTCTCATATTATGACACATTTTAAAATAGTTCAAATAGCTGATCTACAAGCTCACAACATGTCAATGTAGATCGGCTAGATGTTGAACTATTTTAAAATGTTTTTCAAGATAGTAAAATATGGCAAGGAAGTTTAGGGATAAAGTGTACGGCGCGCCCAAGATAGGGCCATATCTCCCTATATATAGTTCCTTTCTCGGCCGACCCGGCCTGGACTTGCTATTTCAGTGCCAGGGACACAATCCCCTGTCGGCCTCTCACCCACCAACGCTGCCAGTTGTGTCCATCCAAGCCGGAGGCACCACAGCTGCATGGGACTGAACCAAGCCTAGCACTGCCACCTGGACGCCCTACAGGCAGTGTCTATATTCAGAGAAAACCCTTCTGTTCTAGGCCTGTCACAATTATTACATAATTGCCTACTCGCAATTATTTGAGATTTACTACTTTCTAACCAGCGGTTGATTTCACAATAATCCAGACAGTGACAGTCTGTTTTATAGTGTTGCATTTATGGATCCATTTCTCCCTCGTTGTCCTGGCCTGTTCCTCTCTCCCATCTATCTTGTCTTGTTTATCCGTCTTAGAGAGAGAGGGGGTTGTGTCACGTCCTACAGTATGTGCCTGGACTCCAGTGCACTCTGAGGTTGAGGTCAGGGGGAAACAGAAGCAGTCCCTCGGTCAGTCTCATATGGAGGAAACAAGCAGTCCCTCGGTCAGTCTCATATAGAGGAAACAAGCAGTCCCTCGGTCAGTCTCATATGGAGGAAACAAGCAGTCCCTCGGTCAGTCTCATATGGAGGAAACAAGCAGTCCCTCGGTCAGTCTCATATGGAGGAAACAGAAGCAGTCCCTCGGTCAGTCTCATATGGAGGGAACAGAAGCAGTCCCTCGGTCAGTCTCATATGGAGGGAACAGAAGCAGTCCCTCGGTCAGTCTCATATGGAGGGAACAGAAGCAGTCCCTCGGTCAGTCTCATATGGAGGGAACAGAAGCAGTCCCTCGGTCAGTCTCAGGTTGAGGCCAGGAGGAAACAAGCAGTCCCTCGGTCAGTCTCATATGGAGGAAACAGAAGCAGTCCCTCAGTCAGTCTCATATGGAGGAAACAGAAGCAGTCCCTCGTATCGGTCAGTCTCAGGTTGAGGCCAGGAGGAAACAGAAGCAGTCCCTCGGTCAGTCTCATACAGAAGCAGTCCCTCGTATCGGTCAGTCTCATTCAGAAGCAGTCCCTCGTATCGGTCAGTCTCAGCAGGCAGGGCTTCACAAACGTATCAGCTCAAAACCCCAAAGATACATTGGGTGTCTCAGTCAACGGGGTCCACATTTAAAAAAAAATAAATACATTACACTATTAATAATCACTTAAGCCCTATTGCAGGAATACTTCAACAATTGTAATTTTCACTATTTTGTCAAAGTTTTGTTTAATTTGTGTATTTTGTGTGTTTTGTAGTTTTTTTTCTAGATTTCTCTCTTTTCTGATATTTACTCGCGACCCACTGTCTGGGAAACACCACCGTGAGCCGGACCAGTCTGACCCCAGGCCTGTTCTGCCGGAGGCTTGCATTGAGCCCTCCTCCTAGGGGGCTTCCAGAGCTGATCTGGAGTCAGCATGTAACACCTGTAGACTGAGTGTGTGTGTGTGTGTGTGTGTGTGTGTGTGTGTGTGTGTGTGTGTGTGTGTGTGTGTGTGTGTGTGTGAGGGAGAAAGAAATTGTGAGCGTGCATGTAGTGGTTAACAGTTAATCGAGTTTCGCAAAAGGTAATCAATAGAATAGTTGCTAAGAAAACAATTGAAAGACGCAGCCCTACGTGTATGCCGTGTGTTAGGTAGTCAGTGGTACTCACATGTTTTACTTAAGTAAAAGTATCAATACTGCAATGTAGAAATACTCTGTTACATGTAAAAGTCTGGAATTCCAAATGTACAGTACAGTACTTATGTAAATGTACTTTCCACCATGCTGGCTGTTAGGAGGAGTTATTCTGGGTTCAGACAGGGCCAGTTTGGCTGGCTGCATGCCTCCCATATATACATTATATGAACAGACTGGAGGAGGGGTTGCGTAATATTCCTCTACAGCCAAGAGGATTGCTCCACTGCCCTGTGAGACCTAACACAGACACTCCATCAACAAGTGGAGTGTATGTGTATGACTGTGCATTTCATCAGCTGAAGGAGAACACATGAAAATAGAAAGTATTGTCTTGCATTCTGTTTGTCTGTCTGTCTGTGTGTGTGGTGTGCGCACTATGGCCCCTTTTCCACCAAAATAACTTCAGTTCAGAACCAGTGCCGTTCCGAACCATGGTGCTTTTTGCGAACCGGTCGCGAACCGGCTGCATTTCCACCAGATTGACGGCCGGTTCATTTGGTGGCGCTATTATTATACCTCAACACAAAATGTTGAAAAGGAGAAGGATCCGTCATGCCCGCAGACGCCCCGAGGGCATTGCACAACACAAACCGATGTAAACAGTATCCACGAGGTTGTGATGTCAAGGTTACAAGTTATTATAACGCCCCGCAAGTCTCAGCTGGATTCTGGATCGCGATGCATCCGTATACGTTTGGTTCCAACCCACTGACAAGTTCCAACCTACTGACACACCCACTTATATCGTTGCGTCGCTGCGTGCAATTACAAAGCTGAACCACCGTTTTGTGGTTCACATTGGGAACGAACGTTTATGGTTTGGAACCAACTCATTTTGAGTGGAAACACTCTGAACTGGTTCAATATTTAGCGGGAAGAAAGAACCGAACCGGTTCAACCCCGGTGGAAAAGGGGCCAATGTGTGTTTGGTTGAGGGCTTTACCACCCTTAAGGCCTATTCAGACAGGCAGCGACTGTCGCGCCTAGTAATTCATTTTCAATGAGACTTACTTACTTACGCCTGCTACCCCTTCTGGGGCATAGGCCGTCAACAAGCGATCTCCAGGCATCTCCTGTCTTGGCCTGTTCTCTCCAGCTGGTTCCAGGTCATCTTCATGGCCTCCAGGTCTCTGCGCCAGGTGTTTCTTGGGTGACCCTTGCCTGCTTGCCCTGCGGGTTCCATGTTAGAGCTTGTCTAATGATGGTGCTTGCGGGCTTTCAATGAGAGGCGTGCGTGTATTTTGGACGGGCGGAGAAGTTGAGGGGCGACAACGCAAGAGTTGTTTTCCATGGGCGTGGTCCCGTGAAATTGAAGCACTGGCGTAGGGTGCATTGGGCCACACGGGCCGTGGCCCAGTCTGTTTAGAGCTGGCCCAGTGTAACTTCGAAAAGAGGGGGGGGGGGGGGGGGGGGGGCGAAAAAACAAGAAAAACAACAACTTTGGCAGCCCTCCACCCCCTGTGCATGCACATTTCTGTTAGTAGCAAACCACAAACCACCCTATTAGCAATTCGGCAAAGCAATTCTCCCCTAATTCGCCCAGAGTTATATGCCTCCCCACGCAGTGAAAGCATGTATTCATTTTAAATGTGTGCCGTACGTTTTTATCGTGCAAATGAAACATGACTCTGTGTGCAAGGTCCTTAAAGGTGCATGGTTCTTGTTCAGAACGACACCTTCTCTTTAAAAGATTTTGTAACCCATTTTCACCTGTTGCCAATTGCCTAATCTGTATTCCTGTGCGCTACTCTCCCTCTGCCAAATTGGGCAGAGCCGCAAACTGAGCTCATGCTTCCTTTAATGAATGAAGATTGAGCAGGCTGGTTCTTATCACCTGACAGCGCAGAGTTTCCCCTGTAGGACGTAGCGCTGGAAGGAACACGTTATTCCAACCAGTTCCTTTCCCTAGGAGCCCTGGCTGACCAGGGGGAGGCAGTATATAGACCAGGATTACTGGTCTATATATATTTTTGTGAGGGTATACCTACCCTATAGGGGACATGGGGAGAACATGCGAACTCCACACCGCCCCCCGCGCCCACATGCCCACTTTGAACGCCATGTTCAAAGTGGTTAAGACTTAGACACCGACTAGAACAATACACAAAAACACACCTGCATGCGTAGAGCTCCCATTGATCTATCCGAAAGACTGGCTGTGAAATTGTGTCTGGCTGCAAGCTCACCAGCTGGACTGGTGCCGTGGCAGGATTTAGACAATAAACACGCTGTAAAGATCACATGGGCCAGACGTCCTGTCAAAGTGTCTAGTCTGTCTCCAGTCTGTAAACAGTGAAATGAGAGGTGGACAAAACCGGAACACTTCCTCTCTGCCTGCATGGATGCAGCCCTGTTTGGCAACTTTCTTCCATTCACACCTCAAGCTATCTCCTCTAATTACCCGGATTGGTGTCCCCTGGCTGTCACCTGACTTCAAGCCAAGCCCAGGTTCACCCAGGTTCACCCAGGTTACGCTCTGACCAGGGAATGATGAGGCCTGGAGTTGTTAAGTGGGTTATTCATGCTGGATGTCCAGCTCTATAACAGGGTCACACAGGGACAATAACTATAGCTGCGTGTTTGCCTGTAGGTGTAAAACACGAAACAAGGAAAAGCACCCACATGATGTTTGCCAGAGAGTGATTATGTTCCAGCAGGGCCAGCGGCACCGTGAGAGAGCTTTGTTGTGGTTGGCTGTCAGTTTTGTAGGGGAAAGTTGTGCATGTTTCCGGTTGGTTGTTGGCACGCACAGTAAGCCGGCCAGCTCCTCCCTGCTGTTGCCATTGTTTCATGTTCAATAGTTTGGCAATTAGTGGATTTCTTTCCCATGCTCCCCCGTTCCTTCTACGCAGCCACACATACACATGTTTGGCACACACTCGAACCAAGCACCCTCACATACAGGTCAATGTTTTGACACTGGCAGGGAGGCAGGCTCGTGATGGGTCCCTGGGGTCCAGAGAGAGGGGCTGCATACGTTGGTTAGACAGTCCGATACAGTCAGACATACAGCCCGTGGCCGGTTAAAACTCACCCGTGGCCCGACATGCGTAACAGGTTAAAACTAACTAGTGGCAGGTTAGGACTAACCCGTGGCTCCCGTCATGGTTGCAACTTGCAGGTTACAACTAACCTGTGGCAGGTTCAAACTAACCCGTGGCTTCCTGTGAGGTTTAGGTTTAAGGTTGGGTTTTGGGTAGGGTGTCGTGCTCATGACTGTAGGACTGTTGGTACGTCGGACCAAACACATGCACCCAATGTTTTGACACGTGTTGCAGGGCACTAAGCAGGCAGGCTCGTGGGGTCCCTGTGGTCCAGAGAGAGAGAGAGCGACACACTGAACTGATGGAGTCATGGCTGTGGGAGATTGGGAAGTGGGAATTAACCATGCGCACATATTTTCCACCACCCACCACTGCACTGCCCTGCCCTGCAGGAACATAAACAACAATGCTCCTGCATATCTTTCACCCACGGGTGAATGAATGCTCTTCTTGCACTCCATTACACTGACGACGCGCTCACACAGAACAGGGTATAGGCCGTCGGGGGTTCTTCTGAGCGGGAGACTCAGGGAGTTGCAGTGTAAAGGGACTCAGTGTAGCACTGTCAAGCCAGTCTGGTGTACTTCTGGCTGATAGATAGCTAGCTTAACCTATTCTGACCTGAGATCAGATTAAAAAAATGTCTTCTACATCCTGACAGTTTTCTGAAAAAGCTATGTTTCTATGTCAGTCGTTCTTCGATTTTTCAAAAATAGCAGACCTACAAGCTCGTAGCGCACCACTCGGTGGCGCACTATGAGCTTGTAGATCTGCTATTTTTCAATAGCTAAAGCATAACATGATGCCATTATACCGTGTGTATGTCATTCCCAGGGACATTTTCTTTTAGGGGGGATTTTAACTTCTCAGAATGGAAAAATGAACATACTCCTAAGATCTCAAAGAGACAAATTTGACCAAATTTAGGACAACTGGATAGTTTGCATTGCCTTTTTTCGGTCGCTGTAATATTTGTTTAAGCCAAGGCACCCCTTCGATCTCTGGTCGCAGTTAAAACTGTTATTCTTTATGTTATGCTCCCCTCCACATTATTGTAAATACTTTTTTTGTCATGTTTTTATGAAGAATTTAAAAACATGAGTACCCTGACATGTGACATCTTACTTGGATGAGTACATCTGAAGAAGAAGTTGGAGAAGAAGTGAGAACTTGTGAGAACTTTAAAGAGACATTGGAATACCTGTAATCAAACTACATCTTATAAAGTCTTGTTCCTAACACTTGAAAAAAAGGACATCAGGGAAAAGATGGGGGTGACAAAAAACTTTGGAAATTGCACTAAGGAATTGTTTACACAAGGGATGTGAAAAATGATTCTACACTGCATTTTCCAAATGAAATAAAAAAAAAGAGAGAACACTGCCGCCAATATACGCCCAACCACTCAAAATGTCCCACCAGGAAGATGTACTGTACAATGCATAGGGTAAGAGTTTTTAATGCCCATCAATCCTGCCATACTGCTTGTGCACTGAGAGGTTGTTAGTTTGAAAGCTGTGCTTCTGATTCTGATTGTGAACACTGCGAAATGCATTCGGTCTCATTCATCACCATCGTCCATGCTATGATTAAGGTTCATCATAAAACTGTATGAGCTAGCAAGTGCCACCGCATTTATCACTTCAGTTATAATCAGCATGTCAGCACATTTGTGTAAATTATGAGCAGAAGGGTACTATAGCTACAGTCTCTTAGTTAGCATGACTTAACATAAGAGTGCCTCCTTAGAAACGTAACTGTTAATTCTTATTTTTTTTTACCCCACCATTTTTGTAAACCCATTTTTTTCATCCAGTGTCAATTATCTAATGTCTGACCTCATGCTTCCTTCTATGCCAGGGGTTCTCAACCCCTCGGGGGGTCGCCAAATTATTTTGGGGGGTCCCCAAATGATTATTATTAAAACATTTTGCAACTGAAAGTGGAAATTAAGAGTTTACATAGTACGTGGTGAATGCATAAACTTCCCTTAAAGGGGAATACCACTTATTTTCAACATTTTACTATGTCATTAATATACCTTAGAGCTGTGTAATAAAAAAAAGTCCCCCCATTCAGTCTGAAAAAAAAATCATTAACATAGTGAATCAAGATGTGATTCACCGTGTTAATGAGTTTTTTCACCAGCTGGCCTGGGAGAGGTAGTTTAGAGACCATGATTTCTGCATGTTTTTGGAGGGTACCTATACCCTAGGGGACACGGGGAGAATAAATATGCAAACTCCACACAGAAAGGCCCTTTTGCCAACCCAACCCAAACAACAAATATTCATAGATACAGTAGCAGCTCTACAAGCTCACAACAGCACAGCACAGTGCAAGGTGTTGTAAGCTATTTTCATTATCTGTCGTACAACAATAGTATATGCATTATGCTTTAGTGATTAGGTACCCAAGGTTTTACTAACACACAAACACACACACACACACACACACACACACACACACATGTCATGTTCAAAGAGAGCATGACATTAGCACTGAGGATGAGGAGGATCGGGTTCTTTTTAGACAAAGGAAGTCACGTCACCCGTTC
This sequence comes from Protomyctophum parallelum, assembly GCF_964188405.1. Lineage (NCBI taxonomy): Eukaryota > Metazoa > Chordata > Actinopteri > Myctophiformes > Myctophidae > Protomyctophum > Protomyctophum parallelum. Next base: position 38,363,433 of record NC_139711.1, on the reverse strand, counting down.
TCATTACTCTTTCTAGGACTGACTGACGAGGTGCAGACTTGCCACTCCCCCCCCCCCCTTCTTTTACAAGCAGACTACTGCCTTTTATCCCATTATTGTTGACTTTCTATGCAGGCCACGTTGTTCTGACTGTGGGAAATAGCTCTCAGGCTTGTGGAAATCTGACATTTAAGCTAACGCATGGAAATGAAACAAGAAGCGAGAAACATGCACTTTCTGACCTGATACAGCATGTGCGTGTGTGTGTGTGCGTGCGTGCGTGCGTGCTCACGTTCACCCTGCTAGCCAATTGTGTTTCTCTTGGCACACTGTGCGACTAACGATTGAGAGCAGATGAACCTGCTTCATGAACTTCATATTCAGCAATCAGCAGTAATCTCTATAGAAGACTCATCAGGTGTCCATCTCAGTGTGTGTTTATAAAGTGTGTCTCTGTGCTGTCTGTGTGCTCAGTGTGGTGCGTGCGTGGGTGGGTTTGTGTGTGTGTGTGTGTGTGTGTGTGTGTGTGTGTGTGTGTGTGTGTGTGTGTGTGTGTGTGTGTGTGTGTGGTTAGTGTGAGATTGGGAGGTCGACATTCGTTCATTGGCTGGGTCATGAAACATGGCCCAATGCCTCCCTGCTTGACACTCAACATCAAGGGTTGGATTGGGGGTAAGTCCCTGCGGCATACTAGCGTCATGTCCAGGGGGTGTACTTGTACATCATGTCCAGGGGGTGTACTTGTACATCATGTCCAGGGGGTGTACTTGTACATCAAGCCGCCTCACGCTACAGAAACAGGAGACAGGCTCCTGCCGCAAGGCTTACTTTTTCTCAAAAGTAAAAGTAGCCATAATGCACTCGTAAGCAGTATTGATACTTTTACTTAAAGTAAATACGCGTAAAGTACGCGAGTACTTTCCCCCACCACTGTACTGTCTGTGTGTTGCATGTCAACGCTTAACGCCGTGTCTTCATGTCTTTGTCATGACAGCGTCGTACCGGCGAGGCTCCACGGGAGGCGAGCGGACGTCGTCCGGGTCCATCCAGTGCCAGCGGTGCAGGGAGGTGTGCCGGGGAGAGGTGGTGCGCGTCCAGGACACGCACTTTCACGTCAAGTGTTTCACCTGCACAGGTAACCACGGCAACAGAGTGACAGAGATACTGTGTAGTGTACTGTGTGGAGTTTAGGTGCGGTTGTTTTGCAGGACGGCCCTGCCCTCAGGCGGGGGGGGAAGGTCCTGTAAAAGGCTAAAAGCCTTGTGAAGACAGGCAGGCAGGGACGATTACATCATCACCCTCACGCACCTTCACACGAACACACACGCACGGACGCACTCACTCACACACACACACACACACACACACACACACACACACACACACACACACACACCAGTGCACAGGTCATACACTACAGTAGTATGCAGGCAAGGTAAGGCAAGTTTACTGTAGGCTACAGTACAGCGTTCACAACAACAAGTCGATTCAAAGTGCTTTAAATACAAAACATTAAGCATTATGACAAATATTGAAAGCTGGTATTTAAGTAAGTGACATTTGTTGGTTAAAATAAACGAAATGGTTGTTTTAAAGCTCCATATTCTGATAGTGCGTCTATGCCTCTCCAGGCAGCTCTTTAACAAACAGAAAGTGCATTTTCGGGTCAGTTGCCAATTCCGTTCAATCAGGAGAGAGTAGCCATTTGTCAGCTTAAAATTGAGTGTTCCACTTAAATTCTTGCCACTTGTTGAAGGTGTTTATTCTGTATGAATTCTCTGTCCTGATTGGATACAATTTGGTATCCCAAAACTAAACTAGAAATGCACTCTGTCGAGGTGCCAACTTGCGCTGCGTGCGTGAGCAGAGCGCTCAACTTACCTCTGACTCTTGTCACCTTACTGTCTCCCCCCTTCTGCCACCAGTATCTGCCATCAGCATCCATGGACTTTTTAAGTTATGTCAAATCAATTTAATTGACCATAAGCAGACTCCAATCAAGTTATTGAAACGTCTGAGTTATATGTCTATATAAATCCCGTTCGAGATATCCACTACAATGCGTTATAAATGTTTTTAAGTGTCCGACATATGTCGGTGTTGATCGTTCGGACAATCAGGGATTGTGTATTTTTGGTGGCGTCGTTACAATAGAACTGTCCAACTGACAGACTTCAAACATGGCACATCGCCAGAGGGTGTTAAGTGCACAGCATTGAGACGACCGGACAGGTGGTTGTCCAGAACCGCAGATTTGACCGGTATAGGCATGCAATGGAGATCCGGTTGTCCAGAGCCGCCGATTCCGACTGCTGTACCCATATATGGTCATGTGCATATACGTATATGCGACTGTGCGACTTCATACTCTGAGTACATAGTCGAGAATTCGAGGGAGTGTGGTGCCCGGGGTCGAGTCCTTCGGGTAGGCAGTTGTCCAGCATCGCCAATCGCCCCTGTTTATCCTCACGGATAACGTTTGTAGATGCTGTTGTTAAACAGTGACTGAGGCGACATGGCCTGGCGGAGAACTGCACGTTTGTTGTTGGTTGTCATGGTCATGGCTACCAGTTCCCACCTGATGTTGTGTGGGAGTTCTGATTGGTCCAGACTGTACTGAATAACTTCTAGCTTACACAACGTCTTAAGACTGGGACTCAAGTCTAAGATGAACAGGTCATCAGCAGGTGTGCAACTGGTTCCTTTGTATCCTCCAAAGAGGATGATATGTTCTCCCACAATGCAACAGCACATACGATACATCGGACCCATGAGGCCTTTCCCCTTTGGCTCAACCTTCTTCCAGGAGAAAGTCTCTGGACTGAATTTCCACACATCATTTAAGGCCTGATAGTGATTTATGCCACCAAATATGTACAGCTCTCCATTGTAGGTAAAGGCTGAATGCTTGCAGCGTCCTGGACAAATCTGTGCAGAATGTGTGTTCAGCCAAGCATTGGTCTCTGTGTCAAACACTCCAATGCTGTTGTTGAGGACCCCCCAGTCCCCAATGCCACCAAATACAAACATCTTTGTCCCGATAATGGTGGCAGTGTGACATGAAGCAGGTCGTGGAGTTCCTCTGGTGTTAATTAAAGACCAGACCATTGTGATGGTGTCCAACCTGTACATGTCATTCGTGGGTCTAGACAGCTTGGTGTCTCCTCCATGGATAAAAATGACCTTCTTCAAGACACAGGCTGAGTGGTTGATCCTTTCCCCTGGAACAGTTCCAGAAACCCTGGGTTTGAACCATCTGTGGGCGTCAACATCAAATGCATAAAGTTGCACGTTGCAGTAACCTAGGTTAGCCCTCCCTCCCCAGATGTAGACTGTATCTTCTACCAACACAGCTGTGTGTCCCCAGCGCGTGGAGGGAACCTCAAGGTAGCGTTCTCCTCTTCCTGGGATCAACTTCTTCCAGCATAAAGACACTGTGTTGAAGATGTGAACATCAATGGGATCACTGCTTCCTCCAAAGCAGTACAGCTTGTCCTGCACCACCACAGCTGCATATGGCCATACCTCTGGTCCTCCTTTCAGATGGACAGTCCAGCGGATCATTTCACACAGAAGCTCCTTCACAACTAATGTTCTGCTGAAGTTACCAGAAACAAGCTTCCATGCGTCTTTAGCACGGGACAAAGACATTCAGCTGATCCATCGTTAAAGGCAGCTAAATTGTATTTTGTGGTTGACAACATTTGTTTTAAAGGACAATACTTGGATGTGATGATGTCATTGTGATGTCATTGCATGATGATGTTTTTTAGAAGAATAGAAAATGGCATTTGGTCAAATTATTGCGACCATAGGCCGCATGAAAACCTGCATCTCCCGTCCGTCAGTTAGTTAGTCACCCACACCATATACTGTATGGTCACGCCTTGTGACATCATGCCTCCATATATGGTCACACCTCGTGACATCATGTCTCTATATATGGTCACGCCGCGTGACACGTCACGACACCATATATGGCCATCTCTATATGAAGATAACGACACTGACCTCATGTAACCCTGGATAACCATACATGGAGAAGACTGGATCATCACCTAGATCTGCATATTGTATAATTATGGAGCCGGCCAGCAACATCTGACCTCTACATCTCTCATCTGGAGCTGACCTGTTCTGACATTCCACATGTTGATCCTCCCCACCCATCCTTCCTGTTCTGACATTCCATATGTTGATCTGACCTCTGCACCCCTTACCTCCCACCCCCCCTTGCAGTTAGTTTTGTAAATAAAATACAGTTTCCGCTAGTTAGCGTTTTCTCTTCTAGTTCTCTCTCACTAGGTCTAGGTCTATTTTGGCCGTTTGTGCATGCTTTTGTTTAAAAAGTGTTTACCCAAATATATATATATAATCACACCTGTGTGAAGTGAGGGTGATCTTATCATCGTTCATCATCATGACACCAGGGGCTCTATTTCCGTCCATGCTAAACCCCTTATCCCTAAACTTCTTTTGCCTTTTTTACTATTTTGAAAAACATTTTTAATATTTAAAATAACCAATCTTCTAGCCAATCTCACAACGTGTCAATGTAGATTGGCTATTTTAACTATTCAAAAATGATTTTCAAAATAGCAAAAAAAAAAGGAAAGTTTAGGGATAAGTGGTTTAGCATGGACAAAATAGAGCCCTATGTCTATTTGCTCAGACACTACTGATGTAGAATTGTCCATTCATTGTCAATGAGAATGTTTGTGTAGGACAAAGTTCGTTCACACGCACCAATAGGAGGGGCTATAGTGCCCCTCAAAACTACGAGGATAAAGTTACAGTGCAGCACAAGAAATAAATCAAAAAGCTCAATTAAAGGCAGCTACGCAGAAATGTCTTCAGCTTTGATTTAACAAACTGAGAGTGGTAGCAGACCTGTGGTTTTCTGGGCATTGGTTCCAGTGTGTGGTGCATGGAAAACTGATGAATGTTGTTTCTCCATATTTAGTTTAGACTCTGGGGACAGAAAGCAGACCTGTCCCCAGATGACCTGAGATGGTCCGGGGACCACCAGTGGTCCTTGAGGGGGTTCCAGGTGGTCCCCAGCTAAATGAGGGAGAGTTGGTAACCGACCAAATAGACCCTTTTTTAAATCTTTAACTCTTGAGAACCATTTGGTTTCATTTTATGCTTTACGTTATTGTTAAACATCTGCATCACTTGTATAAGAAGTCTACACGATTAGAGAATGTAGAAGAATTGTCATTTTGAGCGTTTGCCTGTTGTCTCTCCTAATGGTACCACGTCAAATCAGCATGGAATTGTGGACAAAATCGTATCCAACGATAACAAAATATTCTTTAGTTTTGGGAGTGGCTAAATCTCATGAAATGGTGGTCTGTGTCAAATGCCGAATAAATATGAAAAGGGTTGAAAACCACTCTCCTAGAGGGTTCTGAATCAACTACAGTCGTAGTTTCTTTAGGGAGACCTGTAAAGACACTGTCCTAGTCTACTGAAGATGAGACCTGTAAAGACACTGTCGTAGTCTACTGAAGATGAATGCATGGAGACCTGTAAAGACACTGTCGTAGTCTACTGGAGATGAGACCTGTAAAGACACTGTCGTAGTCTACTGAAGATGAATGGAGACCTGTAAAGACACTGTCGTAGTCTACTGAAGATGAATGGAGACCTGTAAAGACACTGTCGTAGTCTACTGAAGATGAATGGAGACCTGTAAAGACACTGTCGTAGTCTACTGAAGATGAATGGAGACCTGTAAAGACACTGTCGTAGTCTACTGAAGATGAATGGAGACCTGTAAAGACACTGTCGTAGTCTACTGAAGATGAATGGAGACCTGTAAAGACACTGTCGTAGTCTACTGAAGATGAATGGAGACCTGTAAAGACACTGTCGTAGTCTACTGAAGATGAATGGAGACCTGTAAAGACACTGTCGTAGTCTACTGAAGATGAATGGAGACCTGTAAAGACACTGTCGTAGTCTACTGAAGATGAATGGAGACCTGTAAAGACACTGTCGTAGTCTACTGAAGATGAATGGAGACCTGTAAAGACACTGTCGTAGTCTACTGAAGATGAATGGAGACCTGTAAAGACACTGTCGTAGTCTACTGAAGATGAATGCATGGACAAGTGTTTCCAAATCTTGTTAAGATTTATTTAGCTGATAGGTGGTCTGACTTATGTAATTGTGAGATGAAGGTCAGGTCTGAGTTCATGACTACACCAACATTTCTACATCACACGCGCAGACGCACGCACGCATGCGCTCGCACACACACACACACACACACACACACACACAACACACACACACACACACACAAACTGGTGCACAGGCACACACTCAGCGGTACGCAGGCAGACATGTAGCCACTCATTCATTCACCTCATACAGTTCCCAGTGAGCAGCGCTGCTAATAGCTCAGGAGGATCAGAGGAACCTGGTGGGAGGCTGGATCTCCTGCGAAGGTAGTTTGTTATGTATAACATAAGTTAGATGTATAACCTCTGTTTACTTTTACTTGTAAACAGAGTATTTCTGCTTTGCAGTATTGATGCTTTTACTTGAATAAAAAATTATAACCACCTCTGCACTTTAGTGATTCACAGTATAGAGTAGACAATACAAGGCCCTTTCAGACAGGGAGTGAGTGACGCCTGGATCAGCGACAGGCCTGCTCCAGTTCTGCTCATGAGGGGCGCGGGGCGCGTATAGCGTGAACAAAAAGAAGAAGCTCACCACAATCCAGGTCTAGTCGCCCCTGTGCAGGAAACGAGCACGCGCGTGACAATTTCACGGCACCGTGCCCGTGTAATTATGCTTTCGCAATCGCCCCTCAACTTCTGTGCACATCCAAAATAATCGCCACGCCTCTCATTGCAAAATTAATTTCCTACAGCGCGTCAGTCGCTGCCCGTCTGAAAAGGACCTTAAACCTATTTAGGACGGGAACCCCTTTTGGTGTTTTAAGCATTACGTACTGTATGTTATACTTTTGCTATTGAAAAACAGCAGATCTACAAGCTCATAGCGCGGCACCGAGGTCCCTGCTACGAGCTTGTATAGATCTGCTATATTTTAAGAATCGTTAAAATGTGGCGCAAATCTTTGAATATATATTCTTCCAGAGCGTTCCAGGGGGGGGGGCTGGAACTACATATTTTCAGATAGGGGTCCACAGCCAAATACAGATAATTCTGGGGGTCCTTGACATGAAAAAGGAACATAGGAACATATAGGTTTTTCAGAGAACTGTTGGGTTCAGAACTAAACAAGTCGTGCTGCTCCACTCACAGCTGGAGAGAGAAACTCACACGAGGTTTATTCACCGGAGATGAGCTGCTATGATACCGTGTGGTCCCTGAGCGCACCTGTGCATAGTACAGTACACGCACACGCATGATGCATGTGTTCACATGCACACACATACAACAGACACATACACGCACGCATGCATGCACACAGACGGACACGCACGCACACACACACGCATGCACACATGCACACATACACACACACACACACACACACACACACACAGGCACGCGGTGGTGGTTGTGACAGGTTGCTGTGGTAACCATGTGAAGGGGCACCCAGGCCCTGGTTGGTTGGTGGTTATTCTAAGTATCACCGTGGCGCTGTCAGCCAATCACAGAGCGCTGTTCCGTATCACAGATAAAAAGGGAGGCACAGGGAGAGAGAGAGAGAGAGAGAGAGAGAGAGAGGGGAGGGGTGCGTTTTGTCTCGTCTGAGCATTACATCATCGGTTCAACAGCGTGCAACACCTCCAGGTCTAATCCAGTTTTATTTGTGTAAAATGTAGATCTGCTTGCTTGAAAACGTGTGCAAATCTTTGAGTAATATATTCTTTCACAGCGAACGTTTTTAACTCCTATCTTTGCTTCTGGGGGGGAGGGGTCTCTGGAACAACATATTTTCAGATGGGGGTCGGTGGCCAAATACATATAATTTTGGGGGCCCTTTACTTGACATGCAAAACATTTGAGAAGACATTTGTAGAATCGACCTCAGGTCTTGATGTGTTATAACGACCACTGCCGTGACCAGGTTTGTCTGTCCGTCCGTCCGTCCGTCCGTCCATCCAAAGGTTAAAAGGTCAAGGTCACCTGTGAGCGCGATATCTCAGGAATGCGCATGCCTCGAGGGAATTGTGTGACACACACATGCACAATAAGAGAGATACGTGGTCACAGCAGGTCAAGGTTACTGTGACCTCACGAAACATGGCCATTCAATTCCTTCTTCACTATTTGACTCTGAACAGATGTGGATACAAATGGTTATGTGGTTGGTGAAGCCATGCAGCAGCTTTGCGGTATTTATTATTGATTGATTGATTGATTGATTGAATACTTTATTAACAGTTTGCAGATTGTACAGTGGTACGCAGTTTACAATGATTGTTAAAAGGATAACACATAAAGCCCTTGAGGCTTGTTTCCATTGTGGTCCTGTGTTTTCAATTCACATTTAAAGATATATTCTAGTTTCCTCTACATTTGTTTATGCCACCTAGCACCTTCTTTCCCATCTCACAAGTCTCTTTTCAGTTCAATCTTTTTTTCTCCCTTTTTTGAAGATATTTTTGGATATTGTAAAGTAGTCTGACAGGAAAGAGATGTCACGCAGCAAAGGTGGTCGGGATCGGGACTGGAATGATTAGCAGCCTAGGTGCCCCAGAGTAGACCAGGCCTTTTTCAGTCCAGTCTTAAGGACTTTCAACCTGCTGTTCATTATAGGTGAAAATAGCAGATGTACAAGCTTACGATGCCTTGCAATACATTGTGTAGCCGATCTGTGTAGACTATGTTCACTATTTGTCATAATATGGCTTACAAAGTCTAGGGATTAAGTGATTAGCTTTGAGTGTTGTTCAATAGCCTCATGGACAGTGTAGTCACCATGATGAAACACTTCTCCAGAGCCCTCCAGTCCTCCTCCATGTTCTGGTGAGCTCCTCTAAAACCCTCCCTCACATCTCTGCTGTCGGGAAGAAAACACCTTAAACTGAGAAATGTTCATGTTTCACAAAATGAAAAATACACATTTTCCAGGAAATGAAGAAAACCTTATATATATTTTTTTAAACTAGGCAATACTGCCTCGTAAAAGTTGGTATTGTGACTTTATATATTGTCGTTACTTGCATGAGATGGGGAGAGGTGGTGGAATTTGTTTGAGGGTCCAATGGGGTTAAGAGGTCTGAAGCGCTTTTTAATACTTTTCATTGGTTCAATATTTTTCTATAACCAACACACTCTCTCATTAGCAGGTGTTTAATAGCAGCAAAAACTTAAAAAATTGAGTTATGGTGGTTTATTCTCCCGACAGCGACAATGTGAGGTTAGGTTACGTACTATATACCCTCTGCCTGCTCACTACCCATGGTGCACTTTGT
>NC_139711.1:38349048-38351548 GCF_964188405.1 Protomyctophum parallelum | reverse complement strand
TCAGTACACATTAACATGACGTAAGCAAGATGGATCTGTCAGACTTTCCATATTCCATCTCGATGAATTGGCTAAGAATCACTTCCAACGTTTGCAGGAGTGGGCTGTTTTTTTTCACGTTTCTGGGGAAAGTTTCAGTGTTGCGATGACTTTGTGAGCTCAGTTCAGCTGCAGATCAGCTGTTTATTTTCAGCACGTTATTTAGTGCGAAAAGAAACGTCACTACATACAGACAGAGCCCTGAGGGACGCCGCGGTCAACCAAGGTTTTGTGGCGCTGTTTCCATACTAGATATAGGATCATATAGATGTCTTTGTAAGGGCCGTGTTGTGGTGCTGTGTTTCCATACTAGATATAGGATCATATAGATGTCTTTGTAAGGGCCGTGTTGTGGTGCTGTGTTTCCATACTAGATATAGGATCATATAGATGTCTTTGTAAGGGCCGTGTTGTGGAGCTGTGTTTCCATACTAGATATAGGATCATATAGATGTCTTTGTAAGGGCCGTGTTGTGGAGCTGTGTTTCCAGACAGTAGATATAGGATCATAGATGTCTTTGTAAGGGCCGTGTTGTGGAGCTGTGTTTCCAGACAGTAGATATAGGATCATAGATGTCTTTGTAAGGGCCGTGTTGTGGCGCTGTGTTTCCAGACAGTAGATATAGGATCATAGATGTCTTTGTAAGGGCCGTGTTGTGGAGCTGTGTTTCCAGACAGTAGATATAGGATCATATAGATGTCTTTGTAAGGGCCGTGTTGTGGAGCTGTGTTTCCATACTAGATATAGGATCATATAGATGTCTTTGTAAGGGCCGTGTTGTGGAGCTGTGTTTCCAGACAGTAGATATAGGATCATATAGATGTCTTTGTAAGGGCCGTGTTGTGGAGCTGTGTTTCCATACTAGATATAGGATCATAGATGTCTTTGTAAGGGCCGTGTTGTGGTGCTGTGTTTCCAGACAGTAGATGTAGGATCATATAGATGTCTTTGTAAGGGCCGTGTTGTGGTGCTGTGTTTCCAGACAGTAGATGTAGGATCATATAGATGTCTTTGTAAGGGCCGTGTTGTGGAGCTGTGTTTCCAGACAAATATAGGATCATAGATGTCTTTGTAAGGGCCGTGTTGTGGTGCTGTGTTTCCAGACAAATATAGGATCATAGATGTCTTTGTAAGGGCCGTGTTGTGGAGCTGTGTTTCCAGACAGTAGATATAGGATCATAGATGTCTTTGTAAGGGCCGTGTTGTGGCGCTGTGTTTCCATACTAGATATAGGATCATATAGATGTCTTTGTAAGGGCCGTGTTGTGGTGCTGTGTTTCCAGACAGTAGATATAGGATCATAGATGTCTTTGTAAGGGCCGTGTTGTGGAGCTGTGTTTCCAGACAGTAGATATAGGATCATATAGATGTCTTTGTAAGGGCCGTGTTGTGGTGCTGTGTTTCCAGACAAATATAGGATCATAGATGTCTTTGTAAGGGCCGTGTTGTGGAGCTGTGTTTCCAGACAGTAGATATAGGATCATATAGATGTCTTTGTAAGGGCCGTGTTGTGGTGCTGTGTTTCCAGACAAATATAGGATCATAGATGTCTTTGTAAGGGCCGTGTTGTGGAGCTGTGTTTCCAGACAGTAGATATAGGATCATAGATGTCTTTGTAAGGGCCGTGTTGTGGCGCTGTGTTTCCATACTAGATATAGGATCATATAGATGTCTTTGTAAGGGCCGTGTTGTGGTGCTGTGTTTCCAGACAGTAGATATAGGATCATAGATGTCTTTGTAAGGGCCGTGTTGTGGAGCTGTGTTTCCAGACAGTAGATATAGGATCATAGATGTCTTTGTAAGGGCCGTGTTGTGGAGCTGTGTTTCCAGACAGTAGGGCTGAAGCGTGCATACTGTCCTAATGACATACTGACCACATCATCTGCTCCCAATCGTTAGTGGCACTCCCCCTGTGCCAAAGACAACAGCGTGGATGGCAGAGAGAGACGCATGCACACACCGCACATACGCACGCATGCAAGGACACGAGCACGCACACACATGTACACACGCATGCACACACACACACACACACACACACACACACACACGCTCACATGCACAGATAGAGAGACCAGATGCTTGTATGCAAACCACAGAGTATAGCTTCTCAGCAGCTATTTATTATCTTCTGAGAAGAAGCAGATTTTTACAGGGTCATTTGAAACTGTTGCAGAGAGAAAGAGAGAGAGAGAGGGAGGGAGAGAGAGAGAGGGAAGCAGATCCACGTTTCTAAGGTCAAATACATATTAATCAGACCCAGTGTGTGTCCAGTGGAAACCTCGTATGAATCTGATCTCAGGTCAAATACATATTAAATGCTTTGTGAGTTGCTGTGAAAAGGCTGTGTGTCTGTCCGTCCCCTCTCCTGTCACTGCTCTGTGACACGCTGGCCTTTTCTCTCGCTAGTGTCTCTCTGGTGGCCTGGCTGCCATTAGCCCCCATCAGCCAGACAGTGCA
>NC_139711.1:38326548-38344048 GCF_964188405.1 Protomyctophum parallelum | reverse complement strand
TTGAGGACAGTTTATGTGTCAGCATATTAAAACAATTGCATGCAGTGATTGCATGTTTTTCAGCGCTCTCGAGAAACAATATTTCTTCCCGCGGAGGACAGACCGTTCTGATGTGGAAATGTTCTCTGTGTGTGTGTGTGTGTGTGTGTGTGTGTGTGTGTGTGTGTGTGTGTGTGTGTGTGTGTGTGTGTGTGTTTCCATGCAGGAATCAGATAGCATGTGATTTGGGTTTCTGGTGAGTTGCTTTAAAATGCAGCCGCGAATACGATGCGTTTGAAATACTCATGCCATTGTTCAGCGGTTCTGGAAAATGTGGTTTGCACACGCGCACGCACACACACACACACACACACACACACACACACGCATAAAAGTACACGTGTATATCATAGACACAAGCCACACACGTGTGTGTGTGTGTGTGTGTGTGTGTGCAGCCCGTCTGTCTGATGCTGATGAAAATCCATCACTGTTATACGTTCAGCGCACACGAAGTCACATTTCATCTTCTTATCACTCCACATACACAGCCTTCCATCGCGGTGGGATGGTGGATTTATGCCTTTCCGTCCTCCTGGGGGAGCACAGATTGTTTTGTTTTTAAGTGAAAGGCCCATTGATCTTTTATTACGCTATTAAGTCAATATGCTCCACTCATAAACAGCTCCCGGATTAAATGAGGCCCCTTTGAAGTGTGTGTGCGACTGTGCGTGTGTCTGTGTGTGTCTGTGTGTGTGTGTGTGTGTGTGTGTGTGTGTGTGTGTGTGTGTGTGTGTGCAGTGTCTGTGTGTGTGTGTGTGTGTGTGCGCGTGTGTCTGTGCGTGTGTGCGTGTGTCTGTGTGCGTGTGCGTGTGCCAGAGAACACCAAAACCAAGCATGTCTGGCTTTAAAAAATTTGGACGTCAAAACTTTGCCGGTGGCAGCAATTTTAACCCATTTTGGGCGGGAAGTGGGAACCCCTTTTGGTGTTTCAAGCATTCTGTTATACTTTAGCAGCTAAAGTATAACAGAATGCTTGAAACACCAAGTAACTAAGTATGCTATTTTTCAATAGCTAAAGTTTAGCTATTGAAAAATAGCAGATCTACAAGCTCATATGAACTTGTAGGTCTGCTATTTTTGAAAGATCGTAAAAATGCGGTATATATTCTTTCAGAGCGAACATTTTTATTTATTTCGACGTCAGGCCCAAATCGGTTAAAGTGTTCCAGCGAAGCCTTTTTATTGCCTGTTATCTGCTTGTATTATTATTATATGATGCAGCCGGGAGTGGGACACTAACTGGGAGCAGAACGGCCACTGTCTACACATTTGAGTTGTACTATTTTATTTACTGTGACATGATCCACATGCAGCCGCCGCTGAGTCCCAATCAATGCTCAGCATTATACACCACTGTGCACTGTGTCAGTCAAACCTGATATTGTAAACCGCGTGATTAACATCTCTGTCTGCGGCTTGTGTTTCCCGGATTTTTATTTCCTTTTTCTGATGAGATATACACTACTATGCAGTGGTTTGAATGCTAAAGAGAAACGCTATATGTATTCTGCTTTTTGTCAATACTTGTTCTCCGGGCCTTTTTTTTTTAGACATTTGAGACGACCGCGTGGCAAAGTTCCAATTCAGTCGGATCAAATGTTCCTGTCATGAAACACTGATTTGATTAAAGCAGACACAACATTCAGCATGCCAACGCATAATTATGTTTATTGAGCATGCGTGTGTGGCATATACAGTACATAACGTGTGTGCATTTCCCATGTTCAATACATGTCCTCAGAGGAAGCAGACACCACACACCTACTATCTTACAATATGCAGTAGCCTGTATTATTAATAATAATACTTCATCAGAAGTGTCTACCTAGCCTTGCTTGCTGCATTATAGATGAGAGGGAATGAGACCTGCATGGAACGCATCTTAGCTTTTAACCACTTCAACCATTATTTTAAACTTCAGCTGTTGAAAAATAGCAGATCTACGAGCTCATAGCGCGGCACAGAGTCCCTGAAACAACATATTTTGACATGGGGGTTGGCGGCCAAACACATGAACAAGTTTGAGGACCAATGATGTAGAAACAGGTTTTCAGAAAACTGTTAACTGTTAAGAAGACATTTGTAGAATCTGGACCTCAGGTCTGGGTAGCAGTGGGTTTCTGCATGGTTGGTAGCAGATTTTGGACATAACGTACCATTCTTAGTTTTTATATGTTTATGGAAGAATGCTGAGGGTTTTTATTAAGCATCAGGGGGTGTGCTAGAGCTCCCCCTGCTGGTCAGTGTGTTCACCAGTCCAGTGGTGAAAAATCAAGAAGGCAATTACATTGGTTTCTCTTCATTTATAAATTAATTTATTTTAAGTGCCCTTCATGGTCCAGTCTACTTCATCATATCCACTTAGACATCTACAATAACCTTACTTTTAAGCAACAAAAATCTTCCACATGGTTGGACGGAGGTCTTTCTGTTATAAAGCCCCATTTGATTGGAATAATCTTCCTCTATCTCTTAGATCGATTTCATCTTTCAGTCGCTTTAGGACTTCCCTTCATTTACATCTTGACTCTCCTTATTGTTAAGTACCAGTTATAGCACAATCACGGATGTATTTGCACTTTCATTCCTCTGTTTCTTAACAGCTGACGATGTGGTGGTTGGTGGGGGGGATGGGAGAGGCTGAGCAAGCTGTCTATGTATTTATGTATATCTGTAGATGGGACCAAATTTGACTGAGGGACTGCCATTCTTTAGAATTTTCGTTTCTTTAATGTCATAGATTTCTATGCCACAACATCTCAGTTGTTGTGGCATAGAAAGAAGACTCTGCTTTGCTGGACACTGCCACAGAGCAAAAGACCAGGTCATTTGGGATATTCTTCTTTGGAGACTACCCTGCCCATCAAGAGGAACAAGACCTCTCACATTCCCAGATGTTCTGACACAGGACTGACTGTGAATGAACTCGGTGTGGCAATGAGCAACAGAGACCAGTGGAAGCAGCTTGTGTCGCAGATCTCGAGGGCACTCGAAGGATGATGATGTAAGCAGCAAGCAGCATACAGTAGCTTCAAATTGACATATTAGTTGTTCAGTTTGACCCACCAGTTTTGGAGATATGCATATGGCTTATAGAGTAATTAATGTCTTGCAGAAAAAAGCGAGGTTCACTTTTGCTCTCAGTCAAATCTGGTCACATATTGTCTTATCTGTGTACTGTACGTTTTATGTATCTTGTTCGTGGGTCCCCCTCGAAAATGAGATGCTGCATCTCAACGGGGCTATCCCTTCAATACAAATATGAAACCTGAATACTCCACTGTCTACAGATCACAGAGGCAAATATTATACTTTTACTCCACTACAATTATTTTACAGCTTTAGTTACTATAGTTACTTTGTATTATTTATGGATATTATTACAAAACATACTTTGACCACTGTAATGGAATCTGCGGACATGTGCTCAAAAGACAAATCACAATAATGAATAATGAGGCAACACAAGAATTCTGAGGTATAGAATATAGAGATTTACTCGAGCAGGAGACAGACTTACACTCATGTATGGAAAACCCAGTCTGACTCCCAGAGTCTCAACAATTGACAGCCTTTATAGCCCTCCTCTTCTCCCACAGACAACCCCCAACATATAGCCACAAGGCATGACCATGTGTGGACAGTGACGTCATAAACCAGGGCTGTAACTTTGAGTATTCTACATGTTTATATATAGATTTCCACGACATTACCCCACTTTTAAACATTTAAAAACTCATAAACACCATTTATCAGTACATTGCAGATGAAACACAAAATAAACACTCACTCATATCGTACGGGCAGGCGAAAAACCCCTTTTCATACAACATTATCTCGTAACGTTCTGGGAAAATTCCTACACCGGCCTATCTCATAAGAGAAAACGACCACCACATGGCTTACGACATGATAAAAACATAAAATCAACAACATAGTATACACAACAAAACACATCAGAATACACAGGTATTCAGGCACAAACATAAATCAATATACAGTGACACAATGGTTTTATAACAACAAACAAATAAGGCAACGCCAAATTAAACATACAATAACCGTTGCCGACATTGGACCCAAGAAAACATCTCAGCACCATAGTGTGTCCATTCAGAATTGTCCATCAGCCCACTTTGAGGAGCAAGCCAAGTCTTTTTAGTTCTTTCACAATGTGCAGGGCCCAGACATGTTGCGAATTTGCAGATTGGCCATTTTCAACAGAACAGCACACGTCCCGGCTTCTCAAAAGACCAGAAATTGTCACCCCACAGGTGACATTCCTGGGGCACATGACCGCACATGATCGCCGGATTCAGAGTTCAGAGTGCTAACAGCACTCTCATTTAGGACCCTCAGTGTCATAGTAGCAGACATGATCGCACATCATCATCATCATCATCATCATTCATCATCATCATCATTCATGTTGTCGTCTTCATAGGATCATATGGAGCTGGAAAAAAAACATACTACAAACCAATTTTTTAAAAAGGCCCTACTCTATCTAGTCTCTATCTTTAGTGTTGATGGT
The DNA here is from genome assembly GCF_964188405.1 of Protomyctophum parallelum. NCBI lineage: Eukaryota > Metazoa > Chordata > Actinopteri > Myctophiformes > Myctophidae > Protomyctophum > Protomyctophum parallelum. The sequence continues at coordinate 38,339,472 of NC_139711.1, read as the reverse complement.
GGACCAATACTAATTATACCTTACTTTATAGACAGTTGGTTCCCGACTGCCGGACACCCTGAGGTGTAGGCTGCTCATGCAACTCATTTAGAGCACTCTAAAGCCTTCTGCCGGGGTACCAGCTGACACTATAACCATCTCATTTACTGTCAGTCCACCACCTTCCAACGTCTCTACACGCATTTGTATAACTACTGCCTAAAAATACATTATCATGTCTCACTAGTATGGCATAATTCAAACAATACCGCTGTTCAACACTATAAATTGTATAACTACAGTAAAAACTTGTTCAACACTAATAAATCATATAACTACAGTAAAAACATTCTGAACATTAATATGTTGCATTTTACTCACGTAATACTCACAGATTTGATTTCCAAAATCCAATGATACTTCTCTTCTGTAAACACAGCGAGATAACCATTTCGGCGCACATGCACACACATGCAAAGATTAGTCATTTCATTAGTAAATCATTCCACAAACATATGAATCTGGACCGCCTCCACCTTGAACCTAAAAAGAAACCTGGATCAGAACATTCATACATTTATACAGGAAACACATTGTATTTAAATACTTTGTCTATTTCAGGGCGTCCCCTGAACCAGAACTGCGGACTCACTCACATTAGTCTGTGTGACTCCTATGAATAATATCTTGTAAATACATCATATAGTACTTATATTCTAGAATGTACAACAACTCCTATCTTTGGTTCCATTCCACCATCGGTGTACAGCCCCTTACTGGACCTTTAGATAATTGAACAATGTGTAACTCATAACTTTTAGTAAGCCCAAGCAACTCCAGCTTGATAAACAGGTTATCATTCTCAGTCTTAATTTTAACTCATGCAGCCAATACATTTCTCAGTCTTAAATTTAACTCACGCAGCCAGCCAATACATCAATCAATATTATTTCTTGCCCTGATGAAAATAGCTACTCAAAGTTACTCTATAAATGACATCTATGATGTCAGTGTCTACTTCTTCTGTCTTCTTCAATAGCTACTACTTACTTAAATGACGACTGCATAGCTCATAGTTGCTCTTACGTTCCGCTGTACTTTTACTTGTACTTACATTAAATTGAATCTCATCTCATCTAGGACACACATTCCATTTTCCAATTTAAATTCAATGGTCCTATTACAAATACTATTTCAAATCAATTGGTTTTTAACAAAACTATGCCTGCACTCACTGTAGATTTGGCTGATTTTACACTGTTTACAGTAACTGTCCATCTTGTATTACTGCGCACACATGCTAATATAATTCAGTGATCTATCACTTATCTCCACTAATTTATATTAGTGTTGTAGTATCTGACCTGATGAGCAGCTGATCATGGTATGTCTCATATTCAGCCCTGCGGGTAACTCACAGCCTAGTATACATGGGGGGTTTGTTGCTTTGACCGTCGTTATGCCATAAACATTTCAAATAGCACTAGCCCAGCTGTTTTCCCTATCCTTGGCCAAGTCAAGATAAGGTCAAAATAAAGTCAGATCCTGAGCACAACCATTTTAAAGTTTACAGACCAACCACCCATTTCCTTTCATAGCAGCCATAATTGATAATCCCTCCTTACTATTTTGTCAATATGCATCTGTCATTCTTACCACACCTCTCACCATCACTACAGAGAGAGTAAACACAGTTCCTGCTAGCCACAAAATCAGCAGATGACGTGGAGGAGAACACAGCCATAGTTCCCAAGGTCTCACAAAATCAGATGTCGAAAACATATCCTCCATTGTTGTTGCAGAAGTCAGCTCTGCCTTGCATTTGAACCCATCCTTTGCAGGGTGCCCAAAACCCTTCACACAGTGTCTCAGTACAGTTCAGTTCAGTTCAGTAGGTGTCTCAAAGTTCAGTGCAATGATCACACCTCCCACAGTGTGATCTTAAAAATCAAGTAAGCGGTTTGTAGCCTGTATCTCTCCCTCTCCATGGTAACGGGTCAAGAGCAGGCTTACTCTGACAGATGCATACGTTTTGCATACTGCAAATTACTATATTTTAAATGATCACAATTACAGCTGCTATTACAATCATATTCCATGTACGTGATCTAATTGCCATATTCTTTGTTCTTACCTAATGTAAATCGCTCTGGATTTAAGGTTTAGCTTTAAAAGATGTCACCAAATCAATCATCGTCACACCATTCTTATTTGCCAATCAGTGACTAGTTGTTAGCCTTGTTATCCTTGATAAATGCAATCTCCTGTATCAGCCAGATGTATACACAGTGTTCGGGCAACTTCTTCATTTTTCTCTTTTACGTGCACATACGTACATGATCAGGTCTCTGGCTCAAATACCACAAAACTAACTTTTCCCCTTACTTGCGGACTCTATCGGTGGGGCCTTGATTCCGAATTGAATTTTAATTCACACATTAATCATGTTACCAAGATTGCCTTTCTTCACCTTAGAAATATTGCACGAATCAGAGCCTATGTGTCCTTGGACGATGCAAAAAACGCTCATCCACGCCTTTGTTTTCTCTCGGCTTGATTACTGCAATGCACTTTCCCAGGACTGCTGTAGTTTATTAGAGCCCAGATCATCCCAAATGGACAACGTAAGATACAAGATATATATAATAAGTGGGAACATGGCTACAAACTAATTTGGGCTGTGCCAGACAGAGCTAACCGGGGGCCTGAGATGTTCACTGACGCACCACCGCCCTTCCCCCCATAGGGGAGAGGATAACAGCCTAGAGATGTGTTAGTATGTCTTATAGTTTGAGTTAGTCATAAATATACATATAGAATACCTGTACTTACATCCACAAAACACAATGTTATATGTTATGACATGTATTCACATTGAGATATGAGCTGTGGCTCAGATGTAGTCTTATAGTTATGTTCAATATAGTCAACCAGGGCTAGAGTGACCACACAGTAAGAGTCAATACTGAATGCTCTGTTTCTGACTTTCTCAAGTCGTTTATCGGACACAGGTCAAGCAGGTCAACTATAGGAGAAGCTAAGAGACATTCCTGAGCCTGGGTGCTCGACCCAGGTCAGCCAGGGCAACTTTACGATGAACAAAGGGACAAAGCCTCTATTGAGGATCACATCTGGACACACACACACACACACACACACACACGCACACGCACACGCACGGGATTTGGTACGTGTGGGAAGGGACCCACAGAAGTATATAGGAGGCTCTTGGTAGGACGAACAGGGCTTCTCAGAGAATATTGGGTCTGTTTGGTCATATTTGGCAAGCTCATGGTGTTCTTCAAATAAACTCAAAATGAGAAAGAAAAGGACACTGGATGGACCTCACTTTTTTATACAACCTGCATGGCATATTTTCCACCGTTATCAACATCAATATATTACAAATCTGGCGAGCTAGCTATACGGACGCTTTCAGCCTGTTATTTTTATTTTTTTTGGGGGGGGAACTTGGTAAGTTACTGGCTATACTTACTGCGTTTCCACAGAACAGGTTAACGGAAAGAACCTATATTGATTTGGCGGTGGGTGCAGATAATGGTGGAAATAGTGCCTTTGATGCGAGTGAGAGTCCATGAGTTACTTTGTTACTAGGAATTGCGATTGCTATGAATAAAGTAAATTAATGTAAAAAATGTAAAACTAAATAAAAGTTAAATTAAATGAAATTAAATAAAATGGAGATTACATGGAATTGAATAAGAGTCAAATGGAATGAAATATAATACACAACTAAAATGGAAATGGTAAATGTGATGGGCCGTGCGCAAGCACGGCCGGCGTTTCTCTGTCTTGGTGGAGTTGGGCCGTGCGCGGAGTCAAGTAATTCCATCGGTTATACAATCTAGTCTGGGGGGACCGCACCCTTTGCGTCGTGGGTGGAACGGTGTGATTAATTTTCTTTTGTATATGTAACGTTGGCAGGGACAAGCACAACCGAAGAAATGCGTAACAAGACAAACACATAACAAAACAGAATGTTTTTGGCCAGTCTTAGTCACTCCGGTGTTAAGCTGGGCCGTTGAAATGGTACAGTCTTAGTCACAGTTTGTGTTAAGATATTGTAGCCTACTCGTAGACACTTTTCGTGTTGAGATGTTGTACCCTTAGACACTTTTGGTGTTAAGGATGATGGATACCCTTAGACACTTTTGGTGTTAAGGAATGGATGGAATGGATAATGGTTTTGTTTTGTGTTTGAATTGTTTTTTTCCTCCTATGCATGTGTCTTGTGTGGGTTACGTGTGAGGAATTAAGGTGGATGTTGGGGTGCATACTGCATAGTGACGCCGTGAGGTGCATAGTGTCACCGGGTGCATAGTGTCACCGGGTACATATAGGGATACCAGATACTTATGATGAGATGATTGAATTGGAGTTGAATTAATATGTGGGAATGATTTAATTGAAATTGACTTGATATGATGGAATGTTTGTGTTGCATGGTGTAAATTGTGTGTAAATCTGTTTGTTAAGTTGGGTGGTCTGTCTATTTTGTCTGTGTGTTTTGTTTTGTCTCTGTGTGAGTGTAATGAAGTTGGGAGTGGAGTATGTTATATGGTTGAGGTGGTGTTATACTGCGACTGTATATTGTTGATGGTTGTTATATGGAATAAGGGCTTTTGTATTACATGTTGGCCTATGTGGAGTGGAAATGGTTGGTCTCTCTCTCTATGCGCTTCTCGGCAGGATAGTGCCGAGGGGGGTTTAGGAGAGGAGTGTATGAGTATGATCCACACGCACTCTGCAGTGGGGAGTAGAAGTACTCGATTACTTTTTGCTGCATGCATGTGTGTGCTGCTGCTCCTCCCTGCCCGCTCTCCTCAGTATTGAGGGGGGTGGGGCGGGGGCGGGGGGCCTGTCTGTCAACGCATGGCGCTGATGGGGTTTTGTTGAATGTTTTACTCCGTGTCAGAGTGGCCTGTGTACCGTTGCCTGGGTGGTTAACTGAGGGTTAAGGATTGGAGGTGCAGTAGGCTATGGTTAAAACATGTTCCACAGGTTTTAAAGGGGGGATGGTATATTGATGGTATATTGATGGTATATTGAGTTGGGTTGGAACATTTATAATAGGTTTATTATAATAATAGTAATAATAGGTAATATTTGAACAATTGAAATTTGGAAATTAATAGGAGGTTAATAAATAACTGGATGAATGAACTAAATTAGATAAGGGAACTATAAAATGGCTATTCATATACGGTAGAGTGTACATACGTAGGAGTGTGGAACTATTTGAGAAATTGTTTAAACAGTTGCTTTGAGTGAGAAATCTCCATCTACTCATTCTATGAGTTGGTTGTATGCAAATGAGTGTGTGGAATGTGGGGGTAGCTATTATGGTTCCCCATGTGAGAGAGGACACGGCACATAAGTGTGTGAGTGCATGAGTCAAGGGGGGGTCATTCTCTCCTTGTAGTACTGTGGGAGAAACATAATAGGCTACTTCTACCTTGTCGTATTGTGTGAGTGTGGTTGAAGGGTTGGAAAATCTTCTCATTTAAAAAGGCATAGCGATGGTAGACTTAATTGTCTGCTGTTGACACTTTTTTATTTTTGGTGGTGGATAATGATCGGGTACACCTAAGGTGTCAGGAGAAACAACAATGTTTGCCAGGTCATATGAAGCTTGAATTGGGTAGACGTTGGCCAGGGGTTTAAATGAGAAGATATAACAAGCCTGACAGTGATTGTGAGTGAAGACCCATGTCATTGAGGGTTATTTTTTAAGAATTGGAGAAGTGGTACTAATGACATCGTTTTTGTGTTCTTATGTCCAAAAAACAACAAAGGCCAAGGCAAGGACTCAGACAAAAGACACAGAGGCCTGGTCTGGATGGAGAGGGAAAGTAGTGAATTGTCCCATTTCTTGTTGTATGGAACGACTTCTGGGGAATAGAATAGGCAGTAGATCTGATATAGCATATGGACAGATAGTGTCACTGCAGTTGTTTTTGTGTTAATTTGGTACTCATTTAGTGTTGAGGATGAGTTCGAAGGTAATTCTGAACCCAGTGGGAATTCTGGAGCGGGATAACCCCGCCGTTGTGGGTATTTCCGTGATTTCAAAGAAATGGAATAAACGCTGGCCTGAAATTGAACAGCGATGGCCGGTAACGGGCACTTTCAATGAGGACATTATTAGAACTATGAGGGTCCTTGTCCGTACGCATAGAGCAGGACAGAAAACGGAAGCCCGAACAGTGAAGCGTAAATTTGAAATAGCAGTTTTAGATTTGTTTAATGACGTAGGTCAAACCTTGGAAAAAGCTCGTAAGGACCAGGAGTCAGTACTAGTTGAGGCAGGGCAGGGGCAACGAACCGCCGACCAGACCTGCAAGGACAGCCGGCGTGATGACACCGCTGGCCAACAAAGTTGTGCTATCAATCTGGGAGCAGACGACTGCAGTAGGGACTCAGTGAATTCTGAGGTGAGCGGTGATGACGACAGTGACCAGGGGTCATTTGAGCGACAGCCAGAACATCTTGCTGTCACCCGACACTATGATATGGATGAGCGGGAACGTGTTGGCAACAGGAGGGAAGAAACAATCACTGCTACACAAATGCCAGTGATAATTGAGGGTCATAACCTGGTCTATCGTCCATTTTCATACGTGGACATAACAGACATTGTAAGTAAACTGCCGCCGCTCTGTGACGGAGCCTATGCCTGGATTACTACGTTCGAGGTACTTTTGGAGGGCATTCAATTAACAATGGGTGATTTTAAGAAATTGATGGTCTGGCAAGTTGGTTGTTATGTAATGGACAATGTTTTCAATTGTGCAGGACTTCAGAAATACATTGAAACAACTGTTGATGATGGGGACCTTTTTGATGCGTACAGGGGCCGACTCTGGCGTGTTTTGAGGGCCCTCTTTCCGACTAATATACACCCCAGCAGTATTATTATTGATAACATGAGTGAAACTGAACACCCAAGAATTTATGTGGACCGAGTGTATCAGAGATGGAGATCAGTCACAGGAAACGATCCAGACGTAAATAAATTTGAGCAGGTGGTCTTCAGAGGCACGGTTGAACAAGGGTTGCCTGAAACAGTGCAGAGGAAGTTAATGGGGGTTGTGGGTCTTACCAGCATGACTAAAGCGATGTATATAGACCATGTTGCACATTATGTCGACCTGTACCGAAGAAAGTTAACTACTCAGACAGAACAAGATGAGGAGAGGCAGAGGGCTTTGACTCGTGCCCAACTGGCAGGACAGATGGTGGTTAGTTCAGATAGTCAGCAGCGACCGCCACAGGCCAGCCAGGATGAACCCCGGTACCTCCCATACTCTCCTCTGCCAGGGGTTAGACCACCTAGACGTCAAGGACCGGGTAGTAATTCCCATGAGAAGAACCAGAGTGTTTGTTACATATGTGGAGAATTCAGTCATTTCTGGCGTCAGTGTAACCGGGGCGACCGACTGCAACCTCCGCAGGGGTGCAGGGGTCATACTGACGGTAGACCCAAATCAGGATGTTAAAGTCACAGTATGCATATTTATGTGTGTAGGGGGGAGCTGAACGGGGACAGCTAGCAGCCCCCACCCACGCTGGGCCAATGTGTACATGTCAATTGTTCACAGGTCCGTGGTGGAGGAATGACAGAAGACCGATGTCATTGGGGAGTTGGCATTTCAACTTAGAGGTTTTTGTTTTTATTTTGTGTGTTTCAGTACATGTAATATTCGGTGATGTGCATTTTTGTCAATTAGTTATATTGTTTTCAGGTATTATGTGTTGAGTTATTGTTTGATCTTTATTTGTTTGTTTTATTATTTGTGTCATGTTTTGAGTGTCAACTTTTCATTTACAGGTATTTGAATTTAATCAATATAGGAATTTGATTTGGTTTAAATAGGATTTCAGTTATATGAGGAGTTTCATTTCTGGGTTAACACATGGTTCAGTTTCAAATCTATCTACAAAGGGTTTGTCTGTTCTAATTATGATGCAATTTAGGTGATTAACAAGACGCTCCTGTGTCAAGGGGGGTCCGAAATTAAGGTGTGCCTATCACGTCAAACTAAGGTTTAATGATTACACTCTGAAAGAAGGCAGGTGATGAATTCTGATGATGTAAGTGTGTATATCTGTTTATACGATGCCCTGCTCAGTCTGTGTTAATATAGCATGGTCTACTGTTGCTCTATCTTTTCTACCAAATCTATCCCTCTATCTTTCTGAGGAAACGGTTGTCTATCTTTGAAACTGGATTTTGGGCGCTTAACATAGGGGTTTTCTACATGTTTTTATATGTGCGCCGCATGTGTCATTTGCTACTGTGCATGTTCAGTCTGAATGATAATCATGCAGTATGGGTCAAGTTAAATAATAGCTCATGTAAGGTTAATAATGTTAATGTGTTTTTGTCAGCTTATACTGGCAGAAGTTTGCTGTAGTTTATGAGTAAGGTTAAATAATAGCATTGGTTGAACAGTATTTTGTTATAGTGTGTTCATTTATGCTTAGGTTAGTTTGTTTTTTTAATTGTTCTCTAGTTTACTTTTTGATTTACTCTTATGTTACTTTTTGAATTATCCTTATTTTACTTTGTGTAGTAGGCTTTCATCTCTCCAGGGGGGTCAGGCGGACACTGTGGTTTGTGTGGGTCAGTGGACGGGGGTCTGATAAAACATTGAGTTATTTAAGGGGCCAGATATGTAAATTGATGTTTAAATTTTGGCGTGTCTGGGCTCTTCTGTCTGTCCTGGCACGGGTTTGTGCCAGGAGGGGGGTTTCTGTAGTTTATTAGAGCCCAGATCATCCCAAATGGACAACGTAAGATACAAGATATATATAATAAGTGGGAACATGGCTACAAACTAATTTGGGCTGTGCCAGACAGAGCTAACCGGGGGCCTGAGATGTTCACTGACGCACCACCGCCCTTCCCCCCATAGGGGAGAGGATAACAGCCTAGAGATGTGTTAGTATGTCTTATAGTTTGAGTTAGTCATAAATATACATATAGAATACCTGTACTTACATCCACAAAACACAATGTTATATGTTATGACATGTATTCACATTGAGATATGAGCTGTGGCTCAGATGTAGTCTTATAGTTATGTTCAATATAGTCAACCAGGGCTAGAGTGACCACACAGTAAGAGTCAATACTGAATGCTCTGTTTCTGACTTTCTCAAGTCGTTTATCGGACACAGGTCAAGCAGGTCAACTATAGGAGAAGCTAAGAGACATTCCTGAGCCTGGGTGCTCGACCCAGGTCAGCCAGGGCAACTTTACGATGAACAAAGGGACAAAGCCTCTATTGAGGATCACATCTGGACACACACACACACACACACACACACACGCACACGCACACGCACACGCACGGGATTTGGTACGTGTGGGAAGGGACCCACAGAAGTATATAGGAGGCTCTTGGTAGGACGAACAGGGCTTCTCAGAGAATATTGGGTCTGTTTGGTCATATTTGGCAAGCTCATGGTGTTCTTCAAATAAACTCAAAATGAGAAAGAAAAGGACACTGGATGGACCTCACTTTTTTATACAACCTGCATGGCATATTTTCCACCGTTATCAACATCAATATATTACACTGCCTAAGAAAACAACTGACAGATTACAACTTGTCCAAAATGCGGCAGCCAGAGTTTTAACTAGAACTAAGATGTGAGAACATATTACTCCAGTTTTGGCATCACTGCACTGGCTCCCGGTTGTTTTTAGGATTGATTTTAAAATTCTTTTACTTGTCTATCAAGTCCTCAATGGTCTCGCACCTTCCTACCTACATGACTGCTTGCCTAAATATGTTCCAAACCGCCCGCTAAGGTCTTCCACTGCTGGCCTGCTCGCTTTGCCTGTCAGGCAGCCTCTGTAGACATTTTTAAAGCTCAGCTCAAAACCCACTTCTACAACATTGCCTTTAAGTGATCTTATATATTTTTTTTATTCATGTCCTCACTGTATTGCATTACTGCTTGCTTTTTAATGTCGTTGCCTTGCTTTCCTTTTACGCTTTGCTTTTATTTTATTCTTCATTGTTCTGTAAAGCACTTTGAGCTGCATTTGATGTCATGAAAGGTGCTATACAAATAAAGTTTTACTATTATTACTTTATTATTATGACACACTAGCGTCATGACCAGGGGTGTAGGGGTTAGGCTCCTGCCCTGTGACCCTCATGGCTTCAGCAAGGCTACTTACATACTCCCTATAATCTCACTGTAAACCCTTGTTCTTGACTACGGTAATTGCTTCCGGCATATTTTAACATTCCTAATAACAAATGACAGTTTACAAAAGTAACTATCCTGGGAAGTAATCCTTTACATTCATAATAGGGAACCACCTAGCTTTGGTCAATTTCTATAAATGACATCTATGACAAATGGCTTCATATAACATGAGCCGTCACACAGAGCCTGAGGAGCCTCGGAAGAGCAAATAAACAATAAACTAATTACAGGGGGTATCTCACAGCATGACCCCAGGCTAGCATCAACACTAATTCTCACCGTTTCATTACCTTACTTTTTAAACAACATGTTTGTAGAACTGCTACTTCTTAACCTCTTTCCTAGCACATATCAAATGTATCATCTTAGAATCTGTCCTAACAATTACCTAAGGTAGAACACCACCTGTTTCTGACTGACTGATTTCAACAAACCACTACCCCCAGGCATTATTTGACCGCATGGGGTGGAGCACTCCACATTCCTTTATCTTTTCCTGTTTTTACAACGGCCTTATACAAACCACCTCTAGCCACATTTGCTTCCTCAAATGAACCCTATCATTACCAATTTGCCTATGGGGGTGTTTCAATACATGTATACTTTAACAACACATTTATGTAACAATGGCAAAACTTAACTTAACCAATAATCACTATTGTGAGTCCATAAAAAACTCTTTCCTTTTGGATGCATTGTTGCATACATTATACTCAGTTTTTACTTTTGGCCTACTCTAATCTTATCCTCCAATCCGCACTTCTTTAACCTCTATTTGTACCCAGGCAAGTTGAGGTATTTATAATCCGGGCCACCTGCTGTGTTACTGCAATTCTCTGCTAATTTCTGTAACATTTTTCCATTCTGTTTTATCTTAAACCTCAACCAATTTAACAGTAACAACATACTACTAGTCTGTCACTATTGCTGTTTTCCTTTTCTCAATCTGACATGTCTACAATTTAAACAACATGCCTCGTGCACATAGTAGATCTGCCATTCAACAAAGTCAGGCTATCCTTATCTCACAATCTTACTACACTAATTGACACAGTCCGATATACTATTAAGCAGACGCTCTCAATCCGGAGCGGTTTACAAGAATATCCATGGCATACTCATACAACACGCCACGTATTTTCAGAAAACAGGAGATAGCCTCCTAAATATGGTGCATGGCTCTTAAACTAACTTACAATATTAATCAGGGCATGGCCTGCCTGGGGAATTTAGATTACATTTTGTTTTTCTACATAAAACAATCCTAAATTTTATGACAACTCCCCTTGCAGGGAGCCATATAGACTGCCATCATGCCAGGTTAAGGAGGAAGAAAAATAAATAGTCCTAATTCAGACATTCCACTGCTCATTTGAGGTATTTCCGCAGTTACCATTTCCATCAAGAATACTTTGACCCCACATATAAAATGTAGTTGATAGATTTAACTACCATAGGCTCACTATTTCATCAAGATTTACTTTTAACTCCACAAATTACACAGTAACAATATCTAAAATAGAATATCTTATAATTTCAACACACCAAATATAATATGCCAAGAAAAAAATGAAACCATACCACTCTCACACTCTCCTTCGTTTCACATCCTTACTTTCATCCATATTATGGAACTATTTCCGTTTTCTCGACTCGAGAATTATGTATCTCCATTTTAGATCATTAAGAATCTCCCATTTCCACATTTTCTCTCCCTGTCATACTGACACCTTGCCTCACCCATACTCACACACACACAGGCAGATAGGCAAACACACTCAAACACCCTCAAACACCGTAGGCCTACATTCACACACTGGCTAGCCAACTTTCGTTGTTTCTTAAAACAACAGGATACCCCTAGGCAGGATCTCTTGTCCCCCTATTAGACAGCAGGCAACTTAATGAATGATTTATTGAATAGACTACTTTTTCCTAGCCATTCAACCAACCAAACACTATTCCTCCGTCTCTCATATGCACATATGAAAGGCAAAACTTCACAGTTTCCCTCTTTAATATAGGCCATCAAAAAAAAAATTTGTGATCACAACCAAATTCATCACTATACTTTAAACCCCGAATAAAAGTAATACCTCATTTTCCGAACATCAAAACAGATCCATATACTCACTTGCGCGACGTCGGCCCAGCCGAAAGACACAGAACTTTACCCCACCGGGCCGACATCGCCAAGCCCAGCACATCTCGATGGGAAACCTCCAAATATGTAATGGAATCTGCGGACATGTGCTCGAAAGACAAATCACAATAATGAATAATGAGGCAACACAAGAATTCTGAGGTATAGAATATAGAGATTTACTCGAGCAGGAGACAGACTTACACTCATGTATGGAAAACCCAGTCTGACTCCCAGAGTCTCAACAATTGACAGCCTTTATAGCCCTCCTCTTCTCCCACAGACAACCCCCAACATATAGCCACAAGGCATGACCATGTGTGGACAGTGACGTCATAAACCAGGGCTGTAACTTTGAGTATTCTACATGTTTATATATAGATTTCCACGACACCACTTCAACCCTATATGTACATTTGAAAATAGCCGATCTACGAGCTCACGATGCGACACATTGTGATTGTAATTGTATACAGTATTTAAGTCAATGTACTTACAGTAGTTACTTTCCACCACTGCCTCCGGGCATCCATGGATGCATGCTGACACAGTGA